>NC_083721.1:7081893-7384924 GCF_028564815.1 Eubalaena glacialis | reverse complement strand
TATATGATCTCTTCATCTATATTTTAACTGTAAAAATAATACACATCCTTATTCCTCTTTATTTATTGACAAATCAAACCTACCATGTTTCTGTAAATAAAACCAGCCTGGATATCTGAAGTCTAAACTCAGGATTAAAGTTTATGCAACTAAAAATTGTAAAGCCAAGTTGAGATCACATGGTAGTGGTGGTGAGGGCAGTAACATGGTGACTGTACCAGTAGTGGAGGGATTGTAGTGGGAGTGGTAGGATGGTGGTAATGGAAGTGATGGTGGTGAAGGTGCGGATGATGGAGGTGATGGTGGTGAAGGTGCGGATGATGGAGGTGATGGTGGTGAAGGTGCGGATGATGGAGGTGATGGTGGTGAAGGTACGGATGATGGAGGTGATGGTGGTGAAGGTGCGGATGATGGAGGTGATGGTGGTGATGATGGAGGTGGTGGTGATGGCGGTGGACATGATAGTAGTGGTGGTAGCTGGGGTGGTGAGGATGGTGGTTGCGGAGGTAGTGGGCACAGTAGTGATGGAGGTGGTGGCAATGATAATGGATGCAGATGGTGGCGTGACACTTAAGAGCCTCTAGACAAGGCACATAGTAAGGAGAGATTCACTCCTCACTTTCCTGAGTACACCTAATGGGGTGACGCTGCTGCCCCCTTGGTCTGGTACTATCAATTTAAGATTGGATCCCAACACACCAGTGCCCCCAGAGACACACAGAGCTTGCTGATTATAATTTAAAATACCTGCTTACAGACCTGGCTGAGATAATTCAGAAAGCAGCAAATATTTTTCCACCACCCATGATAAGAAAACATCGAATGCCTGGGTCAGCTGCACTCTCATAGTTCAAGATCAAGCTGCAGCTGTCTACACAGTGAGGCTGTGTTGCTAGCTTGATAAGGAGGGTTCTAAGGTCCCCTCTTATTAAGAGTGGCTCTGTCCCCATAAGCACGAGCTGCTTGGCCAGGAGTCTAGACTGAGTGGGATTGTGGTGACAGAGGTGGTGGTTTGCTGCAGTTTCCAGCAGCTACTTGACCCGACTCCATCATTAACTTTCTTAATCTCACCAATTCTTTTTTTTTTTTTTTAATTTTGTTGGCATATAGTTGGTTTACAACATTGTGTTAGTTTCAGGTGTACAGCAAAGTGATTAAGCTATACATACACATATATTCATTCTTTTTCAGATTCTCTTCTCATACAGGTTATCACAGAATTTTAAGTAGAGTTCCCTGTGCTATACAGTAGGCCCTTGTTGGTTATCTGTCTTATATATAGTAGTGTGTGTATGTTAATCCCAAACTCCTCACCAATTTTGCTTTATTCCTTGAGATTCCCAGCTTTAATGGCAGACATCTATGCCAAATGCTCTGTATATATTCCATATACCACATGCGAGGACTTCAGGGGGTCACTAAGTAACACCCCTCTTCTGCTCACATGATTTCTGAAGCAACAGAATACGCAGAGCCAGACGTGCCGGGATGAAAATATCAGCTGGCTTGGAGGACCCGGCTTAGGTAGGCGATGAGTTGGGCTGGGGAGTGCTCTCCACTCCAGCCCTCCCCTCCAGGCCAGCCTGTCTAGCCTTTGGCACAGCCCAGCCAGGCTTGGTTTGTGTCTCCCAGGTTCACTTACGCAGGATTGCTGGCTCGCACTGGTTACGGGAGGACAGGGAAGGAATGTATTCATTTACTTACACGTTCTTTCATTCTTTCATTCATTCACTCAACAAATATTTATTGAGTGCCTCGTAACCACCAAGCGTGAACAAAATAGAAAATATTTCTGCTCTCATGGCACTTACCTTTCAGTGGGGAAACAAATCCTTCATGTTTATTGCCTTTTCTTGAATTTGTTCTAATGGAACTCACTTTATCTGTGAGGAGAAGAGATAAAAGGGCACTAATGGAGTTTCCTTCTCATGAGGAATGAGGTACACGTAATTCTCCCTAATCATTCTGAAGGAGCCAAATGCAATTTCTCTTTAGTAAGTGGTTGGCATAGTGGAGGAGGGCCAAGTCCCCCTCCTGGGCCGGTTGGGGCATTCACGTCTGTGGACCCATGGACCCTTCTGCTGCTGTGGCTCAGAGCACATTCTGTGGGGTTGGTTTCTGCTTTCCCCACCTACCACATAGCTTAATGCCCAGAGGTTCGTGAAATTAATGAACGACTTTGAGGTTTTGAGCTTGGGTAACTTGAGGTATGATATGTTTCTAAATGGAAATAGAGATACTGGAAAGATATTCATTTTTCAGGGAGAAACTGGTGAGTCCAGGTTTCGACCTTGTGAAATATTTAGAGGACAGCCTGATATTACCTGTGCTGCTTGGATTTAATGGCTACCTTTGCATTTGAGAGGAAGGAGGGCTAAAACCCTCCCTCCAGCACCACCAGTCACATCCCATCTCAGTTTGTGTGTGTCTTTTTGCTCCACCTTTTTTTTTCCAACCAGTTTCAGTCTTTGAAAATTGTACCCAGTCTTTGGTGTTTTCACTTTCTCATTATTCCTCCAACATATAAATGTGAGGACAAATCCAATACCCTCAATGGACGCATGGATGTAATTAGGCTGTCACTGCAGGGATGACTCCCCTCTGAATTGTCATCAGAAAGATTATAGATAAATCAAGGACAAATAAAGCTAATTTGATACCAACGAAGATAATATGAACTCTGATGAAAGGAAAATGAGGTAGGATCTCAGGCCTAACGGCTCAAAGAAGAGTAAGGGCAATGAGTCTGTGTCTCTCTCCCTCTGAGGACTGGGCTTTTGTATGTAACATTGTTGGGCTGTGATTTTACTTACCAAATAGCTGTGTATGTGCCCACCCTGTGGGTCATGATATAATTAACATCTCCGAGAAAATGACATTTTGTCACCTAAATGTACATATTTCACTGCTACATGGGAACGAACAGCCAGAGTATGATTATTATTGGCTTCATATCAATATTGTAAGTTAAAAAATGTATATACATTTGGGCCTTGATTTGGTGACATTATTTGAAACACATATTTAGTTCAAACAGCATGTTTTTTAAAAAGGTTGTACCATGTTGGGGTGAAAAGGATTTTGGGGGAGACAAATTTTGCTTTAAGTTGCAAGTTCCATCTAATTTTCTCCAAGCTCTCAGCCCAGTGATTACTTTGTCTTGCATACCATCCTGACACACTCTTTTAATCTATCAAACAGCAGAAGGCTGTGTGAAAACAGACTCCTATCTTGTAGAGATAGTTGGGTCAATTCAGGTCAAAATTTTATTGGTCTCGGCCCAAAAGCTATTGGAAAAACTTGTAGAATGAAGAGTAGTTACAATAAGTAGTGATCTTTAAAGCAGATTTCAAAGATGAAGGCAGAACAAAATTGGTTCCTGACCATAAAATGTTATTCTTTTCAAACACTTATGAGTTAAATTGACACACGGATAGAGTTCCATGTTCTTTAAACTACTGGGTATGAAGTGATCAAAACTCTTATGTCTTAAAAAGAAAGACTTTTCAGATATTAAATCACTTGATTGTAGTAAGTTTCCTTTGGGGTGTTATATAAGTAATATTTTCTGGTGTTGTTCCAAGAACGATAATAAATCAAATTATCTTTTGATCATACAAGATGGGGTTTGTAGCCACAATACTCTCAGTAAGGCAGGTCACCCATATTGGTTTCCTAGGGCTGCTATAACAAAACACCACAAAGTAAGTGGCTTGAACAGCCGAAATTTATTGTCTCCAGCTCCGGAGGCCAGAGATCCAGAGATCAAGGTGGGGGCAGGGTTGGTCCTTTGGGAGAGCTGCGAGGGAAATCTGTTTCATGCCTCTCTTCTGGCTTCTGGTAGTTCCTTGGCTTGTGGCAGTCTTCACATGGCATTCCCTCCGTGTGCATCTGTGTTCAAATTTCCCCTTTTCAGAAGGATACCAGTCATATTAGACTAGGGCCCATCTTACTCTTATATGATCTCACTTTTAACTAATTACATCTACAAAGATCCCATGTCCAAATAAGGCCACATTCTGAGGTCCTAGGGGTTAGGACTTCAACAGATGAATTTGGGGGGACAAAATGGAACCCATCACACTCCCATGGTGATGCTTGTGCACCTCAGGAAATGTCTGGCTCCAAGCTCTGCATCCTGGTCCATCCCCTCGCCTTCACCACCTGGTCTCACTGAACCTCACGGCCATCCCCAGACCTCCACACTGGCACTAGGGTTGGACTGTCAGCTTTACCCTGAAAAGCACCTTCTAATTCTCCTTCAACTCCTGCTTCTCTCTCCCTGGAGCCAAAGCTGCCTGAACCCTGGCCAGAGGTCTGACTCCAGGCCCCCACTTATTCAGAGAGGGAATGTGAGCCCCTAATAAGCTGCTGTCCTGCTCTGGACACGTGGGGGAACAGCAAGTCCTGAAGAAAGAACAGGGGATGAGGGATGCAGAGACCCCACCAGGACAGCTCATGGCATCCAGGGCTTTTGCTCTGGAAAATGATTTGGGGGACGTTTGTGAGCACATTGCCCTAAGGGCTCCTTTGAGGCTGGGAAAGGTAGGGTTGAAAAAGTCTAATATTTTGCTGAGATCACTTTTAATAGCTCACACCACCTAGGAAAATAAAAGTCATGTCTAAAATAACCAACCTGTCAGACAAAGAGCTTTGCCTGGAGATGCAATCACACCACAAACGCTGTTGACAAAGTGAGCTGCAGGCACTCGGGTGGGAAGCATGTGGGGTGCGTCTGGAGATTTAAAACCCAATCCTTACAGTTCGAATGGGGGAGTCATTGTTGACTGGAGGGTCTCAGTGGAATCTTTCGTTTTTCTTAAATTTTTTATTAGGGCCTCATGGACTTGGGCTCTTATGGACAGGAATCTACTTACTCACTGTCTAGAGCTGCTAGGATAATAGTGGTTAAATGTAATGTTTTTCTAGGTGGCTTTTCATAAGGTCTCCAGGTCAGTTATGTGAGCTCTATCCAAACATCTACCTCTGCTCTATGCAGGATTTGGGTCACTTTTGACTATGGAAGAGTTTGGTCTGAATATGCAGTAAAATTTTAGTATTCTTTCTACAATTTCAGAAGTTATGGCCTGTCCTGATCTTGATATATGATTTATGAGGAATGGTTTGCTTGAAATAAATATCTAGATATCTGGATACAGAATGTAGCTGGTAAAAATCTCAGCTCTTCAGTATCTCTTGGAAATAAATCATTCTGGACAACCAAATTGACCAGATAGCTGAAGGATAACCCTCTTATTCCCTAGAACATTAAAATCTAAGTTGAACTTTTTTTTTTTTTCTGGAAGTGTGTCCTATCTTTTAAAATAGTTAATATCAATCATAGCTTAGTAGTTTCTTAATGGTTTATCATGGTTCCCATGCACACCAGTTATTTGACTTGCTTCACATAGCTCTGGATGTAATGGAAGATACTGACTTGGATGTAGAAGGTGTGAGACATGGAGTTTAGTGCATCCATTCATGGAACTTGCTGTCATGTGAATCCTTTGATTTTGCTTTTAGATCATTTTTCTTCTCATCAAGTTGGGGTGATACACACAAGGGCCACTTGGTTGAGGTCATGCACCAGCCTTTCTGCGGACTCAGGGAATCAAAGCCTGAGCCCGTCTCTCATTGAGTGTTTTTATTACCTTCCCCCAAAAACCCTCATCTTCTGATCAGCTCAGAAGCCTTTGATTTATTGGAACCAGGCACACCTGTATCTCTGACCCGAGTCACATCAGTTTACATCTACTTCACCATCCTGGACTCTTTCTTTGTAAAAGCTGCAGGAGGACTTTTCTCCCCACTAAAGTAATTTATGCTACGAAAGTGTGCAGAGTAAGTACACTTACTCTAAAGCAATGGTTCTCAAACTGAGATGAGTTTGCCTTTCCTCCCCAGGAATATTAGACAATGTCTAGTGAAATTCTTTTTCACTGTGAACAGTTCAGTGATGTTCTTTATCTAGTTCCAAAATATTCAATCACACCAAAGTAAAACCCCTTACCCAAAAATCAGCTTCTCCCATTCGCCCCTCCCCAAATCTCTGGCAACCACTGATCTGTGTTCTGTCTATATGGATTATCTATTCTGGATATTTCATATAAATGGAATCATATCATATGTAATATTTTGTGTCTGGCTTCTTTCACTCAGCATAGTGTTTTGGAGGTTCATCTACTTTGCAGCATGTATTAATCCTTTATTCTTTTTTATGGCTGAGTAATATCCCTTTGTGTATAACACAATTTGTTTATCCATTTATCTGTTGATGGACATTTGGACTGTTTCATCTTTTGGCTATTGTGAATACTGCTGCTATGAACATCCAGAGAACAAACTAGTGGTTGTGGGGGGGCAGGGGAGGAAGGGGCAAGTAGATGAAGGGGATAAATATGTACAAACTATTAGGTATAAAATAAGTTGTAAGGCTGTAATATGCAGTAAGGGAATATAGTCAATATTTTATAATAATTTTGTATGGAGTATATTCTATAAAAATATCTAATTACTATGTTATACAACTGAAACTAATATAAAATTGTAAGTTAACTACATTTCAATTAAAAAAGAAATTGGAGAAAATATTTCCAAGTTATTTATCAACAAGATATAGAGAAGTAGTATAAAAAGTCAGAAAACCCAAGCAAAAATGGGTAGACAACTTGACTAGACATTTCTCCAAAGATTAAACATAAAGGATGAACACGATTTTAAAAAATGGAAAATAACAATTGTAAGTGAAGATGTGGAGAAATTGGAACAGTTGTACATTGTTGGTGCACATATAAAATGGTTCAGCCACTGGGAAAATGTTTGTTGGCTCTTCAAAATGTTAACACAGAACTACCATATGATCCCATAATTCCACTCCAAGGTATATACCCAAAGTAGTTGAAAACAGATATTCAAACAAGTACCTGTCTGGAGACTTTTTTAAATGTTTTTTTTTTATTATTGTGGTAAAAGTCACATAATCTAAAACATACTATTTTAACCATGTTTAACTGTACATTTCAGTGGCACTAAGTACATTTGCATTGTTGTGTAACTCTCACCATCATCCATTTCCTGAAGTTTTCACCTTCCTAAACTGAAACTCTGTCCCCATTAAACATTAACTCCCCATTCCCCCTCCCCACCACTCCCACCCCCTGGCCCCTGGCATCTACCGATGTACTTTCTGACTCTATGAATTTGAGTATTCTATGTACCTCATATAAGTGGTATCAAAAAGTATTTCTCTGCACCTAATGTATATTGGAATGCACTTTTAAGGTTAACTTAATATATGTTCTGCAAACAAATTGTACCTTTTTTCCCCCCTGTGCTGTACAGTAGGCCCTCACCAGCCATCTACTTCATACATAGTAGTGTACATGCATTAATCCCAATCTCCCAATCCATCCCACCCCTCACCCAATGTCCATATGTTTGTTCTCTATGTCTGTGTCTCTATTTCTGCTTTGCAAATAGGTTCTTCTGTACCATTTTTCTAAATTCCACATATATGCATTAATATATGATATTTGTTTTTCTCTTTCTGACTTACTTCACTCTGTATGACAGTCCCTAGGTCCATCCACGTCTCTGCAAATGGCACAATTTCATTCCTTTTTATGGCTGAGTAATATTCCATTGTATATATGTACCACATCTTCTTTATCCATTCCTCTGCTGGTGAACATTTAGGTAGCTTCCATGTCCTGGCTATGGTAAATAGTGCCGCAATGAACATTGGGGTGCATGTGTCCTTTTGGAATTATGGTTTTCTCTGTGTATATGCCCAGGAGTGGGATTGCTGGATCACATGGTAGTTCTACTTTTAGTTTTTTAAGGAACCTCCATACTGTTCTCCATAGTGGCTGTATCCATTTACATTCCCACCAACAGTGTAAGAGGGTTCCCTTTTCTCCACACCCTCTCCAGCACTTATTGTTTGTAGATTTTTTGATGATGGCCATTCTGACTGGTGTGAGGTGATACCTCACTGTAGTTTTGATTTGCAATTCTCTGATGATTAGTGATGTTAAGCATCCTCTCACGTGTTCGTTGGCAATCTGTATGTCTTCTTTGGAGAAATGTCTATGTAGGTCTTCCGCCCATTTATGGATTGGGTTGTTTGCTTTTTTGATATTGAGCTGCATGAGCTGCTTGTATATTTTGGAGCTTAACCCTTTGTCCGTTGCTTTTGATTGCCACAATGGGGGAAGGGCGCTGTTGGCATCTAGTGGGCAGAGGCCAGGGATGCTGCTCAACATCCTACAGTGCACAGGACAGCTCCCAAAGCAAAGAATTGTCCGACCCCAAATCTCAATAGTGCTGAGCTTGAGAAGCCCTGCTCTAAAGGAGACAGCACTTTGGCAAACGTGACACCAGGCTGCAAGTTCTTCCTAGCTCTCTCTATGTTTGACTCATAGAGTCCTGACTTCTATTTAAAATTGCATCTTAATATTAAAGTTCCTATAAAATACCTCCATGATGGATTGATACCTTCATATAATCTCTTCTCTAATACATACTTTGAAATGCATGATAAGCCATAGGTTGAATCCAGAAAGGCAGAAAGTGAAGGTAGGAGAAGGGTTAAAATAAATACACACAATATTAACTCAGCACCTGGAGGGTGAGCTCAGCTGTTGCCTAGCTCCTGTTGAGGCAACTTTATTCAGGTGTCAGTCTGGAATCTGTATTAGTTTCCTAGGGCTGCTGTAACAAGTTACCACAAACCTAGGGAATTAAAACAACAGGAATTTACTCGTTCACAGTTCTGAAGGCCAGAGGTTCAAACTCAAAGGCTCCCTCATGCTCCCTCTGAAGGCTTGGGAGGAGGGGAGCTCTGGCATTCCTTGGCTTTTGGCAGCATCGCTCAAGTCTCTGCTTCCATCAACACATAGCCTTCTTCCCTGTGTTTCCGTGACTCCAAATCTCCTTCTTCTCATAGGGATTCTCATTACTGGCCTTAGGGCCCACTCTAATCCAATATGAGCTCATCTTAATTACATCTGTGAAGACTATATTTCCAAATAAGGTCCTATTTACTCATACTGGAGGTTAGGACTTGAACATATATTTTGGGGGGTCACAAGTCAATCCACAACACTCAGTCGAGACATATGAGGCACTTTGCTTCTTGACACCACAGAAGTCCTTTTCTCCCTTTGATGCTCACTTCTCTCCTTTGGTCACTGGTGATGGCAATTTCGTTGCTCAGTTGGACGACTGACTACAAGGCTGTCATACTCCTTGCCCGTCTTCACCACTTACTTTACCCTCTTGTGTCTTTTTTCTTTTTCTTCATTATTTTCCCATCAATTCTCCTTGTCTACTTGATTTTACCATTGGCAGCTAATCAAGATCCACTTTCCTTTTTGTTAAGACTCTCATGACATTTACTGAGTATAATATCTGAGTTCTTGCATCTTCCTGGCAGCATTCATTTGCTGTCAGTTGCCTTTTGAACTGCAAAAGATGTTTTCTTCTAAATGCTTAATGCCAGGAGTCCTTGGGGGAATCTGATGCTTCCAGAAGAGTGGACCTTAGATGGCAAAGCTCTGCTACATTAACAGCTCTGGGAGATTGCAGTTGGGATTGTTTAATATTCAGATGTCATCATTTTGGTTTTTAATTTATTTATGAACAATAGCCTTTGGGGAACCCTGAAGGTAAAAGATAGTAAGAACTTAGAGGCATCATGTAGAAAGCAGGGAGTGGAGTGTCCAATTGAGGAATGAAAATGCTGGGCCAGAAAATTTTTTTAATTAGGCAATGCAGTAGATTCTGTGAGAAGAGGCATGGGCCATGGGATGACTCCCACCCTCAGTCAGTGCTGAAGAGCCTGAAACCCCTGTCTTGGTCTAACTCTGATGATGCTGAAAAGATGCTCAAGCAGAAATACGAAATGACCATCAACACCAGAGGCAAAAATCAGCACGGCAGCCATGTTCTGTTACAATTACCAAAAGCTGTAGTTGAATGTATGAAAGCTGCTTAAGTATATGGAGCAGACTTTTAAAATATGCACAAGTCATGCAATGAAGAGTTGCGGAATGGCTGTTCATTGGTCTCAACTGTGTGCAGAAGCAGGTGGTTGGAGGTGAAAGATATGGATTGATTTTCCTTCATATTCTCACCGTGTCATTGTGTCCCCTGTCAGAGGTTCACGCACATGGTCCTCTGAGGTATGGTTCCCTAAGTCCTGTTTCTGTCCCTTTAAAATATTGACAGGAGAGTTCTCAACGGGAACACTGCTGTTATCCATCTTGTCTAAGATTGTGACTCTCTGTCTCTCCCCTGAAATTCTTATCCCCCTTCCATGCTTTATTTCCCTTCTTAGAGAATCACTTCCAAATACACTATGTATTTACTCATTAATCTCATTCATCATATGTCTCCCCTCCTTAGAATGGCAGCTCCATGAGGGCAGGGGGTCTTGTCTGTTTTGTTCACTGCTGTGTCTGCTGTACCTGACCCAGCCCTGGACCTCTCCCACTTTACCAGCCCCCAAATACACATGCTTGTTATTACTTTGGTTGTGATTTTACTAGAGGGAACAAATTGATGTTGCAGGCATAAAGTATTTGTAAAATGGGGATAACAGTAGAATTTAGCTCATGAGGTTGTTGTGAATTAGTACCTGTAAAGGCCTAGAACAGTGCCTGACACAGAATAAGAGCTTGGCAATGTCCCTCCCTCTCATGGTGCCCCTTTGGCTGTGCTTGCTTGGAGCCCAGGTGTCCTGCTGCTAAAAGGAATTCATATGTTTGTCTTCCATCAAGTCTCAGAATAAAGGAGCATAACATATAACACTTTGTCAGTGTTCATTTTTGCCACCCGTTTATTTTTCTTAACGTTTTGGTGCTTGGTCATTACTTCTCTGTTGGGGAAACTATCAATGGAAGGGAAAAAAAAAAAAACAAGGGAAAGGAAATGATAGTGCTTATTTCAACAACTTGCTTTTTCATAGATTTATGTATAAATATAGTTCTGTTTTCTTTAAAATTATTAAAATTTAATGAATCCATATGCTTAGTTAAGTTAAATATATCAATGTTTCATGGTCTTCCATAATTACATCATGACCTCAGGCACTCAGTCAATCCACTCACTAATTTAATTGTTGTCTGGCCATCCAGGCAGATCCATGCCTTTTGTGGGCAACTACTTCTTCCTCTTCGGTTGTAATCTGGAGGGTCTGTGTTACAGACTGAGTGTTTGTGTTTCCCCCAAACTCATAAACTGAAGCCCTAATCTCTAATGTGATGGTCTTTGGAGATGGGGCTTTGGGGAGGTGATTAGGGTTAGATGAGGTCAGAAGGGGGACCTCATGTTGAGATTAGTGCCCTTATAAGAAGAGACACCAGAGAGCTCTGTCTATGTCCTCAAGTGAGGACATAGCAAGAAGGTGGCTATCTGCAAGCCAGGAAGAGGGTCCATACCAGAACCCCAACCTTCTGACACCTTGATCTCAGACTTCCAGCCTCCAGAACTGTGAGAAGATAAATTTCTGTTGTTTAAGCCTCCCTGTCTATGGTGTTTTGTTATGGCAGCCCAAGCTAAGATAGACTGTAATACAGTGTTCTGCTCTCCTCTACATAAGGAGCAGGTGTGACCCAACCTGAGATAATTGCACATATCATCCCTAGAAGTGGATCTTGAGCAGAGGCAAGAAAATACAAATGGGTGGCGTTCATTCACTTGTGTCCCCCTGACCAGACCCCTCTTGCCGTGGGTTTCTTGAAGTTGCCCATACTTTTGCCTGAGTGTCCAGTCTCTTGCACTGATCCTGTGTGCTCTTGACATTCTTCCAATAAATCCTCCTATTTAATTTAGACAGAATTAGTGTCTGTTGCTTACGACCCAAGAATCCCAATTAATATATCTACCAGCTCTGCCAGTTAATGTGTAAGGCCTACATACCTTATAAGTTCTCCTTTTATAAGATATTATAGCTATATTTTTATGCTTACCATTGGGTAATAGACTTCTGAAATGAAGTTGATAATTAGATGACTTTTGACATATTATATTTGAGTCATTGGTTTTACTATGATGGAGTAACCCAAAGATAATACTAGCTAAAATTTTTATTCTTCATACAGTAATATTTGAATAAATCATCAGAATCATTTTTCCCTGTGTTGAATTTCTCATTATATTTGTGAGAGGGCCCTGGGGAATGGTAGGATGGACAAATGGTATGCAAATAATCTTATGCATAGGTTAGCATTAACAGGCATTTGATGTTTTCAGCTTTGCTATAGATTATACAACTATTACTGACTTGCATAAATGAGTAGGAAACTACAAATTAATTTATGGTAAGGAAATTCTGAAAGACTTATGCTATTGACTTTTACTGATACTATGTAATTGGAAAAAGTGTGGTGATTTAAGATGAAAATTGATTTACATAAACGTTCATCATGGTCTTTTATTTCCATGGAGAAGGGCTATTGATGTATTACTCACATTTTAATGTCCACAAGCCCTAGTGAACATTAAACTTTCACATGATACAAAAAAGCATTGTGACACACTGGATTTCAAGCCAGAGTGGTTGATGTTTCAGTCCCAATGATCAGCTGAGCCAAGACTTGTGGAGGTGTTTGGAGCAAAGTAGATATTTATTCAATTACTTAACTCAACGAATAATTATTGTTCCCACCCTGTTCCTGCTGCTGTGGTGTTTGCTGGGCATACAGTGTGCAACACGGCCATTTGCAAGCAAAGAGGATATAGTCTAAAAGAAGACATAAATGTATACAAATAAGAGCAATAAATCAGAAGCACCAAGACAGAGTTATCTACCAGAGCAATGAGGCCCAAAGGGGAGGCTGCTCAACTTTTCAAGTAGAAGGTGGGAAAGTGTCCAGGAAGGAAGTGTTGTGTGTGTATGTGTGTGTGTGTGTGTGTGTGTATGTGTGTGTGTAATAATTCTGGTAGAGCCCACAGTGTAAGAAGAGTTTATGAGATGAGATATAGGCAGGGCAGGTTGATAAATGCAAGAAGCTCAGCATGACCTAAATATTGGTGTGAAAAGAAATGCAAAGAGAATCAAGGCTGCAAAGGAAGGTCAGGTCAGACCTTAGCAGGGTCTGTGGGCCAGGATAGGCACTTGGAATTGGTCTATCATGTACACAAGAGGCATTAACATATTTCAGTGGTAGATTGAAATGATTGGATTTATGTTTTAGAAAGACCTCTTTAGTAGGTGAGAGGAGCCTGGATAAAAGAAAGGAAAAACTAGAATTCTAAAGACCCACTGAGAGATGGCTCTGGGGATTGTTGAGGAAATTGTACTAACTTGAGGGAAGGAAGTGAGGATGAGAGAGGAGGAGAGGGATGGAAGGGATGTTAATGAGAAAAGTGTGACCGGACTTGACGCCTGATTTGCATTGAGTTGGAAATTGTTGCACAAGAAAGGGAAGAGGCAAGACTGACTGTCAGGGATGGGTCTCGGGTAGACATTGAGAATTCATAATGTAGAGGACAAAAAGCAAGACTGTGGATGGAAAGCAGGATAATAACTCAATGTTAGGTGCATTGAATTTGAGACGCTTGCAGGACATTTACATAAATGCCCAGGAAGCAACTGAACATTGAAGTCAGCAGGGTCTCTGGCCTAGACATGCAGTTCTGGAAGTTGCAAGCATATAGGTAGAGTTAAAAGTATAAAGTAAATGTGATGGTCTAGGGAGACAGGGTGGAATGAAGAGAGGCTGCCATTTCTTTGTGGGTGGGCAGGAGGAGACCAGCTCACAAAGGAGTTGGGGAGGAAGTGGTCGAGGGGCACACTGGGAGAAAGTGCATCCAGAGACCAAGGGGAGAGGGGCTTCAGGAAGCAGTCAGAAGCCAAAAGTGCCCCAGAGAGGGTCAAGTGGATTTCAATTGTATTATATGTTGCTTTGGAAAAAGGATAAGTGAGTTATTTTGAGAGAGTTAGGCTAGGATGCTAATCTTTAGATCAGTTATTGTAAAGGGAACTGAAGCTCTGGGTCCCATCTCTGAGTGGCCAAACGTGCCTTCTCAACTTATGCTGCCAGGATATAATTGAGCACCTGATTGACATGTGTTCTTTCTCCCTCTAGCAAACGATTTCTCAGCCTCAGCACCGTTGACATTTTAGACCTGATAAGTCTTTTTTGTGGAGGGTGTCCTATGCATTGCAGCAGGCTTAGCAGCGTCCCTGGCCTTTACCCACCGGGTGCCAGTTCCACCGTCCCTATCTCCAAATTGTGACAACTGACAATTTCTCCAGGCAATGCTCAATGTCTCCTGGGGAGTAAAATGGCCCCAGTGGAGAACAATTTCTCTAGATCTGTAGCAAGACAGATCAAGCTGCACATTCTGAAATGTTCACCAGGATAGGAGCACAGACATAGAAAATGATTATAGATGAAAACTGTCAGCCGTGGAGGTGTCTCAGAAAAGATGTGTGTGGTGATGGAAGCCAAATAACCAAGCAATATAGACCTTAACTGTCTGAGTAAAACAGATATTTTTTTTCTGAAGCAATGAACAAATTGTCTCTAGAAGGACAAGACAGAACTGTAAAAGCCAATAATAAAGAAGACTTCACACAGTTACATCCACATACCCTTGAATACTAAGCATGGGGACTCAAGAGCTCATGGCAATAACTGTTTGTTTGGGTCCACTGGTGAGCAGGACCGTCTATCACTTTGGTAATACTCCTCCTAGATCTTCAGTAGTTTAAAATACCAGCTCAGAGTCATGTCGTCTGTTCTCTACCTCACTTCTGCTTACCTCAAAGCAAAGAATTCTGGTGCTCTTAGTTCTTGAGGCAGATGAAATATTTTTTTCCTGTTCATTTGGTTTGGTTTTCTGCTTTCCAGGATCCGGGCAGTATTCTTGGTTATTAGCAGATTTATTTTCCCTTGCTTTCACTCATAAAACAACAGAATGCATAAACCCCCTAGTGAGGGTTTTCCTCACCTGCTGAGTATGCGGTTGTGACTCACTCTGGTTTCTTTCGGAGAATAGTCCTATTCATTGGTTCCTTCATTCAGTCAGTCGACAAACAGTCATCGCTTGCCTGCTGGGTGTGAGACACTGCACCACTCACCACAGAGACTGGATGGCGCCGTAGATAGAATAGGGCCCCTTCATTTTGCTCAACTTGGGGAGTGAGACAATAAACACGTAATATTAATATATAAATGGAAAGATGAAATAAATACAAATTGTGATCGTGGTTATATTAGGAAATAAACAGAGTAATGTGACATAATTGGGATGGAGTGAGATCAGGGATCTGATTTAGGTTAAGTTGGTCGGGGAAGGCAGATCTGAGGAGACAATGTTTGGTCTGCTGCCTATAGGATGAGATGCAGCCAAGCATTTCAGGAGCTGGAAAAAGGTAAAGAATCCTCTGAGAACAGGAAGGACCACAGTCTGGTGAGCAAGGGGCTGAGTGGTGGAAAAGAACGCTGGAGAGGGAGGCGGGGTCAGATCACAAAGACCTTTTTGCATTTGAATTTTGGTCTCAACAATAAAGGGAAGACAGTGAAGGGTTAAGCTGGAGATAGGAGAAGATTTTGTGTCTAAGGTTTTAGAATATTATTTTGCCTGCTGTGTAGGAACCGCATGGGAAAAGTAAGAGGAGAAGAAGAAAGAAAGGAGGAGGCCATTGGATCTGCCCAGTAACAGAGGATGGTGGAAGGATGCGGGCGGAGGGAGTGGAGAGAGAAGTGTGAACTGATCTGAGATGTGTTGGGTGCAGAACAGATGGGCTATGGTAAGCAGAACAATGGCCTCCTGAAGAGGTCTATGCCTAATTGCCAGAACCTGTGAATATGTTACCTTCCTTGGAAAAAAGGACTTTGCAGATGTGATTAAGAGTACAGACATTGAGATGGGGAGATCCTGGGTTACCTGAGTGGGTCCATTCTAATGGACCCTTGAAAGTAGAGAATCTTTTGCAGCTGAATTAGAGAGATGCAATGGAAGAAGAGATTTGAAACATGAGAGGGACTTTACCCACAATTGCTGGCTTTGAAGAAGGAGGAAGGGGGCTGTGAGCCAAGATGTGTAGGTGGCTTCTAGAAACTGGGAAAGACTCTTAGCTGGTAGCCAACAAGGAAAAAGGCTCTCAGTCCAACAATTGCGAGGAAGACAATTTTGCTGACAACCTGAATTAGCAAGGACATGGACTCTCTCTTAGAGCCTCCAAAAAGGACGTGGCCCTGCTGACACCTTGATTTTGGCCCAGGGAGACTCATGTCAGACTTGTGGCCTTCAAAACTGTAACATGATAAATGAGTATTGTTTAAGCCACAAGTTTGTGGTAATTTGTTAGAGAAGCAATAGGAAAGTAACACATAGAGCTTGGTAGCTGATTGGATATGGAGGGTAGGAGGACTGAAGAGTGGCCACCTAAGTTTCCAGTTTGATCAACCAGTAGGCAATAATGTCATATAATGAGGTGCAGAAAACTCAGGGAGAAACAGATTATGGAGGGTGGAAACCAGGCTGCTGTTTTGGTCATTGATGTTTTACAAGTTTGAAATGTCTATAAGATATTTAAATGGAGGTACTAAACAGGAAATTGATTATATAAGCCTTGGGTTCGGAGGAGAAGTCTGAACTAGTGATAAAATTTTGGACTAGAAAAAACGGGTGATATTTACAAATGTGAACTTAACCGATCAGACCTAAGAAGGGAGTGTAGATGGAGAAGCAGGGCTAAAGTCCTATTCGTAGACACTGCAGTATATGGTTGTTGTGTAGGGCAGGAGCCGGAGACAGCAAAAGTGATGGAGAAGGAGCCCAGAGTGGTGGGGAAAAGAGCAGGAAAGCACAGCGTCAGAAAATCGAGAGAGAGGTGTGTATGGAAAAGGAGGAAGGAACTGTGCCTAAGGCTGCAGAGAGGTCTGGTCGGGCTATGACACAGAAGTGCCACTGAATTTGGCAGTGGAGGTGGGTCACGGTCCTTGACAAGAGAGTAGAGTGGTAAGAATGGGGGACAGATAGGACCAGGATGAAGAGATGGCGGGGGGCTAAGTGATTAAATTCAGACAGTGAGTCCTATAACTTGTTTCACAGGAAACAGGAGAAAAACATGCAGAGGTTTTAGCTAGAGTTGAGTAAGAGGTAAAGAGGTGCCTTTGAAAGATGGATCAGGTTTGTGTACTGACATGAATAACGTGGTGGGGAGGGATAAAAGTATCTGAGCGGCAGAGAGAGAGAGAGGAGAGAGAAAAATAAGTGAGGAGTAGGATATCTGAGAAGGGAATAGGAGATGGGACCCAGAGCACAAGCAGAGGAATTTACCAGTTTTGTTCCTTGTAGTAGGAAAGCAGGGAAGATGGATGGAGATGATGGTAGGTCTATAGATTTGTTGGTGGGAGGAAGATGAAAAATAAAACTCCAGGCAACATACTGAACCTGGCCTTTCTACATTAGTATTGCCTTAATAACAACTTGGGAGTCATAATCCAAAAATTCAGACATAAGGAAGGAGGACACGGAGTCACTTTGATCCCAATGACATTTTTATGATTGTACCAAATATGTTTCTGACATCTGTAAGAAGAAAGTCTAGAATGTGGAGCAAAATAATGCCTTTGGGAAAGAACAGTAATGCACAACAATAACTACTAAACCTGCCTCTCTTACTTCCCCAGGCCTCGTGTTTCTTTTAGTCATTTTATTATCAAACATCTGAGAGGTTGACCAGCAAGCCTGTGTCAAGGGACTGGGCTCTTTAAGGTGTCATCTGGCAGTGGTAGTAGGATCTTTTTGAGTCAAACCATTTGTCTTCCCAGGTGAACTTGAAACCAGAGATACTCATCACTGAGCTGACCTCGTGGTGTCACGATGGCTCAGATCTTGGAGGCATTTTTTTCTGAACTATCTGTACTACTATTCTATGCATGGTTTTTAGGGGTCCATAAGGGGAAAGAAAATACTAGAATTTTTATGACAGTAACTTTTATCTCATTCTCCTTAAAATTCTTGCATATTAGAGTATATACAGAATTATTAACACAGTAATATATGCATGCAATTCACGGCTCAATAACACTCCATAGAATAGTGAGTGTGCTCAAAACCTGTATCCCAAGAGAGGAAAGTGGTCGAAGTCGTTTGTGGACCACTACTCTAAATACCTAAGCCAGCTGACTAAGGTACTTTTGCACTCATCAGCTCCTTCTCCTTCCTCCTTTTATCTTCTTCTCCTTCTCCTCCCCCCTCCCCCTCCCCTCCCCTCCTTCTTCTTCTCCTCCTTCTTCTTCTCTTCAAGAGGGCCCTGATTCCCACGGCAGGATGTGATTGGCTGCTTTGAATAATTTTTCAGCCTGGCAGGGACTGAAGCCCTCTATGCAGGGATAAGCAAGACCTGGGCCTGAGCCCCTTTATCAGGAGGATTGTTTGGCTAGGAGACCTTGTCTGCAAGAGTGTAGTGGGGAGGGGGACCAGGACAGATGACTCAGGGCCCTCCCAGGTTGACCAGATGTCAAGGCAGCACACACTATGGAGCCTTCATTTTGGTTCTTACACCACAACGAAGGCAGCAGAAGAGTGTGGCTGCAGTGGGGATTGTAATCCCAGAGTCCTGCCTACCCAGTGCCTTCTCCCTCAGGGGAGTGGGCCCCACCTCCCAACCACAGAGCCCCGGGGGTTGCTCTGAGCACTGTGGGGAAAGCTCTGTGCTAGAAGACCCTTCCTCAGCCGTGGACTTCCTGCCCCTGAACACTCATCTATCTGTGTGGACTCCATTCTGCCCCATGCACTGAATCCCAATTTCTCTTCCTGGCTATCCAGCACTGCCTACAACTTTTGAGCCCCTGACCTCTGCATCCCCAGCACACTTTACCATCCCATTTCCTGTTTCCCAAATCCTCACTGCCCCACCAGTGATCTGGACACACACTGTTGCACCCACACATCTAGTCTTGGTTCTCAGCATGGGGCTGGCCGCCTTCCCTGCAGCCCAGTGTCTTTTTCTTTTCACACTCAGAAATTATGGCTAATTTTAAGTTGAAATGTGACTATTGAACAACCTTACACACACCCACACCCACACCTCTGCACACGGTGGTCGTGGGACAGTAAAGCAGTGGATTCTCATCTTTGTCATCTTTATTGATGGCTCCCTTCCCACAGTCTCGCCTGCTGGGTTTGGATCACAGAGAACCTTCCAGAGGATGGAGGACACCCAAGCTGCTTCTGAGCTGAGCCATGAAAGACAGGCTCCCAGAGGAAGGAGGAGAGGATGGGGGGAAGCTCTGCTAGAGAGGGAGAAGGAGAACCCACCCCTCCCCTCCTGGAGGGTGATGGGAAAGATGATAGAGGGAGAGGATACTCCCCTTCCAGGCTGAAGTCTCCAGAAGGAGTGAATGATGGAGGGAGAGAGCTGGAAGGATGTTTGGATGGCCTCTCAAGGGATGTCCCCGGTCAGCATCTGATGGCTGGACAGGGAGCTTGCAGCTCTGCTCCTGGTACCTTGATTTGTACAGGGATTGACAGCAGAAGGCTGTGGACCAGCAGAGGCTGGGGACCAGGTAATGAGGCTGCAAAAGGCTCAGACTTGGCAAACAGCACAAATGACAAGGGCCACCGACTTGATCAGTCAGTCCCAGTACAGGTGCCAAGGAGAAGGCGGGACCAGAGCACTTTGTGGCTCCATTCCAGGCACTGGATCAGACCAGCCCACCAAGAGGTGGTGGTAGCACAGGATGCAAATCTGAAAAACTGAGTCTTTACCTAAAGGACAGGGAGCCATCTCACCCATTTAAAATGGAAAACACTGGGCACTTGATTGGCAAGTTTAAAGCTTGTCTCCTTGTGCCTTTCCCCAGCTCATAAGGAAGATTATAACAATTATGAAAAAGGAAGAATGTTTGCAGGTCTACATAGCGTTTGAGCTACAGTGATGACCCTGTGACATTATCACTGTGTGTCATGTTATGTGATCTGCAGTGCACCGTTCTGTACTGATTGATTGGCCCAGAAGTGGCTTCTCTACAGCAGCTGCCCAGAGCTGGATGAGTCAGTATGCATGGTGTATGGCTGTGTGCCTTAGGGAGACACTGCCTATTTCCAGGGCCTTGTGCTATCGGGTCTTCAGCAAGGCCATTTGTGAAATGAAGTTATCAGTATCCCACCCACCTGAACCCAAGGGGCTGCATCCAATGATTTTTTAATGGTAACAGCTAGTAGCCACTGTGTGTTTCCTCTGTGCCAGGCACTGTTCTGCATTCATGCTCAGAACAACACTTTGGTGGGTGTTCTTTTGCTGAACTTATCTGAAAGATAAGGAAATGGAGGCTTAGGTATTTATGATTGCTCACAGCTAGTAAGTGGTAGACTGAGAATTTGGTTTCATCTAGACTTTCTCCAAACCCTGCATTTTTTTTAAAACAAGCTCTGGCCAGTTTTTATTAAAGAAAATTTTTGCATGATTTACTTTTCACCAGTCTGTTCTGGCATGCTTCTAATGATATCAGAATCGCCTAGAAAATAAGACACAATAATATTACAGTTCATTTAATGGCAACTGGTAATCATCAGATTAGCAATGGTTATCTTCAAAAGTCATTATACTAGCTGTGCTGTCATTTCTCAAGGTTGACCAGATACCTAGAGTCACAGACCTTTTCCACATAAGATGCATCACGTAAATCAGACTTGGTTTATCACCAGCATTTATAAAGCCACACTAGGGAAAGAACTAGGTCTGGGGGCACATGCATGGTCTTAATATAGTGAATGTTTAGCCTGCCCTGGTTATTACAAAATCAGAAGAGCTAGAATATTCACATCAAACCTTGCATTTTTTAATGCCTCATGCATACCAGGCAGCTTGCAACTGCACACACAATGATCCTGGATTTACAAAGCCCTGGAAGTTAGGACCGCTACACTAGTGTGATGACTTAAGGAATGGCTGATCTCTAGGAAGAACTATTCAGCCCACTTGAATTATTGAGATCATGGCCTCACTTTCCATTTCATTTTGCAAGTATGCACATACCCTCAGGTAATTTCTACCAGCTACAGTACCCTGTTGCATATTTAAAGGTTATAAACAATAGCACTTTTTGCTTTGCTTTTGTTTTAATGACCAAATGAAGGAGGTAAGTGAGTGTACTGGCTTCACTTACCTGCATTAGGAGTGCTTTTTGGGGAAGTATTTTCATGTAGCCATAGGAAGCCAAATAAGACATTTGAAAACAGGTTTTTTTAAAATTTTAAATTAGGATATATATTTCACCCCTAATTTGTTTCACTTTATTTGCAATTGAGTTAGCTCAAAACGAAGTGCATTTATTTGATTACTGGCCTGTGTCAGTTGCCCTGATGTGTTGGTTTTTTTTTTTTTTTCTGTTTTTTATTTAATTGTGATACTAAGTGTTAAGCCAGTACTAGGACAGGAAAGAAGATACATAGAGCTTTCAAAGATTATATAGGCCCTTGGGCAGGACTTCTTAAATGGGAGCTGGCTTGAGGTCACAGGCTTTCAAAACAATGGATAGGCACTTAATAGAAGGCTTCCCTTCATGACAAGGATGAAATATGGAGCAGATTACACAGGGTGACCCGGGCAGACCTGGGCCTGAGGCCATGTCTCACTCATGTCCGTGGTGTCTTGACTGGAGACTTTTACAGTCCTCTCTGCCCCACTGTTTGACCTGGCTTGGTCCAGCTGTAGTCACTCTCATAACATGTCAAACACTCCCACTTGTCCTTCTCTTTTTGTGTATTCCTTCAACTTCTATTTAGGAAAACAGCTGAGGGAACGCCCTTCCTGGTACCCCCAACAGGCTCTGGAAGTAGAAAGCTCTAACCCTTTTCTGTGGGTTATGTCTCTAAGCTGTGCAAGACTGAATATTGGTTTATGGATTAAGGGGGCAGCTAAAAACCTGCCCATCAAGACCAGAAGGAGTGGGTCAAGGCATCCTTCTTTCACCTGCTGTGGCTCCTCCCATTTAGACAGTTGTTTGCACACCTGTGTGCACTCCTTAGGCAGGTGACCAGTATACAGCACAGGCTCTTCAGGAATACATAATTAATCAAAGCCTAATAACTAGAATAATGTAACCTGAAGAATTAAAATCAGCACTCCTGATATTTGCTCTGTATAGGATGCATATAAATATCTTATTGTCCTCTTCAGCTTATACTTAGTGAGGGAGAATTAGCAATCCCAAATTACTCAATAAAAGGGGCTTATGAACAGGTACCTAGCTGCATGGACACTGGTACTGGGGGGGGGGGTGTCTTAAAGTTGTGTTCGTATAGCAAGCACATTGGTGTTACATAGATCGTATATTTATTTGCGTGGCTTGGAGAAATACCTACCCAAGCCATCCTTCGGGTTCTGTTTTAGTGGAGGTGAGAGGGTACCTCTTAGAGAATTTGATGTGGGACAATAGAGAAAAGCTATTATTTCAAATAATTTAGAAGTGTAGGCCCAAGGTTGACAACATTGGTTTAGGAGGTCCCCCGATGGAGCTTTGTATTTAAACAAAGATAGGCACCTGGTATCTAAACAGTCTGGAACAGGAGTAGTTGAAACAGAGACTCAATTTTCTGTTTTTACAGGGTAGGCCAGGGAGTTTGGGGGCTCAGAGATGAAGAAAATTGGGGTTGGGTCTAGACACAGAGGGTGAGAACTGGCCACAAGCAATATCATCTGATGCTCTGATGGTGCATTTTTGGGTAACAAAGCACCCAAACCCCATAGGGTAAAATAATGAACATTTCATTATGTTTACAATCTGCAGGTCTATTGATTCCTCTGCTCCAACAAGGCATTGAATGGGGTCCCTGGATGGGATTCAGCTGGCAGCTGGTCTGGTCTGGAGGGTCCAAGACGGCTTCACCCACCTGCTGGGAGGCTGGGCTCAAGTCAACCTCTCCTCTAGCGACAGTGAGTTTCTCCCTCTCATGGGTTTCACATCTCTCCATGTGGACTTTCCCACAGGGCAGTCCAATGTCTTGCATGGCGGCTCAGGCTCCAAGCACAAAAGCTCCAACAGAGAGGAAGTGGAGGCTGCAGGTCTACGTTGGAATCAGCACAGCATCACTTACACTGTATTCTACTGGTCAAAGCAGTCACAGGCCCACTTGGATTCAGTGGGAGGGGACAGAGGCCCCACCTCTCCATGGGAAAATGTCAAAGACTTTGTGGCCTTCTTTAATCTGCCATATCTGCCTTTCAGCTTGAGGTTGGCTTTTGTTCTGCACTAGCTTTAGTCCATCTCTCTCTTCCCCCAACACTTCGTAAAAGTGAGCAAAAGAAGGAGAAGAGGCTGTGTTCTTGCCTGGGACACCCCGGTGTAGAGAGGAGGCTTGACCTCAGCTGGCAACCAGGAATCTGAGGGAGCAGAGATTGAGAGAGAGGTGAGAAGAAGACCTTAGGTCACCTGAGGGATCTGCAGGAGTATTTGGAAGAGCTCTGGATGCCCCACAGTATGTAAAATGAGGGTGGACATCATCGACTTGAATAATAACAGAAGACCAGAGGACCGGGAAATATCTTGTTCCTACAATAGATTACAATAGAAAACACTTATCTTTTTTGCCTCTTCCACCCAGAAGGTACACTTCACAAAAACAGTAATTATATCTGGCTTTTTTTTTTTTTTTTTTTTGGCCATGTCTTAAGCACCCAGCAAGTGCTCAATTACTATTTGTTGAATAAACATACAACTGTGAATGTATTCCTTGCTATGTGCTGTTAACTGTTGGTGAATAGCAATTACTACATTTAACATAATGACAACACTTTGCCATTATAAGCCCCATGCGACAGATAAAGATAATAACCCACCCACAGTTGTTTAAATCCAGGCATGTCCAACTTCAAGCTTTTAAGCCAGCTAGGCATTTTGACTCTCCATTCACAAGTATTTCTTCAACCATTGCAATATACACAGCACAGGATCCATCCCTAGGGAGAGTATAGTTTATTTAACCAGGGAAATGAAGACAAATTCACAAAGAGTGAGTTGGCAAGAATATAACTAAATAATGATTAAAATATGTCACAAGGCAGTGCAGGAGAACCAATGGCAAAAAAAGACAAGGATAGTAAATTCTGTGAGTCCAGAGGACCCAGAAATTTATGGACTGAGTAAGCTTCACAGAGAGGCTGAGGCTCCTAGGATGGAGATGATGTAATGGATTAGGGAGGGGGTAGGATCAGGAGTACCTGCCATAAAGTTGGGGGAGAGGGGAGGGGCAAGGGGAAAGGCATGAGTCAAGATGTGGGGACAGTAAAAATGCAAGGCACATTGGAGGAATAGTGACCAGGTTCAAGGGGATATTCGTGCTGGATTTAAAAGTGTTCCCACAAATAACACTCACATAAGAGGTAGAACTAAGAAATGGAAAGATGATTATTGTAATAGAATTTTACCATTAAAAGACTAACTTTAGAACGAGCTTCAAGATGGCGGAAGAGTAAGACGCGGAGATCACCTTCCTCCCCACAAATACATCAGAAATACATCTACATGTGGAACTGCTCCTACAGAACACCTACTGAACGCTGGCAGAAGACCTCAGACCTCCCAAAAGGCAAGAAACTCCCCACTTGTACCTGGGTAGAGCAAAAGAAGAAAAGAAAAAACAGAGACAAAAGAATAAGGACGGGACCTGCCCCTCTGGGAGGGAGCTGGGAAGGAGGAAAGGTTTCCACACACTAGGAAGCCCCTTCGCGGGCAGAGACTGCAGGTGGCGGAGGGGGGAAGCTTCGGAGCCACGGAGGAGAGCGCAGCCACAGGGGTACGGAGGGCAAAGCGGAGAGATCCCCGCACGGAGGAGCGGTGCCGAGCAGCACTCACCAGCCCGAGAGGCTTGTCTGCTCAGCCGCCGGGGCGGGCGGGGCTGGGAGCTGAGGCTCGGGCTTCGGTCGGATCGCAGGGAGAGGACTGGGGTTGGCGGCGTGAACACAGCCTGAAGGGGTTAGTGCACCACGGCTAGCCGGGAGGGAGTCCGGGAAAAGGTCTGCAGCGGCAGAAGAGGCAAGAGACTTTTTCTTGCCTCTTTGTTTCCTGGTGCGCGAGGAGAGGGGATTCAGAGCGCCGCTTAAAGGAGCTCCAGAGACGGGCGTGAGCCGCGGCTATCAGCGCGGACCCCAGAGACGGGCATGAGACGCTAAGGCTGCTGCTGCCGCCACCAAGAAGCCTGTGTGCGAGCACAGGTCACTCTCCACACCGCCCCTCCCGGGAGCCTGTGCAGCCCGCCACGGCCAGCGTCCCGTGATCCAGGGACAACTTCCCCGGGAGAACGCACGGCGCGCCTCGGGCTGCTGCAACGTCACGCCGGCCTCTGCCGCCGCAGGCTCGCCCCGCATCCGTACCCCTCCCTCACCCAGGCCTGAGTGAGCCAGAGCCCCCGAATCAGCTGCTCCTTTAACCCCGTCCTGTGTGAGCGAAGAACAGACGCCCTCAGGCGACCTACACGCAGAGGCGGGGCCACATACAAAGCTGAACCCCGGGAGCTGTGCGAACAAAGAAGAGAAAGGGAAATTTCTCTCAGCAGCCTCGGGAGCAGCGGATTAAATCTCCACAATCAACTTGATGTGCCTGCATCCGTGGAATACCTGAATAGACAACGAATCATCCCAAATTCAGGAGGTGGACTTTAGGAGCAACAATATATATATATTTTTTCCCCTTTTTCTTTTTTTGTAAGTGTGTATGTGTATGCTTCTGTGTGTGATCTTCTCTGTATAGCTTTGCTTTTACCAATTGTCCTAGGGTTCTCTCTGTCCGTTTTTTGTTTTTTTTTTAGTATAGTTTTTAGTGCTTGTTATCATTGGTGGATATGTATTTTGATTTGGTTGCTCTCTTCTTTCTTTCTTTTTTATTTTTATTACTTTAAAAAATTTTTTTTAAATAATAATTTTTTATTTTAATAACTTTATTTTACTGTATTTTTATTTTATTTTATCTTCTTTCTTTCTTTCTTTTTTTCCCTCCCTTTTATTCTGAGCCGTGTGGAAGACAAGCTGTTGGTGCTCTGGCCAGGCAACAGGGCTGTGCCTCTGAGGTGGGAGACCCAAGTTCAGGACATTGGCCCACCAGAGACCTTCCAGCTCCATGCAATATCAAATGGTGAAAATCTCCCAGATATCTCCGTCTCAATGCCAAAACCCAGCTCCACTCAACGACCAGCAAGCTCCAGTGCTGGACACCCTATGCCAAACAACTAGCAAGACAGGAACCCAACCCCACCCATTAGCAGAGAGGCTGCCTAAAATCATAATAAGGCCACAGACACCCTAAAACACACCACCAGACATGGACCTGCCCACCAGAAAGACAAGATCCAGCCTCATCCACCAGAACACAGGCACTAGTCCCCTCCACCAGGAAGCCTACACAACACACTGAAACAACCTTAGCCACTGGGGGCAGACACCAAAAACAACCAGAACTATGAACCTGCAGCCTGCGAAAAAGAGACCCCAAACACAGTAAGTTAAGCAAAGTGAGAAGACAGAGAAACACACAGCAGATGAAGGAGCAAGGTAAAAACCCACAGACCAAACAAATGAAGAGGAAATAAGCAGTCTACCTGAAAAAGAATTCAGAATAATGATAGTAAAGATGATCCAAAATCTTGGAAATACAATGGAGAAAATACAAGAAACATTTAACAAGGACTTAGAAGAAATAAAGAGCAAACAAACAATGATGAACTACAAAATAAATGAAATTAAAAATTCTCTAGAAGGAATCAATAGCAGAATAACTGAGGCAGAAGAACACATAAGTGACCTGGAAGATAAAATAGTGGAAATGACTACTGCAGGGCAGAATAAAGAAAAAAAAAGAAAAGAATTGAGGACAGTCTCAGAGACCTCTGGGACAACATTAAATGCACCAACATTCGAATTATAGGGGTCCCAGAAGAAGAAGAGAAAAAGAAAGGGACTGAGAAAATATTTGAAGAGATTCTAGTTTCAAACTTCCCTAATATGGGAAAGGAAATAGTTAATCAATTCCAGGAAGCACAGAGAGTCCCATACAGGATAAATCCAAGGAGAAACACGCCAAGACACATATTAATCAAACTATCAAAAATTAAATACAAAGAACAAATATTAAAAGCAGCAAGGGAAAAACAACAAGTAACACATAAGGGAATCCCCATAAGGTTAACAGCTGATCTTTCAGCAGAAACTCTGCAAGCCAGAAGGGAGTGGCAGGACGTATTTAAAGTGATGAAGGAGAAAAACCTACAACCAAGATTACTCTACAAAGCAAGGATCTCATTCAGATTTGACAGAGAAATTAACATCTTTACAGACAAGCAAAAGCTAAGAGAATTCAGCACCACCAAACCAGCTTTACAACAAATGCTAAAGGAACTTCTCTAGGCAGGAAACACAAGAGAAGGAAAAGACTTACAATAACAAGCCCAAGACAATTAAGAAAATGGTAATAGGAACATTCATATCGATAGCTACCTTAAATGTAAATGGATTAAATGCTCCAACCAAAAGACATAGACTGGCTGAATGGATACAAAAACAAGACCCATATATATGCTGTCTACCAGAGAACCACTTCAGACCTAGGGACACATACAGACTGAAAGTGAGGGGATGGAAAAAGATATTCCATGCAAATGGAAATCAAAAGAAAGCTGGAGTAGCAATTTTCATATCAGAAAAAATAGGCTTTAAAACAAAGACTATTAAAAGAGACAAAGAAGGACACTACATAATGATCAAGGGATCAATCCAAGAAGAAGACATAACAATTGTAAATATTTATGCACCAGACATAGGAGCACCTGAATACATAAGGCAAATACTAACAGGCATAAAAAGGGGAAATCAACAGTAACACAATCATAGTAGGAGACTTTAACACCCCACTTTCACCAATGGACATATCATCCAAAATGAAAATAAATAAGGAAACACAAGCTCTAAATGATACATTAAACAAGATGGACTTAATTGATACTTATAGTACAGTCCATCCAAAAACAGCAGAATACACTTTCTTCTCAAGTGTTCATGGAACATTCTCCAAGGTAGATCATATCTTGGGTCACAAATCAAGCCTTGGTAAATTTATGATATGATAAATTTTTCATATCATTTATGATATGATATTGAAATCATATCAAGTATCTTTTCCGACCACAATGCTATGAGACAAGATATCAATTTCAGGAAAAAATCTGTAAAAAATACAAACATATGGAGGCTAATACACTACTTAATAACCAAGAGATCACCGAAAAACTCAAAGAGGAAATCAAAAAATACCTAGAAACAAATGGCAATGAAAACACGACGACCCAAAACCTATGGGATGCAGCAAAAGCAGTTGTAAGAGGGAAGTTTATAGCAATATAATCCTACCTTAAGAAACAAGAGACACCTCAAATAAACTACCTAACCTTATACCTAAAGCAATTAGAGAAAGAAGAACAAAAAAACCCCAAAGTTAGCAGAAGGAAAGAAATCATAAGATCAGATCAGAAATAAATGTAAAAGAAATGAAGGAAAGTGTGGCAAAGATCAATAAAACTAAAAGCTGGTTCTTTGAGAAGATAAAGAAAATTTATAAACCATTAGCCAGACTCATGAAGGAAAAAAGGGAGAAGACACAAATCAATAGAATTAGACATGAAAAAGGAGAAGTAACAACTGACACTGCAGAAATACAAAGGATCATGAGAGATTACTACAAGCAAGTATATGCCAATAAAATGGACAACCTGGAAGAAATGGACAAACTCTTAGAAATGCAGAACCTTCTGGGACAGAACCAGGAAGAGATAGAAAATATGAACAGACCAATCACAAGCACTGATATTGAAACTGTGGTTAAAAATCTTCCAACAAACAAAAGCCCAGGACCAGATGGCTTCACAGGTGAATTCTATCAAATATTTAGGGAAGTACTAATACCTATCCTTCTCAAACTCTTCCAAAATATAGCAGAGGGAGGAACACTCCCAAACTCATTCTATGAGGCCACCATCACTCTGATAAAAAAACCAGACAAATATGTCACAAAGAAGGAAAACTACAGGCCAATATCTGATGAACATAGATGCAAAAAGCCTCAACAAAATACTGGCAAACAGAATCCAATAGCACATTAAAAGGATCATACACCATGATCAAGTGAGGTTTATCTCAGGAAGGCAAGGATTCTTCAATATACGCAAATCAATCAATGTGATACACCATATTAACAAATTGAAGGAGAGAAACCATATGGTAATCTCAATAGATGCAGAGAAAGCTTTCAACAAAATTCAACACCCATTTATGATAAAAACCCTCCAGAAAGTAGGCATAGAGGGAACTTACCTCAACATAATAAAGACCATATATGACAAACCAACAGCCAACATTGTCCTCAATGGTGAAAAACTTAAACCATTTCCACTAAAATCAAGAACAAGACAAGGCCGCCCACTCTCACCACTATTATTCAACATAGTTTTGGAAGTTTTAGCCACAGCCATCAGAGAAGAAAAAGAAATAAAAGGAATCCAAATCAGAAAAGAAGAAGTAAAGCTGTCACTGTTTGCAGATGACACGATACTATACATAGAGAATCCTAAAGATGCTACCAGAAAGCTACTAGAGCTAATCAATGAATTTGGTAGAGTAGCAGGATACAAAACTAATGCACAGAAATCTCTTGCTTTCCTATACACCAATGATGAAAAATCTGAAAGTGAAATTAAGGAAACACTCCCATTTACCATTGCAACAAAAAGAATAAAATACCTAAGAATAAACCTACCTAAGGAGACAAAAGACCTGTATGCAGAAAACTATAAGACACTGATGAATGAAATTAAAGATGATACAAACAGATGGAGAGATATACCATGTTCTTGGATTGGAAGAATCAACATTGTGAAAATGACTCTACTACCCAAAGCAATCTACAGATTCAATGCAATCCCTATCAAACTACCAATGGCATTTTTCACAGAACTAGAACAAAAAATCTCACAATTTGTATGGAAACACAAAAGACCCTGAATAGCCAAAACAATCTTGAGAAAGAAAAACAGAGCTGGAGGAATCAGGCTCCCTGACTTCAGACTGTATTAGAAAGCTACAGTAATCAAGACAGTATGGTACTGGCACAAAAACAAAAATATAGATCAATGGAACAGGATAGAAAGCCCAGAGATCAACCCACGCACATATGGTCACCTTATCTTTGATAAAGGAGGCAAAAATATACAATGGAGAAAAGACAGCCTTCTCAATAATGGTGCTGGGAAAACTGGACAGCTACATGTAAAAGGAGGAAATTAGAACACTCCCTAACACCATACACAAAAATTAACTCAAAATGGATTAAAGACCTAAATGTAAGGCCAGACACTATAAAACTCTTAGAGGAAAACATAGGCAGAACCCTCAATGCCATAAATCACAGCAAGATCCTTTTTGACCCACCTCCTAGAGAAATAGAAATAAAAACAAAAATAAACAAATGGGACCTAATGAAACTTAAAATCTTTTGCACAGCAAAGGAAACCATAAACAAGATGAAAAGACAACCCTCAGAATGGGAGAAAATATTTGCAAATGAAGTAACTGAAAAAGGGTTAATCTCCAAAATTTACAAGCAGCTCATGCAGCTCAATATCAATAAAATAAACAACCCAATCCAAAAATGGGCAGAAGACCTAAATAGACATTTCTCCAAAGAAGATATACAGATTGCCAACAAACACATGAAAGAATGCTCAACATCATTAATCATTAGAGAAATGCAAATCAAAAGTACAATGAGATATCATCTCACACCAGTCAGAATGGCCATCATCAAAAAATATACAAACAATAAATGCTGGAGAGGGTGTGGAGAAAAGGGAACCCTCTTACACTGTTGGTGGGAATGTAAATGAATACAGCCACTATGGAGAACAGTATGGAGGTTCCTTAGAAAACTAAAAATAGAACTACCATACGACCCAGCAATCCCACTACTGGGCATATACCCTGAGAAAACCATAATTCCAAAAGAGTCATGTACCACAATGTTCACTGCAGCTCTATTTAAAATAGCCAGGACATGGAAGCAACCTAAGTGTCCATCAACAGACGAATGGATAAAGAAGATGTGGCACATATATACAATGGAATATTACTCAGCCATAAAAAGAAATGAAATTGGGTTATTTGTAGTGAGATGGATGGACCTAGAGTCTGTCATACAGAGTGAAGTAAGTCAGAAAGAGAAAAACATATACCATATGCTAACACATATATATGGAATCTAAGGGGGAAAAAAATGGTCATGAAGAACCTAGAGGCAAGACAGGAATAAAGACGCAGACCTACTAGAGAATGGACTTGAGCATAAGGTGAGGGGAAAGGGTAAGCTGGGACAAAGTGAGAGAGTGGCATGGACATATATACACTACCAAATGTAAAATAGATAGCTAGTGGGAAGCAGCCGCATAGCACAGGGACGTCAGCTCGGTGCTTTGTGACCACCTAGAGTGTTGGGATAGGGAGGGTGGGAGGGAGGGAGACGCAAGAGGGAAGAGATATGGAGATATATGTATATGTATAACTGCTTTACTTTATTATAAAGCAGAAGCTAACACACCATTGTAAAGCAATTATACTCCAATAAAAATGTTTAAAAAAAAAAGACCCAACGCAGCCATAAATAAATAAATAAATAAATAGATTAATTAAAAAAAAAGGATTAACTTTAGTTAAACATATGTAATCATGGGATATATATATTTTTAAATTTATGTGGAGTACAGTCTACTTTCTTGTACAGTTTTATGAGTTTTGACAAATGCATACAGTTATGTAACCATCGTCACAATCAAGGCACAGAACTGTTTCATCATCAAAAAATAACCTCCATGTACAGCGCCCTCATGTCAACCCTGATCATGTGATCATGTGATCATGTGATCAAATGTACAACTGTACATCCAGTTGTACATTTGTGGCGATATTCAAAATGTCATGCAGATTTCTGTTTACTTTCCTCCGTAGTTTGGTGGTATCCAGTCTCTTGTTGGTTCTAGGATAGGGATAAAAACTAGAGTGGCTTTGAGGTTCTAGGAAGGAAAAGTACAAACAAAAGAAAAAGTCCTGAGAGAGAGTAGAATATAACCATTGTGTGTTTCACTCCACATTCCTTTTAGGAAAATATGAACATGCTGTTTCAGGAGAGAACAGGAGTTCTCCAAACCAGTGCTCTAACAGCTTAAATGATGATGATACTGATGCTGATGGTGATGATGATACTGAATGATGGTGATGGTGATGATGTTTCAATAAAAAAGATGGCTCAGGCCCATTTTATGATATGTGTCACCCAATTGTCATAATTCCTTCCTAGAAAAGTCACTACGTAGTTAAATCAAGCATTTATTTTTCATTTTTTATCATATGACTAGGGAAATGGTTATAAAAGAGCCCTGGATCAGAAGCCCCAAAGGCTGAGGCTGGAACATTAACAGGTCTCAGGACCCAGAGCAAAACATCTAACTTCTTTGGCTTTTTCTTTTGATCTCTGCAAAAGGTGCACATTTGACTAGAATGACTTCTAAGAGCCCCTTAATTAGGAACAAGAACTGGATGGATAATGTTTTTGGGAAACAGCTCACAAGCAATCCTTTGGCTGTTTCCTTCGGCTATTTCCTTCAATTATTACAGGTTCCCTTCCCTCCCTGCCCCTGGGCCATCCTCATCCCTCTCTTAGCATGTCGCCCCTGCCTCTTGTCTAGCCTCCTACTTATTCCTGATCCCAGTTTAATGTCCTGATGATTAGTCCTCCCCTTGGGATCACTTTCCATTCTCACTCCTGGTGTTGGCAGCTCTCCCCTTCCAGAGAGTAACTCTAGGAGTTGCTGTCACTGTGACCCGTGGAATCACTGTTATCATGACTGGCCTTTCCTTCTCTGCCATCTTCACTCATCTACCTCCCCAACTTTACATGGAGGTCACTCCTTCTCCAAATTCTCTGTTCCTAGGGTGCATAGGAGAGAGAGGTCAATAGAATTGGTTTTCACAATTGTGGTGGAGGGGGACCAACAGCTGGAAATTTATAAAAGTTGTTAGAAAAAATTATCCAAAATTTAGAAATGCAGCAAAAAAGTAGGTGGCATGTCCTTCACTATCATACTGGGGCAGAGATCACTCAAGGATTGACCAGGAGAATGAACTTAGTTCATCTCATTGTTTATTATTGATCAAAATAATAAGATGAAGTTACTTGTTAAAGTTTTTTGGTCTGATATAGACACAAATAATTTCTGTTTGTTGGAACTGATGACCCTAAAGTTTTACAGTCTGTTGGACATTTATTGGTTTTATATCTAACTAAACAATCTTATTCTAACATTACTCTGTTAAGTTGCCTATAAATATCTTAGCTTCTCAGATGTTCTTTGAACTAGTCATAACATCTTAGTGGTTCCCTCATTAATTAATAAGTTAAAATCTTTAACACTTGTTCATTTTATATTTGCCCAGAGTTTAATTTTGCCTTTCTGAAAATGAAACTCTATCAAAGTAAAGTCCTGGCAGATAGAAAGTGCTATGCACTCCATTTAAGAGACTGCATTTGTTTAGCTGAGGGAAGGTGTTTGTGGGAAAAATGGATGATAAAGCTGAGGAGAAAGGCTTCTAAAGATGCTCTTATGTTGAGTAATCTGTACCTGGTTCAGCAGGCAATGGAGAACCACTGAAGGTTTTTTAAAAAGGAAATTGGCTTGGTTAGAGTTGTGTTTTCACTAGGTTTACCTGCCAGACATATGTAGACTAATCGAATTGAGGAGAGAAGAAAGAGAAGCTAGTGAAGGTATTGTGGCAGTCACCACTGTTGGAAGAAATGAAGGCCTGGATTAGGGGGAAGCAGGGGGATTTCATGGTCAGGAGGACCTTGAGGACCAGGCAGATCCCCCCCCCGCCCCTCACTGAGCATCCTAAGGTTAAACCATTTCACTGACTCTTCACCATTAGCCATGGTACCATGATTTTGGTCTTTACCATTTCCAAAATTTTTTGTTTTTCAAATCAAATATTCAAACTCTACCAAGTTTTCAAATGAATCCTCCATGTTTCTCCCATGGCTCAATTTACTTACGATGTTAAATATGTTCATTTCCATGATGCATATTTATTTTAATTCAAATTAGCTAACATGTGTCAGTTAGTTTCCATGACACATGTTAACTCAGGGTGGTTAGGATGAATAAAAGAAGCCAAAATGATCATCAAGACATGGTCTCAGGAAATAAAATAAGAAGGAAAAGGAAAGGTCTGTGTCCCCAGTGCAGAGCCAGTGAGATGGCAAGTCAGAAGTGATTAGGAGTTCAATATCAAGACACATAGCACCTCCATTCTTATCAGAAATATTTCCAAGGATTCAATGTTGTCAGGTCCTGGGTATCTATGACTCACGTATGCTTGTAAGAGCACGCTAACTTTACTGGGAAAAGCAGATAAAAAATGAATACATTCTGCTCAGGTCTATTGGCTTTTCTTATCTCAAAAATGGAAATAACTTTGCTGGACCTCCTCATTCTGTTCCTAAGAAATATCGGGTTGTTGGCTATCCAGGTATTGCATCCCAGACCTCTTCTTCTCATCCCACTGGACACAGCCTGGTTTCCTTCTTCAGTATAATAATGTCATTTTAAGGACAATCACATCATCTGAATGTGTTGTTATTTTGGTTCAGCCTTTAAACCACATAAGTGAGCCAAATGCTGATAAAACAACACATCTGAGCTTCCCACATTTGTTCAGAACCGAGAGGCATTTAATGTTTACCTATTGAGAATATGAGAATGAGAACAGCAGGACACTTAAGCCAGAGACCACTGTTTCTTATTTAATATCTTTAGACACTAAAAGATTTGCATCTGGATTTAAATGGAATCACCCTGAGAACACTTAATTTCAACAGTTTGAGAAAAGTGCTCTTTCATCAGGACTTTCTCATAGTTTTAGACATGCCGGTGACAATGACTGATGTCCATGTCTCTCTCCTGGCAGCCTGACTGCAGGACCAGGTCGCATTCACTGTCAGGGAGGACCACAACCTGCAGCATCTCTTTCAGAGCTTCTGAATGCAGCAGGGAACCAGTTTGCTGAACCACCATCGTTATTAACAAAATAATAAGGATTTTAAAAATCTCCTGGGAATCCTGGCAGCATATCAAACATGAAGCAATTAGGACTATGCCTTTGGAGAGGTGACCTGGCTATTTTCATGATAACCCCAAACATCTTATGAATTACATTTCTCACTACTCCCTCGACCCTGTGTATCAGTCGTATCAAATCTATCTGTGTTATCCGAGCGCTCTGTTTTCTTTCCCCCTGCAATGCCCTTCCCCCCCCACCCCTTTCTACTTGTAGAAACTGCTTTCATTTGTCACAACCAAACTGAAATGCTGCTCCTCCACCAAGCCTTCTCTCCCACCACCTCCTTCCCCAAATCCACGAGGAGTGAGTCCCTTCTTGCTGGAAGATTTTATTACCCTAATGGCCATAGTGGGGATGCAGCAGGTTTTAGAGAATTCTTTCATGTGTTGGCATGGCAGGGAGCACTCCCCACATGACCTAAACAAAAATAGGCAGAACACACAGTATTAGCATATATGCAAATATATACAACTAGGAAAAACGGGCATTTATATAAACTTATAGGGCACCTGCTGCAGGCACAGCCCAGTTCTGCTGCCAGGAGAGAGAGAATCAGATATACTGTCTCTGCATGAGCTTGAATAAGGGGTGGGTTCCTCATCAAATGTTCAACTCCACTTGATTTGTTATAGATTCTGAGCTGGGTGCTGATGAGGAAATAAAGTTTGGCTCCTTCCTTAATTTGTAAACTTTATTACTGATAGTTTTTAATCTTTCCATCTTCTCATTTACACTCATGTTCTAACGTTCAAATCACTCTGCTCTGCCCAAGAACCCACCCCAGACATGGTTAAGAGATGATGACAAACTAGACCCACAGCATGTCTTGGGCAGGAACTAAACTTCCCTCAATGCCTCTTCTCTCCCCAAGATGAGGCTGCTCATTAACTCAGATGACAAATCCTGGAAAATCTGGATGGAGCATGTTGTACCACTTCACTGTGCCATTTGCTAGTTCTGTTCTTTGTGTAGACCAGAAGGACTTGGCAGATCGATGGATAATATGTCTTGTTCCCTGCCAGTCAACATCTGTGCATTTTCAGGAATGTCCCTCACCCGTACCTCAACACACACATATGTATACGCCTCCACTTGGGAAGTTTCTAAGACTTTGGGAAAATCCAAATGAGTTCGTTATAACACAAAGTGCCTCGGGTTGCATGGGACTGTGGGAAGGTACAGAGCCAGGGATCTGGGCTCAGGGAATAGCTCCACCCTCCCTCCCTCCCTTCCGCCCCACAGACAACCACACCGACCCAAGCAGCTTTTGCTGTCTGGTGCCTGCCTCAACCCAACGGGGGAAGGAGACTTGGTCAGGGTCAAGGTGACAAGCATGTAACTCTCAGCAATTATGAAAGCAGCTGGGTTTTGTGTTGATCTCTCTAAAATTAGTTTTCGAACCTTCTTCATATATGCCTTCCCAACAGACAGAACTGTAATTCTGTCTGAAAGTTTTAATTAAATGACTCCTGAATGATCTGATTTCATGAGACATAATAGCATCTGTTGGAGCAACAGTTCCATTGTTCGAAACACGAGAACTATAAATAGAAGCGAACTGACAGCCCTTTTAGTGTGGTTATTTATGCGACGATGAACATGAACTGTGTGGGAACTGAGCTCATGAACAACAGAATCTCAACAAGGGAAGGATGCATTTGCCCATAGCATTAATCTGTATCTACAGGCTGGCAGGAGAAAATCAATGTGGCTTCCGGGGAGGGAAAGCACCTCACCAGGAGACCAATAACATGAAAGAATTAGGACATTTATAGTAAAAATTAACCTATATCATTAAAAAAACCTTAATTTGGGGATAGTTTCAGAAATGCAGAGGAATAGCAAAAATAGTACGAGGTTCTTGTATCCCCTTCACCTAGTGTCTCCTAAATTAACATCTAATAAAACCACAAGTACAAGGATCACAACTAAGAAATTCACATTTGTACAATACTGTTAACTAAACTGAAGACATTATTCAGATTTCACCAGTTTTTCCACAAATGTTCTTTTTCTGTTCCACATCCAGTCCAGGATGTCACCTCGCATTTATTTGTTATGTCTCCTTGGTCTCTTCCAATCTGTGAAAATTCTTCTGTCTTTTCTTGTCTTCCAAGACCTTGACACTTTTGAAGAGTGCTGGTCAGGTATTCTGCAGAATATCCTTCGGACTGGGTCTGTCTGATGTCTTCTCATGATTAGATTGAGCTTGTGCATTTGGGGATGAATACCACTGAGGTGATGGATCCTCCTTAGTGCATCAGGTCAGGGGGTCCGTGATGTCTATCTGTCTTACTACTGGTGATACTAACCTTGACCCTAGGCTAGGGGGATGTCAGCCAAGATTCTCCACAGTGAACTTAGTGTTTCCCTTTGTAACGAATAAATATGTAGTTTGAGAGAGATCATTTGAGACTGTGAAAATGATCTGTTTCTTCTTAAAATTTTGCTCACTCTTTTTAGCATCCATTGGTGGATCTTGACTGAATTTTTTACTGTGTGGCTCAAATGGTGATTTTCTATTTTCTTCATTCTTTCTGCATTTACTAATTGAAATTTCTCTAGAAGAAAGTTATTTCTCCTCCCTCACTTATTTATTTATGCAGTTATTTTTTTTTTTTTCCTCAGTATGAACTGAAGGGTCATTTATTTTATTCTTTGGGTTGTCTTTCAGTACTCTATTTTGTTGCTCAGATTGTTTCATCTTTGGCACTGGGAGCTCTTCATCTCTTCCTCCGCCTGTTGTACGCTTCCATCCTTTTTGTTTGAGCATGTTCTTAATTTCTGGCACTGTAGCCATGGAATCAACTTCTTCTCCATAAGCCCCAGTTTCTATTATTGCAAACTAGAACTTAAGAACCATGATCCAGGCACTAGATGTGCTCATTGCTACTGTGGTGTCATTGCTTCTAAGTCTTTCTGCAGACAGAACCAGGAAATACATATATTACACTAACCCATACACACATCTATATTTCTGCACATACTTATCTATGCATATCATTTATAAAAACATAAGTGCATACTGATACTTCTGAGTCCAGTCCAACACCCCACAGTTCAGTCTAGCCACCCCTTCCTTATTTGTAATTACTTTGACTGTGAGAAACCTCTCATTATCTGCAATACATTTCTTATTTGTTCAGTCCTAGTACACACATAAAGTGGTTTAAAACTGCTAACCCATACCCCAGAGGAAAAACAAATTTATCAAATAAAGTACCGTGTCACGTACAGTTCTTTCTGTCTTTAGCTTTTCGGTATCCAGTCTAAACAGGTTTCCCAAAGACACATAAGTCACCTCTTTTCTTCCCCACTCTTAGCGAGCTTACGTGATTTTCTTGTAACACACTTAGATTCATTTCTCACAGTCTGCTTTCCCTCTTGAGTCTTCCCTCCACCCAACATGTTTGTTGAGTTTTAGAATGTAATTTACAGACAGCAAATTCACTCTTTGTGTCTTAAGAATTTTTGACAAATGAAAAGTCATTTATTGACTGCCACAGTTCCTTAGAGACCAAGTCCATCCCCCATCTCCCAAATTCCCTCATAATTTCCGTTTGCAGTCAACCCTTACCATCATCACCCAACCCCTGGCAACTACTGATCTGCTTTCCATCTTTATAGCTCAGCCTTATCCAGAATGTCATATAATAGAATCATACAATATGTAGCCTTTGGGGTTGGACTTGTTTCACACAGCAAAATGCACTTAAGATTCATCTGTGTTGTTGTTTAAATCAAAAGTTCATTCCTATTTGTTCCTGAGTAATATTCCACTGTATGGGTGCACCATAGTCTATTCATTGCCTCTTGGAGGTCACATGGGCTATTTCCAGCTTTGGGAAATGATGAATAAGTCTTCTATAGAAATTCACAATCAGGTTTTTATGTGAACATAAATTTTCCTTTTCTTGAGTAAATAGTTAGGAGGGGGATTGCTGAGTGATATAGTAGGTGTATATTTAACAGCATAAGAAAATGCTCAACTGTTTACCAAAGCAGTTTATCATTTTGCATTCTCACCAGCAAACTAGCAATGCACAGGAGTAGCAGTTGCTCTGCATTCTTGCTGGTATAAGATATTGTCAAGTTTTTCAGTTTTAGCCATTCTAATAGGTGGGTAGTGGTATTACAGTGTGGTGTTATTTACATTTCCCTAATGACTGATAATGTTATCCATTTTTAAAATGCTTATATGCCATCATTGGTGACATACATGTTTGGATCATTTGTTTAGTTTTTAAAAATTGAGTTGCTTGTTTTCTTAATTTTTGAGTTTTGAAAGTTCTTTCTTCTGGACAAAAGTCCTTTGTCAGAAATATGATTTTCAAATATTTTCTCTCCATTTGTGACTTGTCTTTTCAATTTCTTAAGTATGTCCTTTCAGAGCAAAAGTTTTTAAATTTGATAAAGCCCAATTTATCATTTTTTCCTTTTATGTGTTGTGGTTTGGTGTTATAATTAAAAATGCTGCCTGCCAAAGGTCATGAAGATTTGCTCCTATGTTTTCTTTTGGAAATTTAATAATTTAAATAAGTCTATTATCCACTTTGAGTTTTTTTTCTTATATAAAGTATGAGGTATAGTTCAACACTTTTTCTTTTTTTTTGCATGTGGCTGTCGCATAATTCTAGCACCATTTGTTGAAAAAACTATCCTTGCTACATTGAATGCTTTTGCATCTTTGTTCAAAATCAATTGGCTGCTTGATTATCTGGACTATTTATGGACTCTCAATTGTGTTCCATTGATCTATGTGTCTTGCTTTTTGTCAATATTACACTGTCTTAGTTACTGTAGATTTACAGAAACTCTTGAAATTGGGTGGTATGAGTTCTCCAACTTTGTTCTTCTTTTCCAAAATTGTTTTGACTAGTCTATTTCCTTTGTTTTTTTGTATATATTTTCCAATCAGCTTTTTAATAGCTACCAAAAAAAGGCCTTCTTGGATTTTGATTAGGGTTATACTGAATTTATAGATCAAATTAAGAAGAATTGATACCATAATAATATTAAGTCTTCTAACTCTTTTTTTTTAAAAAATAAATTTATTTATTTTATTTATTTAGTTTTGGCTGCATTGGGTCTTTGTTGCTGTGCACAGGCTTTCTCTAGTTGTGGCGAGTGGTGGCTACTCTTCGTTGCAGTGTGGGGGCTTCCCATTGTGGTGGCTTCTCTTGCTGTGGAGCATGGGCTCTAGAGCGCAGTCTCAGTAGTTGTGGTGCATGGGCTCAGTTGCTCCATGGCATGTGGGATCTTCCCGGACCAGGGCTCGAACTCGTGTCCCCTGCATTGGCATGCGGATTCTTAACCACTGCGCCACCGGGGAAGCCTAAGTCTTCTAATTCTTTTTTTTTTTTTTTTAACATCTTTATTGGAGTATAATTGCTTTACAATGGTGTGTTAGTTTCTGCTTTATAACAAAGTGAATCAGTTATACATATACATATGTTCCCATATCTCTTCTCTCTTGAGTCTTCTAATTCTTGACCACAGCATATCTCTCCATTTATTTAGATCGTCTTTGATTTTTTTTTTTAATCAGAGTTTTGTACTTTTCAGTATACAGATTCTGTGCATACTTTTTTTAGATTTCTAATTAAAAAAAATTTTTGAATTCCAATGTTCACTTCTATTATATAAAAATTGACATTTGTATGTTGACTTTGTATCCTGTGACCTGGATCTACAAGCTTTTTTTTAATGATAGATTCTTTGGGATTTTCTGTATAGACAATAGTGTCTGTGAGTAGAGACAGTTGTATTTCTTCTTTTCCAATCTGTATGCTTTTTATTGCATGGACTAGGAATCCAGTACAATGTTGAATAGAAGTGGTAACAAAGGACATCCTTGCCATGTTGATGATTGTAGAGGGAAAGCATTCAGTCTTTACTATTAAGTACAATGATACTTAATTCTTTAGATATCCTTTACTGGTTGATAATAAGTTCCTAGGTTGCTAAAAGTTTTTATCATGAATGAATCTTGACTTTTGTCCCATGTTTTTTCTGCATGTATTGAGAGGATCATATTTTTCTTTACCTTTTGAGTCCATTTGTATGAATTGCATTGATTGATTTTTGAGTATTAAACCAGCCTTGCAGTCTTTGGAATAAGCCCAATTTGGTCATGATGTTTTTAATGCATTGTTTAGCAGAAAAAAATACTAGTGAAATAGATTCGGTGTTGATAAGAAAGATATTTATGTTCTGGTACAAACCAAAGACAGGAGCCCCAGTACTGCTGGGAATCAAACTTTTCCTCCCTAGGGCCACATAGAGCAGGGTAGCTGGCAGCAGAGTGTTCTAGAAGAGAGGAAGGCAAGGTGCTGCACTGCACCCCTTTCCTGCCTGAAACTATGCCCGTCTCACCTGACCTCATTCACCTCCTGTAGGAGACAGTTCTAAAGCTGTCTCCCCCACGATGTCATCCACTGTTTTTTTTTTTTTTTAATTTTTTATTTATTATTTATTTATTATTTTTATTTTTGGCTGCGTTGGGTCTTCGTTTCTGTGCGAGGGCTTTCTCTAGTTGCGGCGAGCGGGGGCCACTCTTCATCGCGGTGCGCGGGCCTCTCACTATCGCGGCCTCTCTTGTTGCGGAGCACAGGCTCCAGACGCGCAGGCTCAGTAGTTGTGGCTCACGGGCCCGGCCGCTCCGCGGCATGTGGGATCCTCCCAGACCAGGGCTCGAACCCGTGTCCCCGGCACTGGCAGGCAGATTCTCAACCACTGCGCCACCAGGGAAGCCCATCCACTGTTTATTTAATCAAATAGTTATCTGTGTAGGGCTGCGAAGGGGCTTTGCAGATGGAATTAAGGAGGCTAACTAGCTAACTTTAAAATATGGTGATTATATCATGGATTATCCAGGTGGGCCCAAGGTAATCATATGAGCCCTTAAATGCAAAGAGGAAGTCAGAGAGACGCAGCAGAAGGGGAAGCTGGAGAGATTCAAAGCATGAGAAGGCTTGCTCTGCCATTGCTGGTTTTGAAGATGAAGGAAGAGAGCCAGATGCCAAGTAAAGTGGCGGCCTCTAGGGGCTGGGAGTGGTGCCCGGCAAACAGCCAGAAAGGAAACAGGGACCCCAGTCCTGCAACTGATGAAACTTAATTCTGCCAATAACCCGAATGAGTTTGGAAGCAGACTCATACCCCAAACCTCTAGAAAGGAACACAGTCCTGCTGATACCTTGGTTTCATCCAATGAGACCTGGAGCAGAAAACTAGCTAAACCAAGCTATGCCTAGACTTCTGACCTACAGAACTGAAGGACAATCAGGGGGCACTGTTTTAAGCTGCTAACTTTGTGGCGCTTTGGAAAAGTAATGCTTTCACTCACCAAACATACATTGAAGGCCATCTGTGTCAGGGCAGCTAGTGCTGAAGACGGGGATGAGAAACACAACCTCTCTCTTCAGGGAGCTCACCAACTCTGGGTAAAATGTAGCTCTAAAGAAAAAGTCAAAGTATTTTGCATATACACTGTCAAGGAAAATTTTCTCCAGGTTGCAAAGAACAGAAAGCAATTCTGGCTAACCTGAAGCCACAAGAACAACCGAGACAGAGGGGGCGGGGGGGATGAATACATGCTTTTAATTTTGGGAAGGAAGACACTGGAAGTTCTAGAAAATTAGAGAAACTTTATAGGTATCAGATTTGAGAAAAGAAGAACTGGCACAGTCCTAGGACCTTTAATAATAGAAGTTTGTGGACTCTGCTGTTACTGTGACTCTGCCACCACAATTCTTGATCTTCATCTCTCTTTCCCAAGTTTCAAATTATAAGGAGAAAAAAACTGCTGCATTGCATATAGGGTCAGAATGTCCCAGACCAAAGCGGCACAGACTTAGTGCTTTAAAAGACAAAAGTGGGAAGAAACCTAAACAAAAATGACAGGTGGATCCAGGGGTATTTGTGACCAAATAGAATGAGAGGTTTTCATTTTCTCCTATGCCTTAATCATCTTGATGTCATGAAATGTCAGGGTTGCATGTACTGATTATATTTTGACAAAACTATTAGAAGCCTTAATGAGTCTCACAAAAGTTGTCCACTGTACCCCTCCCTCTATGCCTCACACGGTCTGCCCTGGCTTCACAGCACAGCTGACTGCTGACCTTATCCCATATTTTTTAAAAATTAGAATTGATAACAATTGCAACCCTTTCCCCATCCCTCTGTCTCCTCTCTCTCCCTCCCCTCTGTTCTCCTTGCACATGTAATTTAGGCAGAATTTTGATATTTATGTATCCAAACCTACCACTGTCGGTATCATTTTGCTTAGTGTTCTTTATCATTTCTGAGGGGTTGCATCAGGCAAAGGCGTCCTCATTCTCCAAGCAAGGAAGCCCCAGCCAGACAGTTGTCAAGGCAACAGAAAATGCACACTGTGAACCACCAAGAAAAGGCCGTCTGTATAATGCTGCAGCGCAAACTTAATTTGGGGGCTTGGCAAAAAGATCTCTCTTATGGCTAATTATAAAATGTACCCAACGTTATTAGACTGGGTGATAGATGATTGCCTGCTAAATGTGATGTGAAAAATTAAGGCAGTTTTCAAAGTGAAGGGACTTAAATTAAATGTGCCTCAAGGATCAATAGCTTATTTTTGTCATTCTGCATAACCCGAACAGAACAGCTGAGTGTGCGTGTGTGTAGGAGCTACCAAACTCATATTTATTTGGGTCACGTCGTACTTTTTCCTTCCAAATGTATTCAAAAGAAGGTAGGAGGTGCCCCACCCATATTTAGATAGTTGGGGGGAGAGGGAAACTTTAAATTCAATCCCTGTTGATCAGCGTTACGAGTTTTCAATAAAATGACTCCCAGCAGGTGAGATTACAAAATCAGAATTTGCATGCTCATTTCAGAGGGTTAACTGATATTGTATCTCCACCCGATCTTTCTGCCTGATATTATTTTCTTCCTACATACTTTGTTTGTCAACAAACTCCAAATAAATGCTAACAGGTTAATTTGATAATAGATATGGTGATTCGGGACTGAAGGGGTCAGGGTGAAAACACTGATCTAATAATCCACCATCTTAATAAATGTGTTCCTTTGAAAACAGAATGTTTACATCTGATTTTATATGAACAGCTGATCCAAAGCCTTCTGGTCAGTCTGAGCGTGAGTGGGAATTCAGTGGATATAGCTGTGGAATCATCTGACAAAAGGTCATTTTTTCTTTCTTGGGGGAGCCCCACTCTTTGTAAACAAGGTCCATTTGCATTTAGGGTGACTTGATTAGGTATCACTCCTTGTGCTCTCACCCTGGGGAAAGGAAAATGGAACTTTCAGCCTTTAAAAGAGGAAATTAGATTTACCTGAGGGAGAGATCAAATCTTCCAGTCCTGTCGACTCAAGTGACTGACCATGAAATTAAATCGTGTTTGTCGTCCTCGCTCAGATACAGAAGACAATTGAGGCTGATCATCTAGAAGAGGAAAATGTCATGGAAACCAAGTATGCTTTAGCCTTTAATGTACATCGTATTTACACATACACATTAAAACAGCGTGTCTCCCCTTTAGCCCAAAGTGCTCCTGGAACTGCATTTTATACACTGGGTATATCTCTCCAGTCAAAGGGATGGGAAAAGCAATTACCTGGTAAACAGACATGTCAACCAGGCTTGTGTGGACAACTTAGAGCAATAAACCAGGTTTTTTGTTTCCTCCATAGCCTTTTGGGCTCTTATTATTTCTCTTGATGGAATTTCCTGTGTTTAAACCGGTCCTGAATGGAGGTGTTTGGGATATTAACACTAGAGCTTCCTGAAGGACTCAGTGTAATGAACTCTTGACTTAAGTGTCTTTGCTATTTCATTTCTATCCCTGGTGTGGAGGTAGCAGGAAGCTGTGAAAGGGAAGCACTGCCCCAAATAAGAAGCTGAATTGAAGTGAAATGGCTGAAATGTTTCCCAATTAGCAGCTTTCTGACATTGTATGTAAAACGGAGGAGGTGTACGTACACTTCCTAGAGAATAGATCAATAGCTTTTATCAGTTTCTTAAGTGGGTCCTTAACCCCCAGAAGATTAATGACGAACACAATCCAAGAGTTTGTAAAACATGCAAATGAATGCCACCAAAATGCACGTTTTAAAGGAGGGTCTGTCTGCAGGGCAACAAGCTGAAGCGGGCCTAGCGCAGTGAGTGAAGGAGGAGGGAAGAAGGGTCCAGGCAGACCTGCAACCCCCTGTCCCTGGGGCTGGGTGTCCAGTATAGCTCTCCCCAACTCCATCTGAGCAGCACCCTCTTCAATCTTCCCCCAGTGTCTGCTTCAATATATTATCGTGAGAATCAAAGGAAATAACATGAATAGAGAGATTGTAAACTCTACACACGCTCTACAAATACTCAGTTATCATTTAAAAAATGAGATTTGGCAACACACAAAGGTTTAACCGTCCTGCCCATCACCCCTGGAAATATCTGACATTCAAAATGCTTGTTGATGCTACAGTTCTCTAAGCCTTTTGCTAATAAGTTAGCACGTAAAGTTAACACGCCTCAGACACTGAGATCTGCCATCGATACCCGCCGACGCTTTCCTCCTAATTCAGGGCTGGGTAGGATGCCCCCGAGACGACAGTGATGGGTGATTGAGTGACTCAGAGGTGACATACGAATATAATCCCACAGTGCTGTAAAGCGATGCAGTCAGTTAGAAATAACATTCAATTTCCATGCAGCTTAAATGACGCTGAATTCACTGCAGCGTGAAGGCACGATTATGTCTCAACATGGCTGAGATCAGTCGCACCAGGAAGGAAATCCTCTGTGCAGAGAGCGTAACATAAAGGCCTAATAGGATTTATCAGATTTGTTTTGGAACTGAAAAAGTCACTATATTCTATACATTCAAAGAAATTTACTGTCACCTTTGTGTGATTTGAGAAATTTGGGGCACGTCATTTGTAGCCTGGATTCCTATTTGAGGTAAAATGTAGTCAGATTCCAATAACTGGGTTTTGAGCCATAGAACTAACAGAATTGAAGGGTCACATATGAAGAGATGTTCATGGATGTAGATTCCTGCATTTAGATTTCCAGGATGAGGAAGAAGAAAAACCCCCTGCTAAAGGTGTTGAAAATAGACAGGGATGACTTAACCTTAAACAAATCATCCATCAGAGATTACTAAACACATTTTTAGAGGCAACTTTTAAAAGCATGCTGGGAAGGAAAAGTGAAAGGATTTCTTTCTTGAATAGTTATTGAAGAAATGGATTTGATTAGTGATGTCAAAGAAGGTGATGAAATTAAAATGTTAGAATGATTGAAGGTAAAACTACCACTTTTGTGTTGTGAAGGTGAAATGAGGAGTGTTCCGATGACAAAGGAAACAGGCAAGGAAAGCAAAATAAAAAACCAACGTGGGGTTGTGCAAAGGACTGGATATCTGTGTCCCTACAGAATTCATATGTTGAAATCTGAACCCCAGTGTGATGGTGTTAGGAGGCGGGGCCTTTAGGAGGGAACTTTAGGTCATGAGGGTGGAGCCCTCATGAATGGGATCAATGCCGTTATAAAGGGACTACCACACCTCTTTCCACAATGTGAGGACACAGTGAAAAGTTGGCAGCCTGCAACTAGCCCCTGATCATGCCTGCACCCTGGTCTGGGACATCCAGCCTCCAGAACTCTGAGGAATAAATGTCTGCTGTTGATAAGCCTTCAGGGTGTGGTACTTTGTCAGCTTGCACTGACTGAGACAAGTTTGGGGTCAGAAGTCTCAGATTCTCTGATTCCCAGCCCTGGCATTCAATAGCTGTGGGACAAGATTTCCACAGGGCTGCCCCCGGGCTCCTCATCAAAATCAGAATGAGTACAATGGCCCCTGCCAACCTTACAAGGTTGGGGAACAAACATAAAATGAGATTATTGCACAAAAGCATTTTATATGCGTTAGAATATGGGGGGAAGCTGGGGTGAAGTGAGAGTAGCATCATCGACATATACACACTACTGAATGTAAAATAGTTAGCTAGTGGGAAACAGCAGCATAGCACAGGGAGATCAGCTCGGTGCTTTGCGATGACTTAGAGGGGTGGGATAGGGAGGATAGGAGGGAGGCTCAAGAGGGAGGGGATATGGGGACATATGTATGCATATGGCTGATTCACTTTGGGGTACAACAGAAACTAACACAGTATTGTGAAGCAATTATACTCCAATAAAGATTTATTTTTTTAAAAAAGCATTTTATAAACTAAACATTATATAAATAATCCATTTGAGTATTACCTTGAAATTTAAAAAATATCTACACAAAAATTTTCTCTGCTTATCACTTCTACCTCCTGCCCTTATTGAAAAATATTTTCATGAGCTGTTTGGTTCAGAGTTTAAAAGATAGAGGCAGGGAGAATAATTATTCAACCATAATTGATGTCAAGCAAAGTCAGAAAATCTCTTAATTTATTGGCGTCTAAATGCCCTTGGTTATGAAACCCAAATGATACAATGCTTGTGAATGTTTTGTAAATTCTAATGCTCAATGCAAATGTATCTATCTATCTATATATTTTTCATTTTATGTTTTTTTAACATCTTTATTGGAGTATAATTGGTTACAAAGGTGTGTTAGTTTCTGCTTTATAACAAAGTGAATCAGCTATACATATACATATATCCCCATATTTCCTCCCTCTTGCATCTCCCTCCCTCCCACCCTCCCTATCTCACCCCTCTAGGTGGTTATGAAGCACCGAGCTGACCTCCCTGCGCTATGCGGCTGCTTCCTACTAGCTATTGGTTTTACATTTGGTAGTGTATAAATGTCCATGCCACTCTCTCATTTTCTCTCAGCTTCCCCTTCCCCCTCCCCTTATCCTCAAGTCCATTCTCTAATAGGTCTGCTTCTTTATTCCCGTCCTGCCCCTAGGTTCTTCATGACCAATGTTTTTTTTTTAGATTCCATATATATGTGTTAGCATACAGTATTTGTCTTTCTCTTTCTGACTTACTTCACTCTGTATGACAGACTCTAGGTCCATCCACCTCACTACTAACAACTCAATTTCGTTTCTTTTTATGGCTGAGTAATATTCCATTGTATATATGTGCCACATCTTCTTTATCCATTCATCTGTTGATGGACACTTAGGTTGCTTCCATGTCCTGGCTATTTTAAATAGAGCTGCAATGAACATTGTGGTACATGACTCTTTTGGAATTATGGTTTTCTCAGGGTATATGCCCAGTAGTGGGATTGCTGGGTCGTATGGTAGTTCTATTTTTAGTTTTTTAAGGAACCTCCATACTGTTCTCCGTAGTGGCTGTATCAATTTACATTCCCACCAACAGTGCAAGAAGGTTCCTTTTTCTCCACACCCTCTCCAGCATTTATTATTTGTAGATTTTTTGATGATGGCCATTCTGACTGGTGTGAGATGATATCTCATTGTACTTTTGATTTGCATTTCTCTAATGATTAATGATGTTGAGCATTCTTTCATGTGTTTGTTGGCAATCTGTATATCTTCTTTGGAGAAATGTCTATTTAGGTCTTCTGCCCATTTTTGGATTGGGTTATTGTTTTTTTGATATTGAGCTGCATGAGCTGCTTGTAAATTTTGGAGATTAACCCTTTTTCAGTTACTTCATTTGCAAATATTTTCTCCCATTCTGAGGGTTGTCTTTTCATCTTGTTTATGGTTTCCTTTGCTGTGCAAAAGATTTTAAGTTTCATTAGGTCCCATTTGTTTATTTTTGTTTTTATTTCTATTTCTCTAGGAGGCGGGTCAAAAAGGATCTTGCTGTGATTTATGGCATTGAGTGTTCTGCTTATGTTTTCCTCTAAGAATTTTATAGTGTCTGGCCTTACATTTAGGTCTTTAATCCATTTTGAGTTTATTTTTGTGTAGGGTGTTAGGGAGTGTTCTAAGTTCATTCTACATGTAGCTGTCCAGTTTTCCCAGCACCACTTATGGAAGAGGCTGTCTTTCCTCCATTGTATATTCTTGCCTCCTTTATCAAAAATAAGGTGACCATATGTGCATGGGTTTATCTCTGGGCTCTCTATCCTGTTCCATTGATCTATATTTCTGTTTTTGTGCCAGTGCCTTACTGTCTTGATTTCTGTAGCTTTCTAGTATAGTCTGAAGTTGGGGAGCCTGATTCCTCCAGCTCTGGTTTTCTTCCTCAAGATTGCTTTGGCTATTCGGGGTCTTTTGTGTTTCCATACAGATTGTGAAATTTTTTGTTCTAGTTCTGTGAAAAATGCCATTGGTAGTTTGATAAGGATTGCATTGAATCTGTAGATTGCTTTGGGTAGAAAATCATTTTCACAATGTTGATTCTTCCAATCCAAGAACATGGTATATCTCTCCATCTCTTTGTATCATCTTTAATTTCTTTCATCAGTGTCTTATAGTTTTCTGCATACAGGTCTTCTGTCTCCTTAGGTAGGTTTATACCTAGGTATTTTATTCTTTTTGTTGCAATGGTAAATGGGAGTGTTTCCTTAATTTCACTTTCAGATTTTTCATCATTGGTGTATAGGAAAGCAAGACATTTCTGTGCATTAATTTTGTATCCTGCTACTTTACCAAATTCATTTATTAGCTCTAGTAGTTTTCTGGTGGCAGCTTTAGGATTCTCTATGTGTAGTATCATGTCATCTGCAAACAGTGACAGCTTTACTTCTTCTTTTCCAATTTGGATTCCTTTTATTTCTTTTTCTTCTCTGATGGCTGTGGCTAAAACTTCCAAAACAATGTTGAATAATAGTGGTGAGAGTGAGCAACCTTGTCTTCTTCCTGATCTTAGTGAAAAGTGTTTCTATTTTTCACCATTGAGGACAATGTTGGCTGTGGGTTTGTCATATATGGCCTTTATTATGTTGAGGTAAGTTCCCTCTCTGCCTACTTTCTGGAGGGTTTTTATCATAAATGGGTGTAGAATTTTGTCAAAAGCTTTCTCTGCATCTATTGAGATGATCATATGGTTTTTATTCTTCAGTTTGTTAATATGGTGTATCACATTGATTTGCGTATATTGGAGAATCCTTGCATTCCTGGGATAAACCCCACTTGATCATGGTGTATGATCCTTTTAATGTGCTGTTGGATCCTGTTTACTAGTATTTTGTTGAGGTTTTTTGCATCTATGTTCATCAGTGGTATTGGCCTGTAGTTTTTTTTCTTTGTGACATGTTTGTCTGGTTTTGGTATCAGGGTGATGGTGGCCTTGTCGAATGAGTTTGGGAGTGTTCCCCCCTCTGCTATATTTTGGAAGAGTTTGAGAAGGATAGGTGTTAGTTCTTCTCTAAATGTTTGATAGAATTTGCCTGTGAAACCATCTGGTCCTGGGTTTTTTTTTGTTGGAATATTTTTAATCACAGTTTGAATTTCAGTGCTTGTGATTGGTCTGTTTTTATTTTCTATTTCTTCCTGGTTTAGTCTCAGAAGGTTGTGCTTTTCTAAGAATTTGTCCATTTCTTCCAGGTTGTCCATTTTATTGGCATATACTTGCTTGTAGTAATCTCTCATGGTCCTTCGTATTTCTGCAGTGTCAATTGTTACTTCTCCTTTTTCATTTCTAATTCTATTGATTTGTGTATTCTCCCTTTTTTTTATTGATGAGTCTGGCTAATGGTTTATCAATTTTGTTTATCTTCTCAAAGATCCACCTTTTACTTTTATTGATCTTTACTATTGTTTCCTTCATTTCTTTTTCATTTATTTCTGATCTGATCTTTATGATTTCCTTCCTTCTGCTAACACTGGGGTTTTTTTTGTTCTCTTTCTCTAATTGCTTTAGGTGTAAGGTTAGGTTGTTTATTTGAGATGTTTCTTGTTTCTTAACGTAGGATTGTATTGCTATAAACTTCCCTCTCAGAACTGCTTTTGCTGCATCCCATAGGTTTTGAGTCATTGTGTTTTCATTGTCATTTGTTTCTGGGTACTTTTTGATTTCCCCTTTGAGTTCTTCAGTGATCTTTTTATTAAGTAGTGTGTTGTTTAGCCCCCATGTGTTTTTATTTTTTACAGATTTTTTCCAGTATTTGATATCTAGTCTCATAGTGTTGTGGTCGGAAAAGATACTTGATACGATTTCAATTTTCTTAAATTTACCAAGGCTTGATTTGTGACCCAAGATATGATCTATTCTGGAGAATGTTCCATGAGCACTTGAGAGGAAAGTGTATTCTGTTGTTTTTGGATAGAATGTCCAATAAATATCAATTAAGTCCATCTTGTTTAATGTATCATTTAAAGCTTGTGTTCCCTTATTTATTTTCATTTTGGATGATCTGTCCATTGGTGAAAGTGGGGTGTTAAAGTCCCCTACTATGATTGTGTTACTGTTGATTTCCCCTTTTATGACTGTTAGTATTTGCCTTATGTATTCAGGTGCTCCTATGTTGGGTGCATAAATATTTACAATTGTTATATCTTCTTCTTGGATTCATCGCTTGATCATTATGTAGTGTCCTTCTTTGTCTCCTGTAATAGTCTTTATTTTAATTTCTATTTTGTCTGATATGAGAATTGCTACTCCAGCTTTCTTTTGATTTCCATTTGCATGGAATATCTTTTTCCATCCTCTCACTTTCAGTCTGTATGTGTCCCTAGTTCTGAAGTGGGTCTCTTGTAGACAGCATATATACTGTCTGTTTTGTATCCATTCAGCCAGGCTATGTCTTTTGGTTGGAGCATTTAATCCATTTACATTTAAGGTAATTATCAATGTGTATGTTCCTATTACCATTTTTTAATTGTTTTGGGTTCATTATTGTACATCTTTCCCTTCTCTTGTGTTTCCTGCCTAGAGAAGTTCCTTTAGCATTTGTTGTAAAGCTGGTTTGGTGGTGCTGAATTCTCTTAGCTTTTGCTTGTCTGTAAAGGTTTTAATTTCTCTGTCAAATCTGAGTGAGATCCTTGTTGGGTAGAGTAATCTTGTCTGTAGGTTTTTCCTTTTCATCACTTTAAATATGTCCTGCCACTCCCTTCTGGCTTGTAGAGTTTCTGCTGAAAGATCAGCTGTTAACCTTATGGGGATTCCCTTGTATGTTATTTGTTGTTTTTCCCTTGCTGCTTTTAATATTTTTTCTTTGTATTTATTTTTTGATAGTTTGATTAATATGTGTCTTGGCATGTTTCTCCTTGGATTTATCCTGTATGGGACTCCCTGTGCTTCCTGGACTTGATTAACTATTTCCTTTCCCATATTAGGGAAGTTTTCAACTATAATCTCTTCAAATATTTTCTCAGTCCCTTTCTTTTTTTCTTTTTCTTCTGGGACCCCTTTAATTCGAATGTTGGTGCATTTAATGTTGTCCCACAGGTCTCTGAGACTGTCGTCAATTCTTTTCATTTTTTTTTTCTTTATTCTGCTCTGCAGTAGTTATTTCCACTATTTTATCTTCCAGGTCACTTATGCGCTCTTCTGCCTCAGTTATTCTGCTATTGATTCCTTCTAGAGAATTTTTAATTTCATTTATTGTGTTGTTCATCATTGTTTGTTTGCTCTTTATTTCTTCTAGGTCCTTGTTAAATGTTTCTTGTATTTTCTCCATTCTGTTTCCAAGATTTTGGATCATCTTTACTATCATTATTCTGAATTCTTTTTCAGGTTGATTGCCTATTTCCTCTTCATTTGTTTGGTCTGTGGGTTTTTATCTTGCTCCTTCATCTGCTGTGTGTTTCTCTGTCCTCTCATTTTGGTTAAGTTACTGTGTTTGGGGTCTCCTTTTCATAGGCTGCAAGTTCGTAGTTCCCTTTGTTTTTGGTGTCTGCGCTCAGTGGCTAAGGTTGGTTCAGTGGGTTGTGTAGGCTTCCTGGTGGAGGGGACTAGTGCCTGTGTTCTGGTCAATGAGGCTGGATGTGCAGGTCCACGCCTGGTGGTGTGTTTTGTTGGTGTCTGTGACCTTATTATGATTTTAGACAGCCTCTCTGCTAATGGGTGGGGTTGTGTTCCTGCCTTGCTAGTTGTTTGGCATAGGGTGACCAGCACTGTAGCTTGCTGGTCATTGATTGGAGCTGTGTCTTGGCATTGAGATGGAGATCTCTGGGAGATTTTCGCCATTTGATATTAGGTGGAGCTGGGAGGTCTCTTGTGGACCAATGTCCTGAACTCGGCTCTCCCACCTCAGATGTATAGGCCTGATGCCCAGCCAGAGCACCAAGACCCTGTCATCCACACGGCTCAGAAAAAAGGGAGAAAATATATATATATATTAATTAATTAATTAATAAAATAAAGTTATTAAAATAAACAATAATTATTAAAAATAAATTTTATGAAAATATTAAAATAAAAAAGAAAGAAGGAAGGAAAGAAGAGAGCAACCAAACCAAAAAACAAATCCACCAATGATAGCGAGCGCTAAAAACTATACAAAAAAAAAAAAAATGGACAGACAGAACCCTAGGACAAATGGTAAAAGCAAAGCTATACAGACAAAATCACACATGGAGCATACACATACACACTCACAAAAAGAGATAAAGGAAATATATATATATATCATTGCTCCCAAAGTCCACCGCCTCAATTTGGGATGATTCGTTGTCTATTCAGGTATTCCACAGATGCAGGTACATCACGTTGATTGTGGAGATTTAATCCCCTGCTCCCGAGGCTGCTGAGAGAAATTTCCCATTCTCTTCTTTGTTCGCACAGCTCCCGGGGTTCAGCTTTTGATTTGGACCCGCCTCTGCGTGTAGGTCGCCTGAGGGCATCTGTTCTTCGCTCACACAGGACGGAGTTAAAGGAGCAGCTGCTTCAGGGGCTCTGGCTCACTCAGGCGGGGGGAGGGAGCGGTACGGAGGAGGCGGGGCGAGCCTGCGGCGGCAGAGGCCGGCGTGACGTTGCAGCAGCCTGAGGCGCGTCGTGCGTTCTCCCGGGGAAGTTGTCCCTGGGTCACGGGACCCTGGCAGTGGCGGGCTGCACAGGCTCCCGGGAGGGGCGGTGTGGAGAGTGACCTGTGCTCACACACAGGCTTCTTGGTGGCGGCAGCAGCAGCCTTAGCGTCTCATGCCCGTCTCTGGGGTCCGCGCTGATCGCCGCGGCTCGCGCCCGTCTCTGGAGCTCCTTTACGCGGTGCTCTGAATCCCCTCTCCTCGCGCACCCCGAAACAGTGGTCTCTTGCCTCTTAGGCAGGTCCAGATTTTTCCCGGACTCCCTTCCGGCTAGCCGTGGCGCACTAGCCCCTTCAGGCTGTGTTCACGCCGCCAACCCCAGTCCTCTCCCTGCGATCCGACCGAAGCCCGAGCCTCAGCTCCCAGCCCCGCCCGCCCGGGCCGGTGAGCAGACAAGCCTCTCGGGTTGGTGAGTGCTGGTCGGCACCGATCCTCTGTGCGGGGATCTCTCCGCTTTGCCCTCCGCACCCCTGTTGCTGCGCTCTCCTCTGTGGCTCCGAAACTTCCCTTCTGCCCACCCCCCATCCCTGCCAGTGAAGGGGCTTCCTAGTGTGTGGACACCTTTCCTCCTTCATGGCTCCCTCCCACTGGTGCAGGTCCCGTCCCTATTCTTTTGTCTCTGTTTTTTCTTTTTTCTTTTGCCCTGCCCAGGTACGTGGGGAGTTTCTTGCCTTTTGGGAAGTCTGAGGTCTTCTGCCAGCGTTCAGTAGGTGTTCTGCAGGAGTTGTTCCACATGTAGATGTATTTCTGATGTATTTGTGGGGAGGAAGGTGATCTCCACATCTTACTCTTCCGCCATCTTGAAGTTCCTCTCAATATATATTTTAATTCCTCTCTTACTTGCTAGAGCCTGTTTTTCTAATCTTTTTACCCCTGATATATTTTTGCTCTAGTAAGTTTAAAAAGTTAAAATTCATTATTCCTGGATTCAGACACCCCCCTTATTCCTGGATTCAGACACCTCCCTGGGAATTCTGATATTTCTACATCTATAGATATAGATATAGCTATATCAGATATATTTATTTCCTGCTGATTCCAAAGCAGCTCAGTTAGTTTATGCCTACCCTACCCATTTATCTTATGAGTTTGCATCTCACTGTCCTGTCACCTTTTGCATGAACTTGGCCTTGGAAGCATCAAGGCCCATGTAAGCTAAAAACATTATCCAATTTTACATCCTTTAAAGTAATGCCTTGTGATTCAAAATAAACTTCAAGATTCTCCTTGCTGAGAAAGCTCATTTCAAAGCTCCTGGAAGAGTGATGAGGATGCAATTCATTAATGATTGTAACTCTTAATATTTAGAGATTTCTGTTGTTAAAAAGTGCTTCCTCATATATAAACGACCTCATTTGAGCTTCATTTATACAAAGAAGAAAGTAATACCAATAACGATGTATTTTTACATGTATCATATCATCCCTTATATAAGGAGAAAACCACCAATGTTTGAAATATGTCAAGTCCAGTATTGATTGGCTAGTAAGCAGGACAGATAGGACTGCACCCATTTCTGTCAAATCCTAATCTCTTGCTTTAAAGATTTTCTCTTGTCTTTGGTTTTCTGCAGTTGAATATGATATGCTTAGATACATTCGTTTGTTTGTTTTTTCATTTTTTATTGAGGTAGAATTGATATGCAACATTATATTAGTTTTAGGTTACAACATAATGGTTCAATATTTGTATATGTGGCAAAAGGATCATCACAGTAAGTCTAGTTAACATCCATCACCACACACAGTTACAAACTTATTTCTTTCTTGTGATGAGAACTTTTAAAATTTACTTTCTTCAAGACTTTCCAACATGCAGTATGGTGTTATTAACTGTAGTCACAAAAATATTTGGAACGCTCCATGAGTTGGTGCATCGTCCTTGCACAGTGGCCTTGCTCATCTCTGTAACGTTCCCATGGTAGTATACATGCTGTCGAAGCAAGCGGTGTTTGTTACTTATTCTACTTTGTGTTCTCTGAGCTTCCTGAATCTGTGGTTTTGTACCTTTCATTACTGTGGGAAAGTTCTTGGCCATTGGTACCTCACCTGTTTCTTCTGTTCTGCTGTCTCTCTCTTCTCCTTCCAGTATTCTAATTACACCTATATTATACCTTTTGAAATTGTCTCACAGTCCTTGAATGCTCTGTTCTGTTCGTTTTTGTCCCTCTTAGTCTTTGCATTTCAGTTTGGAAAGATTTTATTGACTTATCTTCAGCTTGGCGATTCTTTCCTGGATAGTGCCAAGTCTACTAATGAACTCATCAAAGGCATTCTTTATTTTTGTCATTTTTTTTGGGTAATTGTTAATTTTAATTTTCCCCATTATGTGTAAGAGTTGTGTGTAAAAATACTGGCAAAACACAGACACCTCTCAATTTCCCTCAGCTTGTAAACATGGGCATATGTCTTTTAACATTATTTTCTTTTATTTGAAGTATAGTTTTTTACAATGTTGTGATAGTTGCAGATTTACAGCAAAGTGATTCGGTTATATATATATATATATATATATATATATATATATACACATATACACATACATATATATATATATGTATGTGTATATGTGTGTGTGTGTATATATATATATATATATATATATATATATATATATATATATATATGTATATATCCTTTGTCAGATTCTTTTCCATTATAGGTTATTACAGGATATTAAATATAGTTCCCTGTGCTATACAGTAAGTCCTTATTGTTTATCCCTTTTATATATAGTAGTGTGTATCTGTTAAACCCAAGCTCCTAATTTATGCCCCTCCCCCCACCATTTCCCCTTTGGTAACCATAAGTTTGTTTTCTATCTAGCATTTCCTTTTAATCCTTTCTTAGTATTTCCATCTCTCTCTTACATTGCCCATCTCTTCTTCCATGTTGTGTGCTTTTTTCATTAGAGCCCCTAACATATTAAACATGGGTATTTTAAATTACCTGTTTTAATAATTCCAACATGTGTATCACATCTGACTCTGGTTCTGATGCTTGTTTTTCCTCTTCAGACTGTGTTTTTTTTTTCTTGTCTTTTGGTATGCCTTGTAATTTTTTGTTGAATGCCAAACATGTTGTATTAGGTAACAAGTATTAAGGTAAACAGACCTTCAGTATGAAAATGTGTGGTCATCTTGCTAGGAATTTGACTGTGTTTACTTAGTGTTTGCTGTAGGTGTAGGTACTCGACCTCTCAGATTCCTCTAGTTCTTGTTTTTGTCTCCCCTCTTGACTTAGGGCTTCCCTGAATCTGTGTCAGCTTTTTCAGTGCTGTTTTGCTGTTATTATACTGGAGCCTATTGACATGGTAGAAGATGTAGGGGAGGAGAAGCATTCTAAAATCTCATGAATAAATCTCAGTCTTTTAATGGGTCTATGTCTGGGAACTGTGACCTTCACAAGTATTCCTCCATTGGTATTTTCCCCTGCCCCTACTCTCTATCCTGACTGCAGCATTCCCAATATTTTCCCTTGAAACCATGTTCCTTGTTGACCATTTTTTTTATCCCTTATCTATCCAAGGAGACAGGAAGTTTAGAGGGTGCTGTAGTGGGAGGAATACCCTTCCCCTAGTTGAGGCATGGCTCTAGCAAGGCCTTTTCCCATGGAGCGTAGGCTTTTGTTGTGGACACATTTCAGAAAGTGTACTCTTCCCCTCCCTCTGCCAGAGCCATAAGGAGATCTTTCACATTTTCATCTCGAGAACCCGTGAGCTTCCTGGAGGTAAAGTCCATGAAGCTGTGGGTCCCTCCTCAGACAGTGGCCCTCAGGAGTTTCTCACTCTCATGGTAGTCCACACTCAGCCCTGAGCAATTCATCAGTTACCATTGTGTGTTCCTACCAGTTTATGATTCCAGTGGCTTCTGTTTCAAGGAAACATATCTAGGTTATGTATCTCCAGATTCTGAGGTAGCAATTTTCCCTGAAACCTCAATCCTCTCATGTCTCCAAGAAATGTCATTGATTTTCTGAGAAAAAGGTTCAGCCTTTTCTTTTTGTAAGGATAGAATGATTTCCAAGCTTTTTACATGTCAGAGCTAAAACCAGAAGTCCCAAGTCTTTCCTTTTACTTGAGAGCCTTCACCAGGTTCTAAGAAAGTAAAAGCAAAGTATATAAATAATCCAGCATGTACTTGTGGCTAGTTAGTGGAGCCATTTGTGTCTCAATAAAGAGGAAAGAAATGCCAGGGTATTAACTTCTCTTTCTGCCCATCCTCTATGGCGGAAGGAGCCCAGCAGAAAATAGGAATCGATTTGGAGCATAAAAACTTAGGCATACCACACTGGAATAGGACAATAATCCGCCCAGTCCAGAACCCTGTCTGACTGTTGCTATCAAGGGCATTTTGTGGGGGAGCAAGACCCTGAGAGATTAAGGCAACCCCTAGACATTTCCTGCCTCCTGGTCAGTTATAGACCTATTGTCTGTACAATCATGGGAACCTGTAAAATCACAAAATCATAGCATGTTGGCACTGGAAGGTAGATAGAAACTGGTACTTTATGTTGATATTTAAATGCTGTTGACTTTTATAAAGGTGTAAATGTCCAAAGAAAGAAAGAAAGAAAGAGCAGTAGTGAGAATGGGAAAAAGGAAGCAGGTAACATCCATTTATTTCCTTTCTATCTTGTCATTGGGGCATTTGTGAACATATCATAAACAAAGGCATCTCATAAATCTGCTGTCACCTCTGTCACCCTGCATTCCACCTGAGACTGTTAGGGCAAGAAATGAGGAAGACACTGATACTCCTCTTGTTCATTGGTTCAGATGATGAGGAAGGCTGTAATGAGACAGACAGAAAGAGGGATGAGGCAGAGGGAGAGTAATAAACCCACGTGTGAAAGAAAATATTTATTCAAGACTTCAGATTCATCAACATAAGTCATCTGAGGATACCTTTGAAAATGGCATTTTTGTTTTGTTTGTTTGGAATGTTACATAACTTTTTTCTTGTGCTTGGTTACCTTGAAGTCTTAGCTGTCAGAGTAGAAAGGACCCAAAAGTCAATCTAGTTTAAGTCTCCTCAGGCTGTGCTTGAATCCCCTGAATCCCCAGGGACCAGCTGACCTCTGCTGAGATAACCGGTGCTAGGGGCTCATTAATCCCCAACCAACTTACTTTATGTTCCACAGCTTTGGTTGTTAGAAAGCTCTTTCTCTCATTAAACTCAATACTATGTCTTTATAAATCCATGAATTTGTCTTAATTATTGCACAAAATAAATACATTTGACAGTTGAGCTATTCACTTGCATATAAACTTTGTACGTATTGGACATCGTTTTCTTCAGAAGAAATCTTGGATGAAATTTGACAATCTTTTCTTTCATTTTCATGAATCTCAAAATAGATGAATCAAAATGCCTAGCCTCAGTTATTTAAGGAGTTCAGTAAACTGACCTATAAATAAAACCCAGGGAAGGAAGCCGGGAACGTAGCACATAGAAATGTCTTTTTTTTTTAATAAATTTCTTTATTTTATTTATTTATTTTTGGCTGCATTGGGTCTTCGTTGCTGTGCACGGGCTTTCTCTAATTCTGGCGAGTGGGGGCTACTCTTCGTTGTGGCGTGCGGGCTTCTCATTGCGGTGGCTTCTCCTGTTGTGGAGCATGGGCTCTAGGTGCGCGGGCTTCAGTAGTTGTGGCTCGCAGGCTTAGCTGCTCCGTGGCATGTGGGATCTTCCCGGACTAGCAATCGAGCCTGTGTCCCCTGAAATGGCAGGCGGATTCTTAACCACTGCACCACCAGGGAAGTGTCTTTATTCCTCCCCAAGGAGTAAATGAACGCACGTCCCTTGGGGCCCACAGGGCAGGAATCTATCCCCAGTTTACGGGGATTAGAGACCACTCTCTCATCTAGAGTGGTAAATGGATATTAATCTGGCAAAAGTGGTGAATTGTATTACAGGAAGCATTTCCAATTCCAACTCTTAAGATATGAAAATTGGCAGCATGATAATTGGTAGCTGTGAGTACACCTAATGAGAGCACATTACACTTAATATGAGAAGGAGTGTCACATTAAATTGTGGTAGGTGGTATAGAAATTAGTTCTCTGAATGTCCTCCTTTTCAGAAGAACACGGACCTTGAATCAGAAAAACTAAGGAAAAATAAAAGGCGTGGGGACATTACTGTACGAATGTGATTTCAACCAGGCTATTTTTTCTAACCTCAGCAAAGTCTGACCTCCATGGGAGGCAGCAAGCTGATAGTGGAAGGAAGAACATGGAGAGAGGAAGGATTGGAAAACTTGGATCCAAGAGAAAATGGCCCTGGGAAGCAAGGCAGAAGTTCTTAATCTCTTCCAATTGGGAATGACCACGAACAGGGACAGCAGCAGGGACAAGAAGTGAGCTCCAGCTGCAGGAGTCAGTTGAGGGAAGGGTCTGTAATCCAGGTGGGTTTCTTTTACGTACTTAGACCTCAGTACCTGAGCTCTATGTATGTACAAAACAAACCAATTGAGTACCGAGTGATTAGACATCCACGCACAAGGGAAAAGAGAAAAAGGCCAATTTACAACACAACCTCACTCATTAAAGAAATTCAAGACTTGTGGGAGGGAACTTACTCTGGGAGATTCCCAGAATCTTTAAGTTTATTGATTTTTAAAATGAAAATGTGAGTCACTTTGTTTAAAATATTGAATGATGTGAATAATAATGTCTTAGTGATGATTCACATTCAAATTTATCTGTCATAAAGAACGTCTAGAAAGACATGTTTGAAGAAAATAAAGATTAGATGACTAAAGTTAGTGATTACTTTCTGAGAAAAAAAAATGGTCCATCGCTTGTAAAATCTTCTGTCTCCATAGAAATTTATTTGACATGGCTCTATTTCATTTCCTTAAGCTCACTTTTGATTAAACAAAGCAACGTTAGTCTTTCTTTATTGACTCATTAGATTTAATAAATAGGCATCTAGAAACATTGGAAGCAGCACTGTAACAAAATCTAATTGAATTGACGTTGAGCTGTTTTTAAAATGAGATTTAATCATCTTAGAATTTTCAAAACCCTTACCTTCTTCATAGGCAGACAAAAAGGAAAGTTCTTGGTACTTTACTTTGAAGAAAAATTTATTGATTTTAAATATGTTAAGAAAAGAGTTCTATGCGTAGTTTATCTCATCACTTATACATCCAACTCTTACTTGGTTTCTTTGTAAATATCATAGCTGGAGTTGTCGACTGATGATCACTTGATGTAAATACTAATTATGATGACAGTTGTCCAAGTGAGTAATTTAATACATAAATATATTCAGAGTCTCAAATAGGTTATGTACTCATTCTCTTAGTCAACCTTTAATGGTAATTCAAAAATTAATGTCAATTAATTTAGAAGTTCCTTGGGAGGGGTACAAAGGGTAGAAGCCATTCATTGCTTATGGGGCTGAGTTTGTAGTGAGAACTTATTTGAAAACAGTAATGATGAGAGATTTCAGAAAATTAATCTCCACTTTCTAACCTATTTGTTGATCAAATTTTTGAGGTTTATTGATCTCTCTTTGTCCAATGTTGATATAGTAGTTACATATTAGAAATGTATTAGAAATATGCTATATGTATATTATATGCCTTACTGTAATTTTGCTACCTTCATAAACAAAAGCAAACATTTAGGGTCTGCTCTTCCAAATTAAAAAGGACAGGCAGTAACCCTGCCCCTCAATCTGAATCTCTCCATATATCCTTCAAAAAGCATACAGATCAACGAGAATCACACAAAAAAGTCACTTAAAACCCTCATCATAATAAAATTAGGAGACAAAGAATGGTATAAACTCTAAGTGTGATGGGAGAGACCACTCCAAACCAGCAGAGCCAGTTTCAGATTCCAGGTTGAGCAGAGAGAGGGGCCAGGCTGGGACAGAAGAGATAGGACTGCAGTGTGGATGGAGCAATTGTGGGGGAGGAAAGTGCTTTCCTTTACCCTCTTAGGGTCCCTGGCTGGGTCTGAAAATCAAACTGACAAAGACAGAGTCACAGAAGAAAAGCACACACATTTATTTAATGTAAGTTTTAACTGACCAGGGAGCCTCCCAAAAAAATGAAGACCCAAAGAAACAAAGCTGTGTATGTTTATGTAGGCTTGATGAAGAGTAGATGGTCGTGGAGGAACATGGTAGGTTAAGGAGAATGAAGGACATTCAGTAAACTGGGGGAAACTTAGCAAGCCCTATGCATGAAGATTCTTCTTGGTACCTCTATGTTTTGGAGATAAAGATGCCTCTTTCCTCTGAGTATCTTCCAGGTACATGGAGGGCACCTCTTACATGAAGGTTTTTTTTTTTTTTAACTTTGAATATTTTATTCATAATCTTGAAAGAAGGTACAATTTATTTTCATTTTCATCTTTCTTTGTAAGATAGCAGCATCGCATGAAACTGAAGGAGAGTTGGTGAAAATAAATGTATTTTGACAGCTCAGTAAATATTGAATCACATGTGAAATAGTGATTTAAATTTAAATTACTAAAATCCTTCTCTTCTATAATGAAGTTCTAAAATGTTTTAAAAATATTCATTTCTGAAGGACTTCCACTGTCTAGACTATGGACCTGCCAAAGTTCAATTTCATTCAGCTCAATTCCATTCCGCGAACGTTCACTCAGTGCACTCTTTTTAGGTCCCGGCCAGCTCCAGATGTCCAAAGACAGGTAAGATCTCAGTGAGCTCATCTCCTCCTCAGGGAAAGGACTAAGTCACATGAAGGTTATATGACTCTTCCCTGTTTCAGGGAAGAAGGGCAACAGGAGGAAGAGGTCAGAGTGACATTCTTGCTTCTGCCATTTTCTCAAACTCCTTCAGCTGAAAATATTCAGTATTCCAATGTGCCATATTTTGGGGGAGCATGTCCTGAACCCCATCACAGTGGTGGAATGAGAAGGCACCCCCAGGAGAAGAGAAGGCTCTCCTGAATAGGGAGATATTGAGAACAGGCTGGAGGCCTCATGGACCGGAGCACAGGCTACGGTAGGATTGAAGAGAAGAGGCTTGAAATTCCACAGGAACAGAGGTGCAAGTCTTCCAGGAAAGAGGGAGGCACTGTGCGGGCCTGAGGGTGAAGGGAAAAGGGCAGCAAAAGGCAGCTGTTACAGGAAGGAAAGAGCATTACACATCAGAAGGCACGTTTGACCACCCCTGCAAATTCGAAGACAGTGAATAAGCAGATCCCACTTACAAGGGCCAAAGTAAATAAATAAATATATTGATTTTAAGAAAGAAATGAAAAATATTTAGAAATAAATGTCACAGGAAATGGGAAAAAACCAAGGGAGACTAAAAACACTTCCAAAAGACACATAACAGACTTAAACAATGGAGATACTCCTTATTTAGGGATAGAACAATCCAACATCATAAACTTGTCCATTCTTCCTGAATCAATGAACAAACTTAACAAAATCATAATAAAAATACTAACATGTTTGTGTTTTCCCTTGAGCTACACATTTGATGCTAAAATTCATATAGATTATAAAAAATATGGAATTAATTGCTAAGGAAACTCTGAAAGGAAGTGGAAATGGTCTTAACCCCATGAGGTACTAAAATATGCCTCAAGCATCTGCAATTAAAACCACGTGGAAATGTTCCATGAATGGACAGACAAAGGAAAGAGAATGGAAAGTCCAGAAATAGATCCAGCTATAAAGTAAGCTTGTATATGATGAAAAATGCATCTCAAATTATTTGTTAAATTATGAACTTTCTTGTGAATGGTGTTGGCATTGCTAGATTCATTTGTAAGAGGATAAAATTCTTCATGTAAGGAGAACCCCAAATGATCAGTGATCTTAACACTCAAACCATATGAATACTCCAATAAAACATTATCTTGAAAGGAGGAAAAAAGTCAAAATCCAGATACAATGAAAGATTGATACATTTAACACTGTGCGTGTATGTGTCTATGTTATGTAGGAAATCAAACAGAAGCAATGATCAAAGCTAAAATAAAAGAGCACTCTTTTCGCCTGAAGAATTTAAATCTGTGAATAAAAATGCTTCACCTATTTTCATGTGACTAAAAACAGAGATCAATTTCTAGATGCAACTTTGTGAAATTTATAAATCTCAAGGCAAAAGGTCCACCCTGCAAGTATTCAGGCAGAAAAGTCAATTTACCCGCAAATTGAGAAAAATAACCCTTGTCTCAGACTTTTCCCTCATAATGAACATCAGATATAAATAAGAGTAACATTTACAAAGATTTAAAGGGGAAAGGTTGTAACCCAGAAATCTAGACTAAACAAGTTTTCCTTCATCTGTAAAGGCAAAAGTAAATAGTCAAGGCTTTAAAAAGTAGTTCATTTCCATGCCATTTCTTAAAAAGAAAAAAAACACACACAAAAAAACAAAGAAACCCAAAACTGAGTACATATCAAAGCAAAGTAAAAACTTGAGAATGTGGAAATTATGGCAGATAAGTTAGAGAACATTCAGATATATTTTTAAAAATTGTAATAATTATTAAAAATATTGTTGAAAACATAGTGCATATAGTTTTTAAATGCTCCAGAAAGTAAAAGCAGCCCTCCCCTCACACGCTCACACACACTCACACACAGACATACACTTTTAAAATCTCAGATCATTGCCACGAAAGTTAGAAAGTAGATGCTGGAGAAGAGCAAGAAAATAAAAAGCTGCTAATTTTAAAATATTACGTAAAGAAGCATCAATAGAAACTGTCTTTACTTGGCAATAATAATTAAATATATATCAATAAAAGTGTATGTTTTAAAAAACTTAAATAATTAAAAACATATGTATACACATTTCTAGTTACTACATGTAAAATAATTAAAAATAGTTATTGCCTAATCCAAAGTCATGAAGATTCCTGTGCACATGGAAGACTGAGGTGCCAGCCCAAGAGTTTCTAAAAGACAGAGTAAAGTCTACCTTAATATCAAAGTACTTGGGAATTACTTTTCCCCAGAGGAACAGGAAAGGTCGATTGTCCACTTAAGATTTTTGCCACATTTGAAAGCTACAAGGGAATGGGAGATAAAGAACCAAGCTGGAACCAGAGATAAGAAGTGGATTTGCCCCAGTCTTTCCTGGCTGGAGACAGTAACCCACCAGGCTTTCAAATCTCTGAAGGGTCTTGCCTGACAAACAGAGAAGAACCAGAGATGGGTTGAGTCTTATTAAAAATGCATATGTATAATTGGAGCACAGTGTGGGGGAGAGAGAGAGAGGGAGAAGAGAGAGAGAGAGAGAATGGAGCAAAAGCAATAATTGAAGAAGTAATGGCCAAAAATTTGCCCAGATTGATAAAATCAATCCACAGATTCAAGAAACCCAAATAGTTCAGCAAATGTATTGAAGGAAGGAAGGAAGGAAGGAAGGAAAGAAGGAAGGAAGGAAGGAAGGAAGGAAGGAAGGAAGGAAGGAAGGAAGGAAGGAAGGAAGGAAGGAAGGAAGGAAAGAAAGAAAGAAAGAAAGAAAGAAAGAAAGAAAGAAAGAAAGAAAGAAAGAAAGAAAGAAAGAAAGAAAGAAAGAAAGAAAGAAAGAAAGAAAGAAAGAAAAAGAAAGAAAGAAAGAAAGAAAGAAAAGGAAAATCATCCTTTGGTACATTATAGGAAAACTGCTAAAACTTAGCAGATGAAGTTAAACTTTTCTTTCAGAAGCAAATATATATCCATATATATCATTGTTAAGAAATAAACATTAAGATATTTTAAAACTAGTTATTCATCGTAAGAAATTAAGAAAATAATGCCAAAACAAATTCAAGTTTCAAAGGAGAATGCTTGTAATAAACATAAAGGCCAAAGTTAAATTATCAGTGAGAGAAAAACATACAAATGGCCAATAGGTACAAGAAAAGATGCTCAACATCACTAATCATTAGAAAAATGAAAATCAAAGCCACAATGAGAGGGCTTCCCTGGTGGCGCAGTGGTTAAGAATCTGCCTGCCAATGCAAGGGACACGGGTTCGAGCCCTGGTCCGGGAAGATCCCACATGCCGCGGAGCAACTAAGCCCGTGCGCCACAATTACTGAGTCTGCGCTCTAGAGCCCGCAAGGCACAACTACTTAAACCTGTGTGCCTAGAGCCCGTGCTCCGCAGCAAGAGAAGCCACCGCACGCGCACTGCAACCAAGAGTAGCCCCCGCTCACCGCAACTAGAGAAAGCCCACGCGCAGCAACGAAGACCCAGTGCAGCCAAAAATAAATTAATTAATTAATTAAAAAAAAAACCCACAATGAGATATTACCTCACCCCTTTTAGAATGGCTATTATTAAAAGGACAAGAAATAGTGTTGGCAAGGATGTGGAGAAAAGGGAACGCTTGTGCACTGCTGGTGGGAATATAAATTGGTGCAGTGACTGTGGAAAACAGTATGGAGGTTCCTCAAAAAATTAAAAATAGAGCTACCATACAATACAGCAATTCCATTCTGGGTATTTATCTGAAGGAAATGAAATCACTACCTAAAAAGATATCTGCACCCCGTGTTTATTGCATTATTTACAATAGCCAAGATATAGAAACAACCCAAGTGTCCATTGATGGATGAATGGATAAAGCAAATGTGGTAGATACATAGAACAAAATTTTATTCAGTCAGAAAAAGAAGGAAGTCCTGACATTTGCAACAACATAGATGGACCTTGAGGGCATTACGCTGAGTGAAGTAAATCAGACAGAGAAAGACAGGTACTGTACAATCTCTTATTTATGGAATCTGAAAAAAAAACCCAAAAAACAAACAGTAAAAGATCTCATAGACACAGAGAACAGATTTGTGGTTGCCAGAAAAGGGTTGGCAGGGGGGTGGGGTGGTATGGGTCAAATTATTGAAGAGGATCAAAAGGTACAAGCTTTCAGTTATAAGAGAAATTAGTCTTGGGGATGTCACATACAGCATGGTGACTATAGTTAACAATATAGGATTTGAATGTTTCTGTAGGAGAGTAAACCCTAAAAGTCTCATCCCAAGAAAAAAATTATAACTATGTGAAGTAATGGATGTTAACAAGACTTCTTTGGTGATCATTTCACAATATACAAATATATCAAATCTCCAATGTGATACTTCAATTATATCTCGTTAAAAAAATAATCATTGAGGAGTGCCAGAATATGCCACCCCAAAATATACTCTTTGGCATGGGAAATATCTTGAGTCAAAGGCCACTGAGAACCAGTAGACACAGGACAAGCTCTAAGAGCAGGGTATAGGTTTTCCTTCTTTAGAGGAAATTTCCATTTGTAGAGATGTGTCCCTCTGCTGTACCTGGGAGAAGAGGACCCTTAACAGGCCAGAAGGCACTGACTTAAATCTGCACAACACACCTTACTAAACACCCCTTGTTCAACCATAATTTTCCTGGTCACCTTCATACAAAGTGCCTCCCTGCACAGAAGCTCCCAGACTGCTTTTCTGGTTTTCGTACGTAAGCCTGAGTTCTAACCACCACTTGGGGTGACTGAGTACTCCTCTGTGTGCATGCACAATGCACTTGTTAAAAACTTCTGATTGTTCTTCTCTTGTTAACCTGCCTTTGGCAAGTCTAAGGTAGAGGCCCCAGCACGAGAACCTAAGATAGATGCAGGAAGAGATTTTTCTCCCTAACATCAGGAAAGGGGAAAACAGTTGAATTGATAGATCAATAAATCTGAAATCCACTTATTTGAATAAGAAAAACCCAACGAAAGATATGCATTCCCTTTTAATTTTTACTCTTTTAATTAAGTAAATTTGACTCAAATAAAAATACATAAACGTGGGACTGAAAAAAATGATGAGATTACAGATTCAGAGGAAACTACAAAAATAAGAGTAAGTTTATAAATACACTTTCTATAAATAAATTTGATATTTTTATGAAAAAGGACAATTTTCTGGCCAAGTATAAATGATAAAACTTTACTTAAAAATAAACAGAAAATCTGAATAGGCCAATTGCTATTGCTTGTTACTGAGAAGGTTATTCAGAATATATAAAATTTACTTAAAAAATTTTCAAGTTCAGGTAGTTTCATACTCTATACTGTATATAATACCACACATGTGCATAAACATATATGGTTATATATAAATCTCTATTTATTTTTGTGAATTAGACTCACTTGATACCAATGCTTGAGAAAGCATCAAAACCATGAAGCTAAAAAAAAAAGCACACGAGACACTCTCACATATGAATATAGGTGCAAACATTCTAAATGAAATTCTAACAAATCAATTTCAATGCTAAATAAAAATGAGAACATACCACAATTAAATTGAATTATTCCAGGAATACAAGGATCACTCCATGCTAGGAAATCTATCAGTTTAACATATCTTATCTATAGTTCAAAGTAAAAGCTAGACAAGGATCTCTACAAATACTGCAAATGCATTCAGAAAATTGACAAATTTTAAAAAATTAATAGACTTTTTTAGAGAAGTTCTAAGTATACAAAAATATTGAACAGAAAGTACAGAGAGATTCCATATACTCTGGGCCACAATTTCCTCTATTATTAATATACTGCAGTCAGTTGGTACATTTGTTACAAGTGATGAACCAATATTGATACATTATTATTAAAGTCCATAGTTTGCATGAGGGTCTACACTTTTTGTTGTACCTCGTATGAGTTCTGACAAATGTATAATGACATGTAGCCACCGTTAGAGTATCGTACAGAATGACAGTTTCACTGCCCTAAAAATTCCCTGTGCTTCACTTATTGATCTCTCCCTCACCCCAAACCCCTGATCTTTTCACTATCTCTGTAGTTTTGAATGTTTAAGAATGCTATATAGTAGAGAATGGTAGCAGAATATGCCACCCCGAAATATGACTGTAGGAGTTCAGGACATGACTCCCCAAAATATGCTGTTTGGTACATTGATTATTTTGGGCTAAAGGCATTTGAAAAGCAGCAAACTCAGGGAGAGGCTTTCTCCAAACTCCCGTTACCTGCCTAAAGACAGAGCCTCCAAAAGGAACACAGTTGTCATAAATCCCCTTCATCAAACAGGGAAAACTGACTCTTGTCACAGGAGAGATTAGAAGTCAACATCACACCCAGACAAACTTTGTCACCAACTATCATCCCTTCATCTATTATTCTAGAGGCCCCCATCTTCTTTCCTAAAAATTATTTACTTTTCCCTAAAAGGCCTACATCTCCCTTTCCCTTACCCTATTAAGATGGTATTTAATCCTGAATTCTAAGCCACGTTGGGGAGTTCCGCATTTTTCGCTGGTGTATGTATATACATACATCATGTATATATGAGCTATACATGTGAATGAACTTCTGTTTGTTTTTCTCTTGTTAACCTATCTTCCATTACAAGTCTTGGCTTAGAACTCAGAAGGGTAAAGGGAAATTTTTTTTTTTCTCCTACAGTAGGCATCCTACAGTATGTAGCTGTTTCGGATTGGTTTCTTTCAATTAGCAATATGTGTTTAAAGTTCCTCTATGTCTTTTTGTGGCTTACAGCGCATTTCCTTTTATTGCTGATTAATATTGCATTGTCTGGATGTACCATAAATTGTTTATACGTTCACCTATTAAAGGACATCTAGATTGCTTCCAAGTTTTTACCGTTATAATTAAAGCCACTATAAACTTTTCATGTGCAAGTTTTGGTCTGAAAGTAAGTTTTCAACTCATTTGTATAAATACCAAGGAGGGTGATTATTTGATCAAATAAGAGTATGTTTAGTTTTGTAAGAAACTGTCAAACTGACTTTCAAAGTTGCTCTACCAGTTTGCATTCCTACCAGCAATGAATAAGAGTTCCTGTTCCTCCATATCCTCACCAGCATCTGGTGTTGTCATTGTTTTGGATTTTGGCCATTCTAATAGGTGTATAGTGGTATCTCCTTGTTTTAATTTGCAGTTCCCTATTGATATTGAGCATGTTTTCATATGCTTTTTTGCTATCTATATATCTTATTTGGTAAGGTATCTGTTCAGATCTTTTGCCTATTTTGAGGTTTTTGTTTTCTTATTGCTGAGTTTGAAAAGTTCTTTGTATATTTTGGATACAAGTCCTTTATCCAATATGTGTTTTGAAAAAAAACCTCTCACTAGTCTGTGGCTTGTTCTTTTATTCTCTTAACAGTGTCATTTAAAAATTTTTTTTAATTTTAATGAAGTCATGCTTATCTTTTTTTTAAATTATATTGATTGTGCTTTTGGATCTAAGAAGTCATCACTAAACCCGAAGTCACTTAGATTTTCTCCTATGTTATCTTCTTGAAGTTTTATAAGATACACTTAAAAAAAAATAGAAGCTCTGAATTAGTCAGCGTTCCCACTAGATTTTTTAAATAGAGAGTTTAATGAAGGGACAACTTAAAACAGGGTTGGCAAGGCTAACGAAACATATAAGAGGTTGTGAGGCAGCTAGAGATAGTAATCATGGTAAGCTATTACCACCCTAGGGCTGATGGGAAAAAGGGAAGAGTTGGTGCTGGAACCTCATGTTGAAACTTTACTATTATTGTGAACTCAACTACTACTAACGATTTCATGCCTAGGCAGGGAGAGAGCAGAGGGTGAAATACCCTTACCTCTTCTTCATATCTTCCAGTGTCATGTCAGTGACCCTAGCTGGCAAAACCCACTAGAAGGCAGTCAGCAAGGGAGGCTGGGGAATGCAGTCTGCAGAGGTCATCCTCCTGGGGGCATAGAGCAGAGCACAGATGGGTGGGAAATCCATGTGGGAGAGGACACCTGATGAATAATGACTACAAGCTCCTTGTATAATTAAAAAATCAGTTATGTCTCACTCTAGACCATTATGGAGCCAAGTTCAAAGCTGAGTTCTAGCATTTAGCAGCTTTGTGACCAAGGACTAGTTAGTTAACATCTCTGTTTCCTTTTCTTTTTTAAATTGAAGTATAGCTGCTGTACAATATTACATAAGTTACAGGTGTAACATCTCTGTTTCTTTATGTTTAACTGGGGAAAACAATACTACATTACAAATATTGAGATGACTGTATTAAATGTATATAAAGTAGTGATGAGTACTCAATATGCCAGCCACTACTACTACTACTATTATTTGAGCCTTTGTTATTAGAGAGAGAGGAGAAGCAGGAAGCCTAATCAGAAATGTAAGCACTGTTTCTCAACACAAGACAGAATCTCTATATGAAATTAACAGCCAAAGACATATCTGACAGTGAAATATTAACACGTCCCCATTAAAACCAAGAACCACTGAAGGATGCCTTCTACCACCACTATCAATTAAGGGTCTAGAAATTTTAGCCAACATAGTAAGATATGTAACATTGGGGAAAACAAGAAATTTACCTTTTTATTACTTTTAGATAATGATGGCTCTCTGTCTAGAAAGACCCCCAACCCCCAAATTTAAAAATGAAGTGGGTAGACAGTTAATGAATTTATAAAAATTAATGGCTTTTATAAAATCCAGGAAAAAATATAAGTATAATATTTAATGGAAACAATTTCCCATTTATAATGATAACACAAAATATTAAGTGCCTAAAAAGCTTTATAAAAATTTTGCAAAAAATGTGAAGGTAGCCAAAAAACCTGATAGCTACATTAAAAAAAAGAATGTGTTAAATAAAAATCACCCCATTTTGAATATTGGAAAGATGTCAGTTCTTCCCAAACTCATTTATATGTTCAATGCAATTGCATTTAAGTTTCCAGTGGGATTTATTCTAAAACATGTCCAAGTAAAACTAAGATTCACCTAGAAGAATAAATTCATGAGCAGAGCTGAGAAAAGTTGAAACAGAAACAAAATAAAAAAGACTAACTTGTGATATTTGTCCTACTAGATATAGAAACATAATTTAATATTAATATAATCAAAACAGGTGGTGGTGGCACAGAAAACATTATCAGAATAAAGGAATGAAATAGAAACTCCAACAGAATAAATATGTAAATATGAAGTAAATGTAGATATGTATTTTGATACGATACCCCCAAATAAATACCAGGTGGATTAAAGATTTAAATGTGAAGAATTAGCCATGATAAAAATCCTGGAAGAATAGCAGAATATTTGTGTATCTCAGAACAGGAAAAGGCTTTTTAAGTGTAAAAGCAGTACAAAATAGTCACAACAGAAGATTGATAGGACTGCGTAAAATAAAACCTTTCATATTTCAAAAGTTAGCCCCCTTCAGCTTTTCATAATAACAGCTCTTGCTGCTGATTCTGAACTGGGACAAGATTAGAAAGTGTGTTATCCTACAGATGGGTTATCATGTAGACAGCCGCTAGGATGATTTCTTCTTGGAATGAAACTTAGGATTTCGTAGCCCCACTTCCATGGTGCACTGATGTATTAAGTCATTGAAAATATCTCCCCAAACTTCAATCCAGACAGATCTCTGTGTCTTCAGCACACTGCCCTTGGAATTCAGAGAGGCCCGAGTTCCAGATGCAGATGGGAGTGCACTGGTCAAAAAAGGGTAACAGTCGCTATTATTATCCCCATTTTGCAGAGGAGAAATATTGCTCTCCCTTACGAACCAGCATTCACTTTCTCTGCATGAGGTTCTATGTGTTTCTTATTCATAGGAATTAGACATTAGCTGGGCAAATTTTTCCCCATCGTTTCCAAGACTGTTATTATTTATAAAATAAATTACACTCAATCTAAATCAATCCACATTTCAGTAAGGACATGAGAGCTTTATGTCTAAAAATTAAAAATAAGACAGTTCATCCTGTCATGACTTCCATTCAAATGTTTTTCCTAAACAGTACCAGTAACAACAACAACAAAAACCTGACATCTTAATAGTCCATTTAGCTTTCATTTAATGCCATTTGTAACATTTAGGCAACACAGACCCACCTTATGCATTTCCCAGTCCCGGAACAACTTACATGATTATGGAATGGCTGATGGGCAGAGCATAAAAGCCATGTCTTTGTGGTTAGACCTGTTGAGAGCAGTTGTCATCGCCAACACTTAACAACTGTATGATTTTGGGCAAATTTCTGGCAGCTCCTTCTGTTACAGTCTCACCAAGTAGTAGGACTTGCTGTCAGCCGTGCTCCAAAGCTGGATTCTTCAAGGTCACTCATGTTGGCTCCGATGCCCATGAGTTCAGCCATGGTGGAGATGTTGTCATTGCTTTTTGGTCATTATGCTCTCTGTGGTTCTTCTTGTCTTTATATGTCATGTTATTTCTCCAGTAGCTACCAACCAGCCCATTCTCTCAGTCTTTCCCTGTTCAGATCCTAATGGGAGAGAGTCTGATGGTCTAAGAAACTCACAGCAACCCTTTTTGAACAAGAGACTTGGTATGCAGGTCAGGCCACTCTGAGGTCACTGGCCACTGATATACTGGCTGCCTTTGGGTCAGATCCCTGGCCACCCCTTTCTCAAAGGCTGCTTAATGCTACTTCCTTCAATATACTGCAGAAGGCGGGGTTTCCCTTAGAAGAGGACAGTGGGAGAGCGGAGATAGTGGGCAATGTGCCCATTACAAGAGTGCGAATCATCATAGTAAACAAAGTGAGCATTTGCAGAGCACTTACAATGTGCCAGACGTTGCATTAAACATTTAACGTGCCTTAATTCACTGGAGTCTCACAACCAGAATACGAGGGAGGTGGGGTTATTGCTATTAGTATTTACCATTTTACAGATATAGAGCTTACAGTGGTAAACTACTCGCTCAAAATGTTAAGACCAGTAAGCGGTAGAGTCCATTGGCTTCCAAAGCCTATGCTCTTAGTTATTAAACTCTACTGTATCAGATGATCTCTCTCTGACTTTGGTTTCTTCATCTATAAAACGGGAACTACATTGCAAGGTTGTTTTTAGATTTACAAGCAACATATGCAATGCATTTATCTCAGTAAATGACATATAGTAAAACAAAACATGGAAATAAAGAAAAGAATGAAGAGTAATGGTGAGAATATATATATGGATAAATCTAGATAAGTACTAATTGTATAAATAATAACATCAAGGTCATGAGATTTAAAATAGAAAGTTAAAATCAACAACAACAACAGCATTTTAATAAGTCAAGAATGCATATTGTAATCTCTAGGGCAAATAGCAAAAAAAAATTAAGAATAATTTATGAGCTAATAGGAGAAATGTAATTATAAAATACTAAATAAATCAAAAAATCTTAATAAAGGACAGAAAAATCATAAAATAGTCAAGGCAAATAGAAAACAAATAGTAAGATGGTAGATTCAAACCCAAATTACAGTAAATTTAAACATACTAAGTATTCCAATCAAAATCTAAAGATCCTCAGACCAGATAATATAATAAAACAAAGCCTAATATACTGCTTGTAAGAGACATACCTTAAGTATGAAGATACCAACAGGTTGAAAGTAAAGACGGGAAAAATACTGTGCAAACCAAAAGTTCCAAAGTCAGAGCTAAAAGTGGTTTATTTAGGAAAAACAAAAGTTTTAAATTTAAGATGAAACAATCTTAGATTTGTGTGTACCTAATAACATAGGCTCAAAATACATAAAATAAAAATGAACAGATCTTCAAAGAGAAATAAACAAATCCACAATCAAGTTGGGAGGCTGTATACGTCAGGGTTCTCCAGAGAAACCTGTTTTGGCTCCAAAGACCTTCAACTGATTAGACGAGGCCCACCCACATTCTTGAGGATAATCTCCTTTACTTAAAGTCAGCTGATGATAGATGTTAACCACATAGAAGAAATACCTTCACAGCAACACCCAAATGATTTTTTAAATTTTATTTATTTTTTTATACAGCAGGTTCTTATTAGTTATCCATTTTATACATATTAGTGTATACATGTCAATCCCAATCTCCCAATTCATCACACCACCACCACCACCCCCGCATTTTCCCCCCTTGGTGTCTATACATTTGTTCTCTACATCTGTGTCTCTATTTCTGCCCTGCAAACCGGTTCTCCTGTACCATTTTTCTAGGTTCCACATATATGCATTAGTATACGATGTTTGTTTTTCTCTTTCTGACTTACTTCATTCTGTATGATGGATCTCTAGATCCATCCATGTCTCTACAAATGACCCAATTTCGTTCCTTTTTATGGCTGAGTAATATTCCATTGTATATATGTACCACATCTTCTTTGTCCATTCATCTGTCGATGGACACCTAGGTTGCTTCCACGTCCTGGCTATTGTAAATAGTGCTGCAATGAACATTGGAGTACATGTGTCCTTTTGGAATTATGGTTTTCTCAGGGTATATGCCCAGTAGTGGGATTGCTGGGTCATATGGTAGTTCTATTTTTAGTTTTTTAAGGAACCTCCATACTGTTCTCCATAGTGGCTGTATCCATTTACATTCCCACCAACAGTGCAAGAGGGTTCCCTTTTCTCCACACCCTCTCCAGCATTTATTGTTTGTAGATTTTTTGATGATGGTCATTCTGACCGGAGTGAGGTGATATGTCATTGTGGTTTTGTTGAATAACTAGGTTCTAAAGCCTGGTCAAGTTGACACAGAAAACTAATCATCACACAGACTTAAATGTATTTTTGAATATGTGTTATATTTCAATTGAAAAAAAAAAGTTAACAATAGTTAAGCCAATGGGTTGGTAATTGTTACAGGGTGGTTTCCCCGGGAAGCGAGCTCTGAGATGGAGATTATCATGCAGAACATTTAGGGATTATTCTTGGGATCAACACCCGTGGAAGGGAGAAGGAAGCAGAATTTGGGAAGAAGGAAGTTCAGCTCAAGGCAGTATCAATAAGAAACTCTGCCCATCCTCGAGGGAGATCAGAAGGTGGAATGACAGTTCCGAGCTCTGCTGAGTCGGGCCAGCAGGGCTGGCCTTTATGCACCCAAGTCAATTGAACATTGGACATGGGGCACCCCGGAGAGGGGGTGTGACCATGGGTGAGGCAGCTGTCTCCTGCTGAGGGAACTCCAAAGGGGGCTGACACCTGAGGGCCTTGGGTGGCAGGGCTCCAGGTTGCTGGGGCCTTCTTCCATCCTCTGGGGAACCTGGGCCACACATCACCGTGTGTGGGTTTGGAGTCGTGTTTGGTTTCTTAACATGTTTACTTCGTTGTTGGCATGATGTCATATCTATTATTTTAAACAAAATAGAAGAAAGTTGTTAGTATCCTTTGATGCTTTCATAAAGAGAACTTATCTCTCTGCCCTACCATATTATATAGTGGTGGGCATTCTCACAAGGTCAAAATAGCTCTCAACTCCAAGAAGAACGCTGGCTGGGGTTCCAGAGATTCCAGTGTGTCACTGCCCCTCATCTCTGTCGGTTTCCTGGGTCTCAAATGTCCAATACAAATGCTCGTCTATCAACCAAGAAAGCTCACCTTGGGTCATGGATACTCAGTGGGAGTACTCTTGCCTCAGCACCTGGAGGGCCATGGTTAGCATCCTCTGGATCTGGGGGTGGATGGTGGAGAATAATAATTAATAAGGACCTACTGTATAGCACAGAGAACTCTACTCAATGCTCTGTAATGACCTATATGGGAATAGAATCTAAAAAAGAGTGGGTATATGTATATGTGTAACTGATTCACTTTGCTGTACAGCAGAAACTAATACAACATTGTAAATCAACCATACTCCAATAAAAATTAATTTAAAAAAGGAATAGAACCGTTGTTACAATGATTTGATGGTTGATCTCTTCTCCTGTTTCCTTAGCTCCACCTCACTGAGCAAAAATGAAGAAACTTGGACCCATCTCTTTTACTGTGATAAAGGAGCTTCATTCATTCAAGACGGCATTTGTTAACCTATTGTGAGTATATGCTTTCCTATTAAGGAATTGAATCCTTAGAATGTTGCCTCATTTACAGTCATTGGTTATGAGTATGACCAATGACTGTAAATCATTCTCTGACTGTAATGCTTCATTGGAAACTCATCATGGAAGATATAGACTTGTTCATCCACTTCCCAGACAGGAGTTTGGCTGCCAACGGGGAATACTGAACGGTGAAAAACTCCAGATGATGAATGTACAACACAATAATGGTTAAAGTTTTTAAAATGAGTATGGTAATAAAGTGTCCATGAGTTGTTTTGTGTAAGCACAGGTAACTGGACCTTTTCTAGTAGAGTTCTTATTCTTAAACAATTTGGAATACTTTGCCTTATACGATACCTGATGGGCAACTATATAATGATTCTTCTGAGTGACTCAGTTCTCTTAAATGACTTTATGTCTTCTAAGTAAATGCATAGATACTGTATTAGTTAGGAACAAAACAAGTAAGATATACATAGATAGAGATAGAGAGAGAGAGAGAGTGTGTGCTTTATTATAAAGTATGGGCTCACATGACCTTGGAGGCTGAGAAGTCTGGCAATTTGTCCTCTGCAAGCTGAGACTCAGGAAAGCTGGTGGTGTGGTTGAGCTTGAAAGCCAGAGACCCTGTGGTGTAGGTTCCAGTCTGAGTCTGAAGACCTGAGGACCAGGAGCAAGAAGGGTAGGAGGAGACTGAAGTCCCAGGACAGCAGTCAGGGAGAGAACAAATTCAACCTTCCCCTGCCTTTTTATTCTACTTAGGCCCTCGATGGATTGGATGATGTCCGCCTGCACCAGGGAGGGCCAGCTGCTGTACTCAGTCTACTGATTCAAATGCTAATCCTTTCTGGAAACACCCTCACAGACACTCCCAGAAATAATGTTCAATCAAATACCTGCCCTTCCCTTGGCTGAGTCAAGGTAACACATAAAATTATCACAGATACAAATTGAAATTAAATAATAATAATATAGACCTTCGTAAAGTGTATTTTCAAACAGAATATGTTGGTAATATCGGTTTAGGAGCATCAGATTAAAAACACAATAACAATGTATTGGGCATTCCGTGTTTGCCCCTTCAGGTCCACTTCCATCCTTCCCTACCATGTTTTGAACCACAGGAGACTGACCTCTATGAATAGAACTAACTGGGCTCCTTTGTTTATGGCTGCCTGGGATTTGGCCCATGGAGGCACCAGAGGAGTCTGGGGCAAGAGAACCAAATGGTGGGGTATCTGTTCTCCTTTTGAAACCAAACAGGACCCTGTGGGGCTCCTGGGCATGGGAGTCTTTCTGTCCAGCCTCCATTACCTTCCCTGAGTTCCAAAGGGCAGGTTCAAACAGTTGCTAATCAGGGAAGGGAGGGGATGCAGAGACAAGGGAGGAGCAGACAAGAAACAGTAGTGCAGCCTTGGGACAGGGTCCTGGTTCTGCCTCAAGGGATACACATAACAATATCTTTTGAGCTCTTTATAGAACTAAAACCCCCAATGAATGGAAAATATACAATCCTCATTCCAGAGAGAAGGTCATGGTTTGATAGCCTTGAGAACCAGAGAAGCTTATCTGGAGACCCCCTGAGGCCAGATGAAAGGAGTGCAGGCCCTGCACACACCGTAATCTTGTCAGCAACCCTGCCCTTGAACCATTGCTATAAAACTCCTCACCAAATCCTCCCAGGTTGGGACATACAGTTTTTCAGGGCACAAGCCCACTGTGTCCCACTTTGCTTGGCAAAGCAATAAAGCTATTGTTTTCAACTTCACCCAAATCTCTGTCTCAGATATTCGATTTGGCACCAGTGCACAGAGACCAAGTTTTCAGCATCGCTCTCAAGCCACGTGTCGGCAGCACAGCCCCTGTCCCCAGTCTTCTCCTATGGCTCCAATCTCAGTTCTCTCTGGGTCCTGGTCTCCCCTCTCACTGCCGTCCCCCCCCACCCCCCACCAAGTCCCAGGGGAATTCAAGGTTCTTCTGTGGTTGTTGTGCATGGACATTTCAACATCTGTTGTTGGTTTCCCACAGCCCTGCCCACATCTTTGTAAACAGTCCCCTAATTCAGCTCAGCACAGTCGCATGGTATGGGCACTGCCATGTTTCCCTCCAGGACTCTGACGGAGGAATCATTTACAGCATTGGTCTGTGCCACATGCCTCCACCTACTACCCCCTCTATGTCTCATTGATCAGGATTGTGAATCTTTTCTTCCCATGACATAAATTTCCCTTAAAAGTTTACTGATGCTAAGTATAAAGAGGACAAAATCAGAACTAGTTTCAGCTTTTTTTAAAGAGGACCTTACGTAAAGTTGGGATATATTAAATACAAGCATTCATATATGTTCTCCCCACTGCCTGCGCCAAGCAAATAAACACACACATACACATGCACACACGCAGCACACACACACACACGCAGGTATGAACGCACACACACGTGCATACACGTGCATGCACAGACGCACGCACGCAGCACACACACACACGCACACGCACGCACTCAGGTATGAACGCACACACACGTGCACACACGCCCACACACACACACACACCCCTTTTGAAACCTGTGAAAGCCCACTTTGTTTCCAGTTCCTAGAAATGAAAGCTTTGATAAGATCAATGGGCTCTGACTCAGCAGTTTATTTAACCAAACAAGAGCTCTTTACATCTCTCATTCACTCTGATTTCCTTTTTGCTTTTGGTTAAATTGAAGTTTTTCAGTTAATGTAAGATTTAGAGGTTTCTGTCTCAGCACTTCCTGAGGCTGGCTACTTTTATCTGCTCTTATTTTTATCTGAAAATCTAGATTTATCTATGATTCCAAGTATTGACGTTAATGTTGCTTTTTTCTTCCGTTTCACTGAGTGGGAGTAGAGGCGTAGGTGCCACATTACTGCTTATGTTACATCAACTTTAACATATAATGGAACATCACTCTTCTTGTGTACCGGGAACTTCTTTAAATTAAAATTTAATCTTCTAAAATTGTGGCAAAATATGTAAAACATTGATCATTTTAACCATCTTGACATGTACACTCTGGTGGCATTAAGTACATTCACTATGTCGTGCAACAACCATCCATCTCCAGGCTTTTTTGTCTTCTTAAACTGAAACTCTGTCCCCATCAAATAATAACTCACCCCCCCCCCAGCCCCTGGCAACAAAATTCCTTCTGTTTCTGGGAATTCAACTACTCTAGGTGCCCCATATAAGTGAAATCATACAGCATCTGTCCTTTTTTGACTAGCTTATTCCACTTAGCAAAATTCTTTAAGATTCATCCATGTTGTAGCATGTACCAGAATGTTCTTTCTTTGTAAGGCTGAGTAATATTCCATTATGTGCGTTTATATATGTATACACGTCTATATATGCACGTACTACTACCTTTGGTTCATCTATTCATCCATCGATGGACATTTGAGTTGCTTCCACCTTTTGGCTATTTGTGAATAATGCTCCCATGAACAAGGGTGCACAGATATCTTTTTGGAGCTCTGCTTTCAATTCTTTGGAGTATATATCCAGAAGTGGAATCCTGGATCTTATGGTAATTGTATTTTCAATTTTGGAGGAATGGCCATACTGTTTTCCATAGCAGCTGCACCACTTACATTCACATCAGCATACACAGGGTTCCAATTTCTCCGTATTCTTGCCAACACTTATTATTTCCTGGTGTTTGTTTGTTTGTTTTATTTTTAAAATGTGGAGCATTCTTACACGTGGTTACAAATCCATCATGGCAGTCTTCATCAAATTAGGAAAAACATTCACACCACTCATTCTTCCAGGGATAGACATTAGTAAAGTTTCAAACTCAATAACACTGATAAATGTTTTCAACTTTGAGGGGGTATAACTGGATTTTAAAATTGCTTCTTATAAATCCAGTTGACAAACTCCTTTTCCACTGAACATGTTAAAGAACAATTTAATTTATCTCAACCAATATTACTGAGGTTCAGCTATGTACTGGGTTCCATTCTAGGTGAATGGGCCCAGCAGTGAACAAAACTTTAAAAAAATTACAAACCATTTGGAAACCCAGTATTAACCTTCCATATGTTCACTAGGAAGTAGGGTTCCTCCTGGCCTCATTGTCGTGTCTCAGCTAATGAGTTCACAGCTCAGAAAAGACTAGAGTGAGATAGGCACTAACAGACGGGAGCCTTCTACAGCCTTAATTTGTGTTAGTCTGTGGCACTTACCACTTGTGATGCTTGTACATATGTTATTTTCTTACCAGATTTTGAGCTTCTTGAGGGAAGATTTCATCTATATTTTATTCCCCACCATTATCCAGTGTTTTGCATATAAGCATTCAAAAGCTGCTTATTGTTCATTTGCTGAATATTAATCAACTGGCCTGAGCCTCTACAATTTCTTAGTCATTTCTGAAAAGGTACAGCTCCCATGCCAGGGAGAGTGGTAATTCTAGACCTCCAGATGAGAGTCAAACAGGCAAATCAAGTCACCTTTCTGCCTGCTCCTGCTTTGGAGGGTGCCCCCTGTGCATGGGGTTGCTGGTCTGCACTCTGCTGCCCTCTAGATGACAGCCTTGCACAGACCTCTGGTCTTGTTGCTTTAGTTTGAATTTTCATAGAAAAAAAAAAAAATGAGCAAGCTGAGTTCTGTCTTGGAATGCATTAGGAACTAGAAGGGAAGCCCACTCCCTCTCCCACAGCAGGTTTGGTTAAGGCCCCCCAACATCCCCACGGACATGCCTTTGCCAGGTAAGAAGAAGATGTGGCTCCCAGACACGTGAAATCGGGGAGTAAGTTCTCAATTGGGAAATGCTGCTCCTCCTTCCTCTTGTTTGGCCCCAGGTGTTCTTTTGCTACTTAATGAGTCTGAATGCGATGAGTTACAATTAAAATCTGAATTCTCTAAGTATATTTGCAGTCCAATTTCATCTGAGACAATAAAAATTAAATAACTCAGAGTGACTTTATTACTTAAGTGTCTCAGATTTGTGGGGGGGGGCAGAATAATAAAGCGAGTCTCTTCACAGCATCCACATGACAGGTAGCATCTGCAGGGGGTTGAAAGTCCCCAAAGCTCAAGTTCATTTCACCCAATCTGTCACACTCTATAAGTATGAGTCAGGGCTAGTCTCCAGGTAAGAATGCCCCAGGGGTCTTTCTTTCTTTTTTTTTTTTATTATTATTTTTTTCCCCCCAGGGGTCTTTCTTGAGTGAAGATCTTATTTCATCCTTTTCCAGGTGAGGGGAGGGGTTAGTGTTTGAGAAAAACAACTCCCCAACTGGTTGTTACCTTTCTGTCTCCACCTATGAGCTGTCATTCTTTATTTCATTTATTTGTATTCCAGATACCAAATGAATATGAGATGTTGGCCCGAGATCTAGAAACATAGTTCCACTGGGTTCCTGGGCATATGAATCTATGTTCAGCATTACTGACACTGAAGACTTACTTTCTCCAGAAATGGTTTTCCCTTCTAAATTCCCACCCTTCTCCCATCCTTTCTCTCTCCCTCCCTTTGTAACCTCACATGGTCCTCCTGTACCTCACTCCCTCCCACTCTTTTCTGCTCACATTTTATTGAAAACTTTATACTGTGGATGAATACAATATTGTTACCGAGTCCAAGCTCATACTGCTTGCCGCATGACAGGCCAATAAACCAAGAGATGAGTTGTTGGGGGCAAGGAATAGAGACTTTATTTGGAAAGCCAGCAGACCAAGAAGATGGTGGACTAGTGTCCCAAAGAACCATCTTCCCTGAGTTAGAATTCAGGCTTCTTTTATACTAACAGGGGAGGAGGTGTGGCTGGTTGTCGCAGACTTCTTGGTGTCAGAATCCTTTGTTCTTACAGCTGTCCACATAGGTCAGGTCATGATGTTCCTGTAAACCTCCAACAAGACAAATGTTATTCTCTGTTCTGTAACTTTTTATCTCTATATGAATGGAAAAGTGTAATGCCTTAAAGGTCAGAGCCTTGGTAATGGGCTATCCTGTATATCTCAGGCTCTAGGCAACATTCTTAACTTGTAGCAAAAGCAATAAGATACAAAGGTTAAAGTAAAAGAAACAGATCCAATATGGAGTCAGATTTGTTCTTCCCTATTACAAATATGGCACCTCTATTCATGGAACTTACATACTACTGCACTGGCTCCTGCAAAATTTATTGAGCACTTGCCAAGTAATATGCAGTTTTTTTCTCATTTATAAGCACACAATGCTAAAAATTGACATCATTTTCTCCTTTCCATTTCTCAAAGCCATGTTAGGAAGATCAATTGATTCTCCCCTCAGAAAACTTTTTCATCTCCTGCTGTCTTTCCTTTCTCACTGATGACTTTTACTCCATACTTTCATCAGGTCATACCCAAGGTTGTGAGTTGAGTTGTGTCCACCAAAAAGATATGTTCGAGTCCTAACCCTCTGTATTTGTGAATGGACCTTATTTGGAAATAGGATCTTTGAAGACTCAATGAAGTTAAAATGAGGTCATACTGGATTAGGGTGGGCCCTAATCCAGTGACTGGTATCTTTAAGGAAAGGGAAATTTGGACACAGATACAAACAGGGATAAGGTCATGTAACAATGGAGGTAGAGACTGCAGTGTTATGTCTACAAGCCAAGAAGAACAAACAATTTTTGATAAACACCAGAAGCTAGAAGAGAGACACATCACAGATTTTCCCTCAAAGTCTACAGAAGGAACCAACACTTACATGTTTTATGTTTATTTAGGACATGTTTATTTAGGACTTCTAGCCTCCAGAACTATGGGAGAATATATTTTTGTTGTTTCAAGCTACCTAGTTTGTGGTAATTCGTTAAGGCAGACCTTGGAAACTAATATGCCCAGTCAGTGCAATAACCGTCCAATAGTTCTCCTTGCCTCCAAACACACTGTGTCCTGCCATCATTGATCACTGTGGCATCCTGCACATTGCTTTCAGGGATGGGTCAGTGCCAGTCAAAGGGAACTCAGCCCTGGGAGGGGAGATAAGAATTTGGAAAGGAGATTCTGAGATGAGAAAGTGATTATCACCATTTAAACCACTGGATACTTGGAGAAATCTTGGGGTGGTCATGGATCACAGATCTTCCCCCAGACATGGAGTGGGGGACTCAAAGTACAGAGACGCTACTGCTGCTGTGTGGGTGACATACACGCAATCTCATTGAGTCCTCTCTGCCTGGGGCCACTACCTGCTCTTATAGGGAGGAAGCTGAGGCTCTGTGGGGTAGAGTTGCTGAGCTGGTCAAGTCCAGCCACAGAATTTGAACCCAAAACATTCTGCTCTACAGCCAGTATTCTTCCCTTCCTTGCCTGTACTTCTATATCAGCGCACCAGGTTATTTATTTTTCCTGGCCCTATTTTGCCATTTTCTTGTCTGGGTGTCTCTCTTTTTCCTCCTGCACCTGGTCAAAATCTGTTTATCCTTCAAAGTCCAGTTTAAATCTAGTTTTACCTGTTATAATTTCTCCCAAGCACCTCAGCCAAAATAGAGCTGAACTGGCTTCACCAAACAAAAATTAATGACATACAAATCATTCCATTTGGCACAATTCAGCACGTCCTATGTTATTCTTCGATTATTGTCTTGATCTCTTTGCATTTTTTTCTCTGGAGTTATTTTTTTCAGGATTGTTGTGAACTCTTTGGGCAGAGTCCATAATTTATACTTCTTTGTATGTCTAGCAGGCCTCAGAACAGTGGCTTGCACAATGATGCTCAATAAACTCAGATGTCTTAGTTCTCAGTACAACCATCTGCTCTGGATTTGTTAACCCCAGGACACTGAAAGGATCCCTTAGATGGCCTCAGTCTTGGTTCCCTTGCTTTTGACATAAAGAGTTTGACCTGGCAAGTTTCAGTTTCCTCCAGTCCTATTAGGCTGGGACACTACTCCTTTGGCTTAAAGCCATGTCAGGAAGATGGGATGTGAGACTCTTCTGGCTCGATTCCTGGGCACATGGGGCCTCAGCAAGTTTCACCTGAACCAGATTCACCATATGGTTGGGCTTCAGTCATGACCTTGATGTTGGGAGGAAATGAAGGCCAGGTGTGATGCCAGCAGTGTCTCTTTGTGGCTCAGGTGTCTGCCTGACGTTCTGTCTAGGATACACATTGGAAAATGCCAGATCCCAGCAGGACAGATCTGTCTTCCCACATATGCTCAGAAAGGCTCTGCCAAGATGTTCACACAGGAGCCATGGTCCACAATGTTCTGGGGAATCATGCTCTGAATGGTAACAGTAGTAAATGTACCTGTCCTTGTTCACAGCACCTTCTCGAAAAATAGGTGATGTAGGTGGACGTAGATGTGTTAGTGTGTGTGTGAGTGTGTGTGTGTGTTGGGGGAGTGCTGGCATGAACACTTAGAGGGGGGGTTTGAAGCTCTGTTTTACCTTTTCTTATTGAAATGACACCCTCCCCTGCTGTAATCTTATGAGTGCTTCTCCAGTGCAGATTCATAAAACCCCAAGTTCTACCGATGAGATTTGTGGCCAACTGAAGTTTTATAAGCTGGCAGACAAGTTTTTAAAAGTTTAAAGCACAATTTTAGATATCCAGATGCTGATGGTTTGTGACGGTTTAGGAAGTGAGAACATTCCCTTGCTGGGTGTAGCATCTCCCTTTATTGAACTGTGTTAAAACCCCACAACCAATCATACATTCCAGTGAGAACCATCTAGACATGATGAGAAAAGAATTCTCAATTTTGGTGTAGTTAACAACATCTGGTAGTGCCCACATAACACCACAGCCAGAAAAATTTGGAGGGAGAAGACGATGGAGACTTTGTCCTTAAAGAGGGATCACAATAATTGACAATCATGCATAACTTTAGGTAGAGTTCTATAGAAAACAGGCAATATGAAGTAGTTAATTAATTTTTACGGGGACTAACTTTATTTTATGCTCATTTTACTGAGACAAATTCTTTCCTGGAATCCTGAGAAGAAAATGTAAATGCACTCATCATTTGTACTCTTAGCAAAAGAATTCAAACTTTGTCTTTGTTTCAGAGGCAAATACTGTCACTATTACTATTTCAGAATGATTTTTATAACAATTATAGGTGTGATCATTTATTTGCAAATACCTTAAAAAAGTGGCAACAAAGGAATAGGTGGAGATTTGGGTAGTGCATTTCTAACTTTAATTACATGTTGTATTTAGAATTCAAAGGTAATATCCGATCTATGTTTTTCACATATATTCAACTTGAGGCTGCTTTATTCTAGGGCAGTGGTTCTAACCCAGGGTTGATTTTGACCTCCCCCCCCCCATTTCCAGGGGACATTCCAGTATCTGGGGACATTTTTGATTTTCCCTACTGTGGAGGGTGCTACTGAGATCTAGGGGGTAAAGGCCAGGGGTGATGCTGAGTACCATACAACACACAGGACAGTCCCTCACACCAAAACTAATGTGGCCCTAAAATGTCAGAAGTGCTGAGATTGAGAAGTTCTGCTCTAAGGAAGAAGAAATTATATTTCTCTCTGATGATAACCCACCATTAACCTTTGAGCCCCGTTTTGTCCAGAACAGCTGAGCGGTCATGACCTGAAAATTAATTTCAGAAGAACTTCACACCGTTGTTAGTGCAGAACAGAGAAGTTATATCCAGCCTAAGTATGATTTGCTACTTTAGCGCCACCTGATAGCTTAGAGGACATTCCACGTGTCATTGTCTGAAATACACCCCCTCAGCTTGCCTTTCTGACATTTTGTAGGAACCATGATTAATCTTTAGCTAAAGATGTTTCAATGGTGGCCAGGTTTTACTCTGAAGGATACTACCACTTGGAAACAAAGAAAAGGTAAAAGGAGGAAGAAAAAAAGTTATGTTTTCATTTTAAACATCTCCAAAGCTTGATGGGGCTCACATAGGGAATCATTAATTATACCAATAGCTGAAAAGATAATGCACATGTTAAAAACACAGCTAGCTATCAAATGTTATGGCATCTGGGAGCACTAGAAGCTGGCAACTTAAAATGATTTTCCTAGGTAATTCTACTGTACTCCAGCATTATGTACTAGAGAGACGTTAGAATCTCACATCTGTTTCCCCTCTGGTCCTGCCCTCCTCTCAGAAGAAGTCCTAAAGTCTAATACAGCACCAGAATAAGGTAAATCCAAATGTCTTGCTTGTTATTTGGCAACATGTTATTGCTATGCCATTGGATATTATTATTTAGAGACTATGTTGTTTCCTTAAACCTTTCTCATACTGGGGGTGGGGGAGACTGAGCTCTGGGGGGGTGATTAAGAAAAGGAAGATGGGACTTCCCTGGTGGTGCAGTGGTTAAGAATCCACCTGCCAATGCAGGGGACATGGGTTTGAGCCCTGGTCTGGGAAGATCCCACATGCCACGGAGCAACTAAGCCCGTGTGCCACAACTACTGACCCTGTGCTCTAGGGCCTGCGAGCCACAACTACTGAGCCCGCGTGCCACAACTACTGAAGCCCATGTGCCTAGAGCCCATGCTCCGCAACAAGAGAAGCCACTGCAATGAGAAGCCCGTGCACTGCAACGAAGAGTAGCCCCCGCTCACCGCAACTAGAGAAAGCCCGTGTGCAGCAATGAAGGCCCAATGCACAGAAACTAACACACCATTGTAAAGCAATTATACTCCAATAAAGATGTTAAAAATAAATAACTTAAAAAAAAGACCCAACGCAGCCATAAATAAATAAATGAATGAATGAATAAATAAATAAATTTTTTTAGAAAAAGAGAAGGAAGATGCTGGATTACATGTGATGCCGTAGGCTCCTGGAGTAGTGCTTACCTTAGGAAAAATGGTCCTTCATTCCCAGTTCACAGAAGGAACCCATTCCAGACTTCTTGTGATAAGCTCCGTTTCTTAACAGTATGAGGTTAATGAACTTCCTTATTTTTGGCAGGATGAGTAAGTGGAAAGTAGAAAAATCTATCTGAGAGAGCCCAGTTCAGAGGCTTTAATTGCTTATGTGACAGTTAAGAAGAAAGCCCCCTCCTTTCAAAGCAGAAGGCTTCAGCACTCTCATCCCCAACCTGGCAGCTATTCCTCAATTACATAAACAAGAAGGAAATTAAAATTTGATGAATTAAATAAGGGGGTGATCTGGTACTTATTTCCTAACTAGGAATTACCATTTTTACTCTTCTGAATTGATAATTATCAGCACCATAGTTTATTCACTGTGTAATGAGGTCCTTTTAATTTTAATTAAAATTGAGATGCTTTACATTCCTTGCCTTCCCTTAAGAAAATCTTTCAAGTGTTGAAGTCCCTGATATTGGAAAGCTTTAATTACACCATAGAAAGAGCAGAGTGGAAAGAGCTGGAGAAGGGTTGTGCCTCCTCATTTCCCATAAACAAAATCATGCTGAGAACTCAGGCAGGTTGGTGACTTTGTCAGTTTGCCAAAGACTATGTTTACTGGAAGCTGAAAAGCGTCCCTGAGGGACCATGCATGTAGGGTGGTTTCCAATCATTTTGCCTCCTCTGCCTAATTTCAGAACCCCAGCACTCATCACCAAACTTCACATATTGTCCTAAAAATATACATTAAAAATTGTCATAAAAATCAAGCCAAAACAGATAGCCAGGTTTGCACCTGTATTCCACACCAGTGGGAAATCTGCTTATATTGAAATAAGGTATTGCATCAGTCAGGGTTCTTCAGAGAAACAGAACCAATAGAAGATAGATAGATAGATAGATAGATATTTTTTATTTTAATTTTTGAAAGTTTTAAAAGGCTTTATTTTAAGAAATTGGTTTATGCAATGTCAGGGTTAGCAAATCCAAAGTCTGTAGGTCAGGTTGGCAGGTTGGAAACTCAGACAGTCTCGAGGCAGAATTGCTTCTTCTTTGTGAAATAGTTTTTGCTCTTAAGGTCTTCGACTGACTGGACAAAGCCTAAACATTTTATTGAGGATAATCTCTTACCTAAAATCAAGTGATTGCATGTTAACTACAATGGAAAATACCTTCATAGTAACACTTAGATTAGCATTAGATTAAATAAATGTGTACGATTACTTTGTCAAGTTGACACATAAAACTAACCATCAAGGCAAGAAGCTTGAATGTTTGTTAGGACAGTGAACAGTGGATTAATGCATATTTAACTGAATGACACCCAGAAGGGCTCAAAGCCTTGAGCTTCCCTACCAACCCCATTCGGATCTCAACTCTCCTTCTGTTTTGAGGGTCTGGCCCACTTACTCCAGTTCTGATCTGCTCTACCTTCCCCTGTCCTTCTGGTTCAGGAGCTTATTGAATTGTAGGACAGACTTCACCATTCCTTGAATGCCTATAGCACTCAAAGTCTATGTCCCATAATTTTTCACTTGATTCCCATTTTTATGGTTTACTTTACGTGGTTTAACTTGCCTCTCCTATTCAGACTATAGATTTCTGTAAAGTAGAGAATGTTTCAATCTTTTCTTGTATGTAAAGTTCACAATCAGGGTTCAGGTAGATACTCAGAAAATACATTCAGAACTTTAGAGGTAGATGGGTTGGAAAAACTGGCAAAAATCATTAATTCATTCATCAATGTTTCAAAATCAGTAATTCATTCTAAATGATTTACTCATCCATTCCTCTATTTGTAGTCCATCCATCCATCATCCATCCATCCATCCATCATTCATCATGTATCTAACCATTTATCCATCCTTCCATCCAGGCATTCATCCATCATCATCCATCCATCCACGTATTCTTTTGAGAGTCATATGGCTTAAACTGAGAGATAGGGAAGTTAAATGACTTATGAGGGATGAGGCAATGTTTTCTTGGTAAGGTTAGGCCTCTCTCTTAATTTTTAGTCCTTTTTTTTTTTTTTTTGCATTTCATCCACTTAGCTGCTTTAGGGGAGAAATTCCTGTCCTGTAATTCTTTGAGCCTGATGTAGTTGCTAAAATTTGTAACTCAAATAAAAATGCATGATTCCTGAAAGCGTGTCTCACTTTCTTTACTTCCAATATAGATGTCTGTTTGGTTTTCCTGCCACTAAATGTGAGTTGAGATCATAAGAAGTGATGATAGCTCATCAGGGACTGGGCATTTGCAATCAAAGTTTGTGAAATAATTGCGTCAATTCATTGAATAATCCAATCACAATAAAAGACTTTCTTAAATTACCCACAAAATTTTGGAAAGGCTGGTTTCATTTATTTAATGAAACTAACCAGTAACACCTTATGTCTCCAATTTTGTTTTGTCAGTTGAGATCTGGCTTAATATTCCTCAAGGAAAAGTAGAGAATTTAGGCAAAATGTATTTTAAACTATGAACAGATATTGATGTGTTCATATTCAAAAAGACAATGTAACTAGATGGGTATACTTTGTGTATTATTTATTTAATTAGCACGTACACTGACCCCACCACTGCCTTCAGAATATATCTCTCTGACAAAATCAGAAGAGAATAAAGAAGAAAAGGGAGGAGAGGGCTTGGGTGGGTAAATTTAGGTTGTGCTTCGTACAAGTGGCTTGGGGCCTCCAGGACAAATTTTAACAGAATCTATTGCAGCCTAAAGACAATGCCCTTCTGCTGGGGCCGCTGAACAAAGATGAAAATAGATCAATTAAGCATTACTCCATTTATAGTGCTTTTAGCAAAGACAATCTTTCAGAATTCTTCATCTGCCCTTGGCAAAACTTCAGAGAATCTCCTCCTGTTATTCACACTTGTGGCAACTTGCCAAGAAGAAATTCCACAAAGAAAAACATGTCTATTTTTTTCTCAAAATTGAGAGGATGGAAGAAAGTGCAGGCTCATAGTAGGCACTCAGGAGGTTCTGCCATTGATCTCTAGGGCAAACCCCACCCACAGCCCTACCTGCTGGCTGTTGATCTTGGCTATGGCTCTGACCTTCCATGTCCCCACTTGTGGAATGGGGTAATGACAGTCCTTACTTGGCAGGGTGGTTGGGGGACTAGGTGAGACTGTGCTAAAGATGTGCAGGTCACATAGTAAACTGAGAAAAATGGAAGCTTTTGTTCAGAGGAGAGAGAGAGACAAGTGGAGTGGATGGAAATATCCCATGACTGTTGAAATTGCCATCACATCAATGAAAATTATATCTCCATGGCTTTTCTTTTTAACTCATAATACCTTCAGGTATTTAGCTGACACTCTCAATATATTTTACAAAGTAGATAATGTTGACTGCTCTTTAATAAAGATGTCTTTTGTTTTCTTGTCTATAAATCAAATGGAGAAGTCTATTGGTCTTCTATTGTTAACCTAGGCTTTTATAATTATTTCAACTGTCTTCTCTCCACTACTCCATTCACTGACTCTGCCTAGGCATGCTTTAAAAAGCCCATAAAATACATAAAGTATATTCATTACTAGTAGCCATCACCATCAGGAGAGAATTTAAACCAACTTATCCCGTATCCTTCAACCTGACTTTTGTTCAAAGGACCTATCTCTATCTGAAATTACTTTATACATTTTTATTTTCTTATTTATTATCTGTCTTCCTTACTAAATTGCAAACTTGAGTAGAATAGGGGCCATTTGGTATTATTTACCAGTGAACCTCCAGTAACCTGACAGTACTCCATAAATACTTGTGGTATGAATGTTGAATAAATGAATTTGGAAATGAGTATTTATATTGTCATAAAGTATATGTTTTCATGGTTTCATATAATACCCATCTGGTTTTACTATTTATCTTGTTGCATATGACATTTTTGAAGTAATCTATGAATTTAGGTTCTATTGGAACCATACTTGCTGAATGTGTAATTTTCATCAAACGATACTCTAATATTAATCAAAATAAAAAGAATCCTTTAAAAATATTTGTTGACCTTGAGCTTGTATCATGTCTACATAATGAGGTTTTTCAAGTAGAAAATATTTTAAGGAACAGAGAGCTATTCTCTTATATTCTGTGTCATGGACAATGTACAAAACACAACCTCAGATTAAAGCAAGACAAATAAAAATAAAGAAGACAAAATATCAAGAAAACTGAAAGCTAGTTTTTTGAAAAAATAAATGAAATGTGCAAACCCTGAGTGAGAATAGCCCAGGGAAAAAAAGAACATAAAGAACAACATTAAGTAAAATAGATAGCTAGTGGGAAGCAGCCGCATAGCACAGGGAGATCAGCTCAGTGCTTTGTGACCACCTAGAGGGGTGAGATAAGGAGGGTGGGAGGGAGATGCAAGACGGAAGAGATATGGGGATATATGTATATGTATAGCTGATTCACTTTGTTATAAAGCAGAAACTAACACACCATTGTAAAGCAATTATACTCCAATAAAGATGTTAAAAAATAAATAAATAAAATAAAATAAAATAAAATAAAATAAAAAGTCACTGAGGTAAATGTTAAAAAAAAAAAAGAACAACATTAAGAATAAAAAAGGATATATAACTATAGGGTACAGTAAATATTTTTAAATCTCAAGAGAACATGATGCCAGTAAATTTGAATCTTAGATTAAACCATTTCCTAGCAATTATAATTTTTAAAAATTCACTCAAGAAAAAAAATTAAATCTGAATAGACCAAGTAAAAGCAAAATTGGTTAATATTCCCAGAACAATAACCAACTGCATAACCACTGGGCACAATTTATTTGAGTTTCTATAGACAAGAATCAATTGCATTACAGTCAGTTTTCTACAACTTATGGAGCTGCGAAATAGCTGAAAGACATTGAAAACCAGAGCCAGGGCAGACGGGTGCCCTACACAGGAGACTCAGTCATTCCTTTGTCCATTTCAAAGTTTTTCACAATATTTTTTTGACTATCTAAACTGTATTTTGCTATTGATCTTTAAATATTGACTTGGGGGTAACCTTCTTTTCTTTCTTTCTTTATTTTGGCTGCACAGCTTGTGGGATCCTTGTTCCCCCGCCAGGGATGGAACCAGTGCCCCCTGCAGTGGAAGTGTGGAGTCCTAACCACTGGACCGCCAGGGGATTCACAAGAATTTTAATTTTCTTATTTTTATTTGAAATAAGAAATCAGTGGAGCAAGTGCACTGATAGCTGATATCAGATAAGTCTATGGGAAGTCAGACCATACCCTTGGTGACCCACTGGTTAATCTCAACTGCTAGCAAAATGCTTGCAAGGAGATGTATAGAGTCAGCCTCAGCTAAATAAACCATCTTCTTTTCAGACAACTTAAGTTTTCAAAGCAACATTTAAGCAAAATATACTTGAACCTTGAGCAACATGGTTTGAACTGCGCAGGTCCACTTACATGGCGGATTTGTTTCAATAGTAAATACTACAGTACTACAGGATCCTTGGTTGGTTCATGGATGAAGAACTGCGGATATGGAGGAACCTCAGATATGGAGGGCCAATTATAAGTTACAAGATGATTTTTAACAGCACGGAGGGTTGGCTCCTCTAACCCCTGCATTGTTGAAGGGTCAACTGTATGACATTTTTTTTCAACATCTAAGCAAAATATAGCCTTTCTCCCAGCCCATCTTACTCTCAAATCATGCCCTTGTTACTCTTGAAGTAGAACTCAATGTCCACACGTGGGAGCATTCCCTGTGGGTTAGAGTTCCATATGTAAGAGTCTGCTCTTTTATGAAATGCAAACATTCCTTGATTGCCAATGTAAAGTCATCAGCTGTGCTACTTGCCTAATATTTTCAAAAAGGGACAAGGGGCTGAGGTCAGAGCTCTGAGGTTGCAGGATGCAGGGCTTGACAAGGAGGAGAATAGAAGGGCAGTCAGGTACCCCACCAAGGAAGGGAGCATCAGAGAACAAACAGCATCACCTGGAAATGGGACCTGGGATTCGAGATAGCTCACAAGAAAACAGTGACTCTGAAAAGAGATGCGTAGGTGCTAAGGACAACATTCATCTCTGTGTCTGTTCCCAGCCTGGTCAAGGATTGACAGAGTGATCCAATTCCCTATTTCCAATGCCAAAGACGAAGAGGAAAGGTTTTGGGCTGGCCTCACCTAGGTTGTTTGTTCAGAGACAAGACATTAGTTCTCTGGACCATTGACCTTGTGTAGAACAGGCAGCATTTTCTGCCTGCCAGTTCTGCATCCTTCCAACAGGTGGTGAGCATCAAAGAATTAGCCTTTTGTAATAAAATCAGCCCTTTAAACCACTCCGAAGACTTACGATAGGGACCACTACCTGGATTAATTTGCTACCAAATAGAGAATCAGATGTCAAGACGAATAAGAGAGAACAGCCAGATGGTTGGGTTTGAAAAAAAAAGTGCAAGCCTTTCTTCCTTCCCTTCTTTTCTTTCTTTCTTTCTTTCTTTTTTTCTTCCTTCCTTCCTTCCTTTCTTTCTTTCTTTCTTGTTCTGGTATTTTCAATTGAATTAGTGTGGTTCATCTTTTCTAAGTTGATATGTGCTGAATTTTCAATGATTTAAGTGCACTCGTTATCCTTCTACCAGAAGATGGTTCTCTGAAGAGCCAGCCCCCTGTCAACATGACATGATGGTGTCACACATTTCTCAAGGCAGCTTCCCAGGGTTGCTTTTGACCTGGGTTGTACCCTTTAACCAGGGGACAGTAAATGGGGGTCTTCAGGATTGGTTGCCTAATGTGAGGGGCCCATTGCAAAATGTAAATACGGGTACTTTGTTCAAAAAGCAGTAAGACGTTCAAAACAGAGATAGAAGATAATTAAACTACATGGGGGGCCCCTCTGAGAATAGGGCCCTGGGTGACTGCACAGGTCATGGGCCCATGAAGCTGGCACTGGTGGTCTCAGTGAGGGAAAGCAAATCCTTTCTCACTATTGATTTAGTAACTAGTTATGCCAGAGGCTTGAGGTTTATAATTTGGGGGCCAAATAAACTGTTTGGACTGGAAAGATGACTCTAATAAAAGTTGTGCTTCCAGAAGAAAACTGTCTTATTTGTAAAGAAGGCTTCAACCCTGGATTTCTTGGAATTTACAAGATGATTCAAATTACTTTGTAATTACATTCTTTGGGGATCCATGAAGATCTCTTTTGGAAAAGGTTTTTTCCTTCATTTCATTTAGAGTCTATCCACCTTCATACAGTTACATTCATATCATAGATTATTTGGGTAAGAGCCCCATGCATTACAATATTTCAGGGTCCCATTTGTGTTGGGGTTTATGAATCTGTCAACAAGAAGCAGTCACCTCTACTGACAGTATTTAATTTTTAATGCAGGGTTTTTCAAACTGGGTTCTGCAGAAGTATTCTTGGGTGCCCTAAATTTCAAGTTTGGGAAACATTGTTTTATGTCTTAGTCAAGTTCTGACCCAAAAGTTTTGAAACCTTAGTAATTAATGAGAAGGTCTGTGCCCTTTCAAATGACCATATGGAAATCAAATGTTTAAAAGAATAGCTGAGGAAAAGGAAAAATGGCAAACTTCGTTCAGATAAAATTTAGTCTACTGGTTAAAAAAATTTGAGGTAACCAAATATTGAGGAAGAACAATGTTACCAACAACAATAGTAGTTTTAAATGTTCATTGTATGACACACAATTTTGATATGTGTCATTTTTCAGTCCTTTGAGTTGGGTCCTGATTGAGCCTCTGTTTTGCAGATGAGGAAACTGAATCAGACCAAGGTCTCCAGCAGAAGGGGCAGAAGTCAAATTCCAGCACCAAAGTCTGATTCTAAAGCAAGGGTCTCCCCCACCAATGGCATTTCTTTACACACTTTTGCTAGAAAATCTTTACACGTGAAAGTTTGTGTCATTTTAAGCTTTTGCAGGATCTGGGGATCTGCAGAATCTGGGGGCACATGACTTTTAAAATGTAGGCTTTATTATTATTCAGGTATAGGAACCAGGAGACAACTGCCATTGAAAAGATAGTTTGTTCGTCATAGTTACCAAGAGACGGGGGGCCATGTTTACACCACACAGGGCCACATGGGGAAGCACCAGGGTGAGTCAGGAGGCAGAGAGAGAAAGGGAGCAAAATGTGGGTGAGAGCATTTATTGTGGTCTTTGTGGGAAGGGATGGATGAGACAGGGCAAGCAGGCATAAGATTGACTCATTTGAGTAATTTCAGTGGTCTCTGGAGTGTAGGGGCTGTCTCAAATTGTCTAGTACCTGGCCCCTAAGTGATTAGGGCAGGGAAAGAGTGGCCTGGAGTGTGAGAGGTGGTTGTGGTATGGGCTCTGGGTTGGTTGGTTTGCATATGGAAGGTATGCTTGTAGGTGAGTCGTTTACAGTCTATAGGAATGGGTTAGCCCCGGGAGGAGCAGTCATTCCAGGTTAGCCGTGCCCCAGACGTAAAAGCATCAGAATACAAAGCGTGCTAGTACAAGGACCTGGAAGACCCAAGCAGACAAGAGACCCAGGAGCTGCTGCCTGGTCTGAAGAGTCACCTCTTGCGAGCAATGTCCTCTCCTTTGTTGAGACAAGACAATACATCTTTGAAAAATGATTAGAAAGAGATATTGCAAAAATGTGTGTGCAGCTCGTGGAGACAGCCCTGTTCATCAGAGCTGCAACCACACGTCCCAGAGATGTAGACTTGAGAATAAATGGCACTGGAAACAGAAAGCAAATGTGACACTTGGTGATTGCAAGTAGTCATGATTATCGCTTCTCAGTAATTAGGCAGAGATGATAAGCAATCTAAAATTTTTTCAAATGCATATTACCTTTGATTTTCTTTTCTCACTTTGCTAGTTTCCCAGTGTCAATAAACAGAATTAGTATTGATGAGCCTTGGGTTCCTCAGGCCCCACATCAGGGGTCTCACTCCACCAGTCCCCACCCTGCCTCCTGCTCTTGTTTAACTGGTCCTTGATCTGGACTCTCAATTGCTCTCCTATTCCTACTGGGAATCTTGAAGTCCTGTGGGCTAAGGACTTAAAGCACCAAGATGTCTGGGCTCCCTGATCCCATCCACCTGGAAGACTGACAGGCAGCTCTTGACCTCAGTCCCTGTCCAGACCCCTATGCTCCTTTAAGGGTCAACCATGATGCTCAGAGCTGAGCTCAGTTAATGGGACACCAAGATTTGATTCCAAGGCTCTCAGACTTTAGTGCACAGCTCATGGGTTAATAGGTTTCCCTTGCCCCTCCTCCTAAAGTGCATCCTCTACTGCCTCCAGGGATCCCAGGCCCTCAAATCCCAACAGTCAGATTAGATCCCTTTCCTGCAGAAGTAGAGCTGTCCCCTGCTCACCTACAGGCAGCTATATCCCCCTTTGAGCTCAAAGTTTCTCTACTGGCCTTAGAAAAGACAAGGTGATGTTCCACTGTCAGTCTTGCTAGAACAGAGAAAAAAAGAAAAATACAGAAAAAGAAAAACTTTTCCCCAGGGCATTGTCCTACACCTACTTTCTGAAAGGTGTAATCATTTTTCTCACCCCTTTCTACTCCCAGCACAAATATCCTCAAATAGAACTTTAGGTCAAGGTCAAGGCCATTTTGTTGCATGCACACATCTCAACATCTTGGCTGTCTCTTGTCTGATACTTAAACCCACTCATAAGTAGACATACAGTATTTCTTTCCAATATTTACTTGGCAGTTACAACTTTATGATGGGCTAGTAGAAGGAATGTGTTTCACTCCTCATTTTACGTTCATTCTGCCGTTCTCTCTCAAGTCAGACTCTGTGATGGTCTTGATCAGGGCTTGGCAAACTATAGCCCATGGAGCAAATCTGGCCAGTTGCTTGTTTTGTACGATGCAGGGATGCCCTTAAAAGTCTTATTGGAACACAGCTATGCTCATTCAGTTGCCTATTTTCTATGTCTGCTTTCAGGCTACAGCAGCAAAGTTGAGTAGTTGCAAATTAAAATGTATAGCCCACAAAACCTACAATCTTTACCAACTCGCCCTTTGCAGAAAACATTTGCTAGCCTCAGCCTAGATGATGTAAGGTTCAGTTTCTGGCTCCAGTGTTTACCAGTGGAGTGACGTTGAGGTAGTAACTTAGCCTCTTTTCACCTTAGTTGTCATATCTGTAAGCCAGGCATAGTCACACCCACCTCAGGGATGTATGAGAAAAAATCATCAATACTTGGAAAGTTCTCAGCAGTGATTTGCACCTGGGAAGTGCTCCATTTAGTTACTAGCTATTGGCATACAAATAATGTGTCAATGGGATCATAAGGAAAAAAAATGGTCGACTTTGGTAAACATCTCTGAACCTCTCAGTTCTCACAGACGTCCTAGTTACATCATCTCTGCACAGACAGAATCTGTGCCCTGACGTTTTTCGTGTCCAGCTCATATCTAACCATATGTCTTACATGTATAGATGATGAAACAATGCCTTTAGCCTTGATCAAGATCATGTGTTTCTGAGCATCTGAGTTGATTGTCAATATTACACTAAGCACAATGTTTGACACATGCTCTGCTAATGTCACAAAGTGTGGCACATGGCAGGGGGACAATTACTCTTTTATTGTTAAAAGAATAATTTAGAAGACGCCAGGAACTACTAAACTGAAAGAAGCAATTAAAATGTAATTTTCAGATAAGCTCAAATGTAATCTGTCTCCTATTCCTTATCATGGACTAGATCCAGTCTTTCTTAATTGAGGGGGTCAAACTATAGTTCTCATAAACAAAAGTGTTAAATTCAGGAAAATCATATACCTCACCTAATTTTAAGCCCTATTTTGTGCATCCTGTGTTACCGTCTTTCTGAGCAGTAAATAATAGAACATTGCTATTTACATTTATAGAGCATTCCATCCAAAAGCAGCAGAATAAACATTCTTCTCAAGTGCACATGGAACATTCTCCAGGATAGATCACATGCTGGGCCACAAAGCAAACCTCGGTAAATTTAAGAAAATGGAAATCTATATCAAGCATCTTCTCTGACCAAAACACCATGAGGCTAGAAATCAACTACAAAGAAAAAAAATAAATGCAAAAAACACAAACACATGGAGGCTAAACAACATGCTACTAAACAACCAATGGATCATTGAAGAAATCAAAGAGGAAATAAAAAAAATACCTAGAGACAAATGAAAATGAAAACATGATGATCCAAAATCTATGGGATGGAACCAAAACAGCTCTAAGAGGGAAGTTTATAGCAATACAAGCTTACCCCCAGAAATAAGAAAAATCTCAAATAAACACCCTAAACTTACACCTAAAGCAACTAGAGAAAAAACAAACAACACCTGTAGTATAAAAAACTTTTCATTGAAACATCAACCTACAAAAGAATCAGCAAAAAAGAATTGAAGTTCCTTTACACTCTTGATGGGTGACAGCAGTGCTGGAAGAACAGGATGCCTTAGTACTCTCCTTACCCTTCCCTTTGGGGCAGCAGATGCTTCTCCTGGCTTCACAGGGAGGTAATGTGGTGTTGTGGTCATGCTGACCAGGGGCCCAGAGGATCTGAGCTCTGGTGTTGGTTTTGCCATGTAGCCCTGGAGCATTGAATCATCCTCTCCAAGACCTGTATTCCTGGGATGGTTCATTTTATATGTCAACTCAGAGGGCATTTTTGGATGAGATTAATGGTTAAATTGGTGAACTTTGGGGTAAGCCGATTGTTGTCCATAATGTGTGTGGGCCTCACCAATCAGTCGAAGACTTGAATAGAAGAAAAAGACTGACCTCTCTAAGCAAGAAGGAATTCTCTGCTTTCACACTTCATCTGCACCATCAGCTCCTCTGGGTCCCACACTGCAGTTACGGGCTTGCCAGCCTCCATATTTGCCAGGGGCAGTTCCTTATAATCTCTCTGTCTCTCTCTGTGTGTGTCTCTCTCTTCATTTCTCTCTCTTTTTCTCTCTCTCCCCCAGTCTGTCTGTCTGTCTGCCTCTGTATCTTTGTCTCTCTCTCTATATGTATATCTATCTATATCTACCTATATAGATATAGATATCTTCTATATCTGAATAGATCTACCTATATAATGATACACCTATCTCTATGTAGATATATCCTATTGGGAAAACCCTGACTAATACAATTCCGTTTGTAAAATAGCACTTGAGAAAAGTCCCTGTTAACGCAAATAAAAAGCTACCATGGGTGTCCAGGGTTGAGATACTGACCATCAAGTGTAAATGTGCTTTACCTCAAACGTGTGACTTCATCTTGCTTCCTGGCACAGCAAAAGGCCTTCTCATTATTGGAGTGATTGAGAGCAAAAGTGCTGGAGTCAGATTCTATAGGTTAAAATCTGAGCTCTGCCACTTAGGAGCTTTGTGGGAAAACTACTTAACCACTCTAGGCCTCAGTTTTCTCATCTGTAAAATGGAGATAATAAAAATACCTACCTCGTAGGATTATTGTGAGAAATAATGAGCTAATACAAGTAAAGTTAATATAAGGTTTCTGACCCTCAGTAACTGCCTATCTCAGTTAAGATAGACCTGGTTATACTGCAGTGATGAATACCTCATTTTTTTTCTCAGAACTTGTCGACTGAAAATACTTAAGTAGTCAAGTGGAGCCTTAAGAAATGAAATAATTGGAGAACAGAATTAATAATTTTCACAGTTATTATTATTCATAGCATGTATTTACATGTATTCATGTCTATGCATATTTAATTAATATTATGTAGTGTGGAGTCAACTTCACTTTGCTTCCTTGCTCAGGACAAAAGACTTCTTTTAGCATTAGATTGATGCTTTCTTCAGGAAGTATCCTCTCCATCTTACTTAGCAGAGATAAGTATGGCTTATTAAGAGATGGTACAGCTCCTCCAATAGTTATAGCCCTGAGCTATGAGATCATCAGTCTCCAAGCAGATAGAAGCAGCTTAGCATCTTGGGCTGATATCAAGAAGCTTTCCTATGGAAGCAATTACACCCTTGGTGGTAGTGGGCAATAATTAAAATGCAAATATGCAGTTACTTACTAGCTCTTGGAGGTCATGCCTCGTGCATTTCATTCTGAACTTCTTGCTCAATATCTTTCAAATCTCCCCTGATAATTTTGGCTTCTCAGAAATAATTCCACCAAGGCAGAAAATTGGCAGTCAAATAAGTTTCATTGGCCATTAGATCACTGTATTTCTTAACTTGTAATTTTCCATTGCTCTCTGTTCTCCATTGACTTTCCATTCTCCATTATATTACACAAGTAGTACATGGCATCGATCTTGACAGATGATATACATTCATTTATCAGGGATCAATCCATTAGGTGGACTCCTCCCAGGGAAGTGTGAGCTGTGTCAATCAACTTAAGAATGTAATATACGGACACACTATGTTATAAACAACTTCTAAAAACATGTGCACAGAGAAAATGCTACTCAAGGACATTTAAAATAGCTTTTCTTTATTTTCAGCTGAATCCCCATTAAGAGTTTAGGTATATTTAGATAAGTGGTCTGTGTCCTTGACAATCTTGCCATTTTTAAATTTTCCTTGTGACTTCCTCAGGGTCTGATGAGTGTGGCTAGCTAAGGGAGAGAATATGCTGAGAAAATTGCTAATTGTGTCTCTTGGAAGGCTCGTTGTCTCTGAAGAGAGGAGCAATGCAATCCAGTTATGTATTCAATCGATTTTTATGGAATGCCTACTATGTGTTAGATATAATTTTAAGCAATGGGACACATTGGTGAACTAGCTGACCAAGCTATCTTGTGAACATTCTGGTGGAGAACATAGATAATCCCAAAGAAATTTGAAAAACGGATCCTATAATTGAAATGAGAATCCTTTGGTTGTGAAAGTGGGATTCAGCATATATTTTGGAGGAAAATCCAGCCTGACGCTTTGCTGGATTAAATGTGTGATGCAAAGAACAAAAACGAGGAGTCAGGATGACTCCTAAATTTTTGTTCTTTGCAACTGGGTAAATGTTGGTGCTATTACTGAGAAGATGGGTAACTATATCAGTGAGGGTTCATACAGAAAAAAAGAAACCACTCCAGGTGTTTTAAGCAGAAAGAGATTTAAGATAGGGAATTGAGTGCTTACAGAAACCTTGGAAGAGCTGAGGAAACACAAGTTAGGGGAGGTGACCAGTAGTATTCAGTTCTGCCACCACTGTTTGGTCCAGTGAATTTAGGAATTGTTGCTTCCAGCCAGAGATTAGAAAACTACAGGAAACTAGGAAACTGATGGTGATGGTTGCAGCTGCCTCACAGCCCTGAGTGGAATTATCTTAATGGAAAACCCAGAGACCACTGAAAAAACTTGTCTGCCAGAGCTCCCATGTCCAACATCAGTGCACAGGGGAGAAGAATATATTCTGTTTCTCCTCTACCTTCAAAATATCACACTAGAGCATTTCATTAGCAGAACACAGCTGTAACTGGCAACTGAAAGGCAAATGAGCCTGGAAGATAAAGTTCCCAGCCTTTCAGCTGATTGTCAAAAAGAAGCATACAGCACAGGAGAGAGGGGAAGAACTGGTCCTTATAGGCTGGGGGGAGGGGGAATAATAAAACATTTTCAGATTGTTTGGTCATAAGTTTTCCTGTGGACACAAACACATCCAAGTTGGAAGTCTCAAGTAGGCAGTTGGATACACAGGTCTAGAATTCAGGGGAAAGGTGAGGAGAGAAATATAAATTGGGGAGCCACAAACATACAAATTGTAACTAAAGGAGTACAACTGGAGAATATTACTTAGGGAATAAGTAGATTGAGAAGAGGTCCAAGAACACAGTCCTATATGCTTTTAGGAAACTGGGATATGGTGGCAATTGAGAAATGCTCTAGGATAAAGAAGGTTAGGTTGGGAACTGAAGTTAGCTTAAATGGCTTAAATAATCCAGTCAAACCTAGGAAAATGTTTAGAGGTCAGGAAGAGGAGCAGATAACAGCCAATGAAACTGAGAACGTGAGAAAACAATCTAGAGATGTGGTTTGCTGACAGTCAAGTGAAAGAGGAGAGAATGATAATCAGTGTCAAATACTGATACGAATTTTAATAAGATGGAGTATGAGAATTTAACACTGGATCTTGTCAGATGGCAGTTGTAGGTGATCTTAACCAGTGTAGTTTCCAAAATCCTGAATGAAATAGGCTGGAGAGAGAACATACAGTGAGAAAGTACAGTAAATTTACCCAACTCTTTGGAGTAGTTGTGAAGTAATATAAAGATAGCAGAGACATAGAGTAGCAATTGGAGGTGATGTAGAGTCTAGGCAAGGCATTTTTAAAGAAAGGCAATATTAAAGCAGCTTTGTGTGTTGATGAGCATGAAGCACGATCATGACGGTCAACTTGAGAATGGAACAGTCAAGACTCAAATTGATAGGCAGGTCATGATCAACATGATAGGAATCTCTATTCTGATTCCAGATGATACGTGACACTGTAATTTTTTTTTAAGGAAGACATAGAGTTTGCTTTCAAAGAAATATATACATCAGCAAAATTGAGGATCAATTTCCAATAAAATATAAATAAGATCAATATTTTATTTTATAAATTATTTTCTGTTTAAGTGGTGGAGGCAGCAAATAAAGAATGAATTGTAAAATTATAAGGGGGAAAGGTAGAGGAACACTTTTTGAAACCTCTTTCCTATAAGATCTTAAAGAAAGTTAAGGGCATGAATTTTTGGAGAAGAGACAGGTGAATTTTTCAGGGATGTATGGCTTACTAATAATGCGGAATGAGGAATCAGCAAAGTATGGTGGAAATATCAAAAGAAGTGGGATAGCTGGAGCAGAGGGGCTACAGTTGGGGGGCCCTGAGTGAGGGTCTTGTCTTTCACCCAGTGGGTAATAAGAATCCACTTAATGGGTAATAGATGGTAGATTCTTGAATAGGGTGATAAAAATGACTTACTTTGCCCATGTCAGTGGATCCATGAGTTATTTGCTCTAAAGCAATGTTGTAAGCCTTGGAAATGAAGGACGTTCTTCTGGAATAATGCAGCTGTCCATGCCAAGACCTACAGTACCAGCCCACTAGGTGTCCATCCAGGTCGTGCTGTGGCAATTCCCTTAAAGCTACTTTTACTGTTTGTTTTCATTTGTTTCCATAAGAGTGAACACATACTTAATTGCAAAGCTTCCATCAATAACAATTCTTATCATACCTCATTGCACAAATATCTTTCATGTGTGCTAGACACTTTCAAAAGTTTAATAATTCTGCATCTGATTTGCATCATCTTATTGAAACAAAGACAGTCTTGGCAATACTGCCCACCAAAACAGGCTTTAAGAAATTACAATAATTTTTGCAGCTATGTACTGACAATCTCTCTCTTCTGAGTTTCCAGAAAAAGTTCTGCTCTCCTTACTCTTAAGAAAACTCAGGCATTGGCGTAGGGAGATATTGTTGGAAAACGCTCCTAGTGTTAAGAATGTAGAAATTAAGACCAGGTAAGTTTAAAGGAATGGCTTAAGTATTCCTGTCAGAACTTCACAGATAGTCAACATGATGACCTTGTTCTCTGGTGACTCTTCACCAATGTGGTATAATATCCTTTGATTCCATTTCCTATCATCCAGGGAACCCCTGAGAGACTCATGCTCCTGATTCATCAGCCCTTCATGGTATGTGGTAACATCCCTCTGTGTTACTGAACAAGCAGTGACTTTAAAAATAAACTACGGTCATACAGCACATCAAAGAGCTCAACAGGGAGATAACTGATGTTCTTCCTTTCTGGTTTTCTGTGAAATAGTGAAGAATGACTCTTCCACCCTGTGGCATTTTGTGTAGTGAAGCAATCATACATCTTTAGGCTTCTTGGAGGATGGGGTTTTTCTGGAAACAAATTATGAAGGGGTGGTGGGTGGCTGGCAATCCAGAGAAATACAGAAGCAGGCTCAGAGAAAGGAGATGGAAAATGCTTCAGAGGAGATAGGATAATCTCACCCAGAAAATGAACACACACACACACACACACACACACACACACACAGCACACACACCTTGTTAAAAAGTATTAAAGCAAACTGAAGCCTTTAAGTCCCCGGTGCACAGAGCTCCTTAAGGGTAATTCTGTTAACTTAAAAGGAAAGGCTGGTCCTCTGCAATGAACACAGTTTAGATTCTGGTGGATAATCAGCTACTGTGCTCCATTGCTGTCTTACTGAACTGGTGGATCTTGAGGGCATAGTATGCTGAGCTTCTGCGCACCAGGCCCTTATTCCAGGCCCTTATTCCACACTGCTGCCCCACTCAGTTCTAGGAATGTTTTGATGTTGCAATTTTATTCCATATTCAATGATATAGAAAATAGAGTTTTGAGTTTTGGTTCTCTCCTGTCAATCAATCCACTACGGTTGTTGTCTATTATCGTTGTTGTTAATAATTTGTTTTGTTTTTAATACTGGTTCTATTTGTGGTTTAGTAATATGTAGGGAATTTGGCTTGGCTGGTCAATCAGTGAGATCTCCTCCAGTTTGGGATTCTTAGCCTGGGTTGCACTGTGTGCGGGATGGGCTTTGCCTCCTCTAAATGCCCAACAGCTACGGGACCCTCAACAAATGTAACTGAATGAAAGATAAATTTTTCATGTGCAGGTTTTCCTTGCTCTGAAGTGCACAGTAGACAGTAGCATTAAGCCCCTGCTTGGCTTTGGCCACCTTTGAAGCCAAGGCACTGTTTTTCAAGCAGGTGGGTCTGTGTTGAGATGCTGTCATCTTTCTAGACAGTTCACCTACTGCAGAGTGATGCTTTGTGTTGCTGAAAGGAGCACCAGCTCCACCATATGTGTGATTCTCTGTAGCTTCCTGAGCCCCCTGTATCCTGGGGTTGCTCCCAGGGGCTCTCGGACAGGTGATGCCTGCCTGGCCTCCACCCACCCCTGAGTAGATGGATTCAGCCAGCTTTTCTTGGCATTCTCCAAGGCAGAGCTTAGCTCAACAAGTACCGAGATGTCCTCAGCTTCAAATACGCCCGTTTCATCAACATAGAGTGACTCTGGCTCACTTTCCAGCATTTTCCCTCTGAAAATAAATTTACTTATGAAAGTAGATTTATGATGACTCTAGGGCAAACCCCAGGGTTTTACACAGGCCGTTTTGGCATTTGGACTTAGTTCTTACTGTTTAAGCCTCTCCAGCTACTTATTCTCCAGTTTCTACACTCTATTGAATGAAGCATCTTGGTCCTTACCCTTCTGTCAAGATGGATTGAGTGAAGGATCCTATCAGATTCTCAACGTACCCTAATTATAAACCAATCATTCTAGTCCAACAAAACATGACCTCCACCACCCACAAGATAGACTTGGCATTTGTTGCAGTGTGAAATCAATTCCCATGTATTAGACCACCAATTTCCATGTATATAGACCACCAAAGGGGTTAATGTGAGGATCTGAGGAATAACTTAGTATATGTGACCAGCAGTGTGGGAAGAGGAAAAAAAAGATCTCTTTAAGGGTGGATTTTTTTTTTCTAGATGGAGGAGAAAACTACCCTGATTATCAAGTCAGTAGTTGCTGAAGATAAAATGCTGCCAGAATATGGATTCTGAGGGAAACCAAGTCCCAAGTGTTCTCCACTGTACACTCTGGTACAACCTGGAGTTCTTTTCAGAAAGGGAGTGGAAAAAGTATCAGGAACCTTTGGCAAAAGGGGAACTCCCTGCATCCCAGGCTAATGTGGCAAAGAGGCACCTTCAGAGGCTCAGGAGGTACAGCCTTTCTCTCTTCCTGGGATGCTCTGAGAGCAGCGGGTGCCCCACTCCTGTCCCTCCCCTTCTGGGTGTTTTGCCATGCACTGGGAAAAGGCATGAGTGGTGGGGTCAAGTCAAGCTTGCTTTGAATCCTGGCTTTGCCAGTTACCAGTATAGTGACTTTAGTTACATGACTTCATTGCTTCCAGTACCCAACGGTAGAGCCAGGGAACTAACGGTAACTCTCCTTGATTTTTAAGGATTTAATGAGACAATCCATGGGAAATGCTTAGCACACTGTATGACAAATCAGTGAAGTTTCTTCCACTCCCAATCTCGGTCCTCAGTCCCTGGTGGTCTCACAAGCAATTGAGGGCACAGCTCGAAAACCTGAATTCCAGGGACATAGTTGATTGGATCTGTTTCTGAGACCATCCACCTCCTGAATGAGGGATGGTCTTTTCAGCCACTAGGGGGCACCAATTACATGGAAAAGAAAGGGTTGAATTTAGAAGGCTCAGTCCATTGCCCTGCAATGAATATCATTTAATTAATTTTTTTTCTTGGAACAAAGTTTGGGTGTGGTTGATACAGAAAGGTGCCAACTATACCTGCTGGGGAAGGTGGTAACACTTTCATGTTGTTTGAAGAGTTTTCTTAGATCCCTTCCATGTCTGGCTAATTGTGGACACACAATTAAAAAAAAAAAAATCAGCTCCTTTTACTTTCACTCCTTTTTCTATATTTATACTCCAACTGAAATAGACAATCTTCTTAGTGTATGGAAGAGATATGTGGATGAAAGAAGGATCTTTACGTTAAAATGTTTCAGACTTTTTCAGCGAACCAAGTTTATGTTAGACCTTTCAATCTGAAGCCATGTGTTTTCTTAGCCCATTAAACCTGGCTCATAAGTGGACATAGTTAGTGTAATGTTCCTGAGATATCTAGGAAGTCATAGGGTTTTTCTTATCAGAATTAACCCCTCATTGCATTTGAAGGTAACTAAATCCTGGGAAACATGAGATGCAATGGACTTCTGGAATCCACAGCAAGTAGGGGGACGGGGAGAGGTAGAGCAAATATACCTGCCTAGTTCAGAACACAAAACATGGCTGAGATATGATAGTTGTTTCTCAGAGGGGAAAAACGGACGCTCCCCAGCACTGCTGGGTAAAGGAGTCTGTAGGCTTTCTTAGGCGTTGATCAAACCTCTTCCAATAGCCTCAGAGCTTCACATTAGACTCTCTTGACGTACAGCCCAGGAATATGCAACAAATCCATAGGTGACTTTATAGCCCTAAAATTTAAGAGCCACTGCACTAGGAGGTTATAATAAGTCTAACTCCACTGACATTTAAGGGAATACATTCAAGGGTGTCTCCCTAGGACTTTTGTCCCAGCAAGTTTCCACCTGCTGGAGGAATCTTTGAATGCTCTTACTGCTATGAAAAGTCCAATCCAACAGCAAAGCCCCCAACGATCAGAACTGTTCACCCTGAGATTCTTCATGCCCCAGAATCATACATACAGTCCAGCACACTGACAGAGTGGATTCCTTTGATCTGTGACTCTCCAGTTTGTATGCTGAAAGGCTCTGAGCTGCAGACTGGCATCCAGGGCTGTGGTTGTGAAAGGAGGTGTCTCAATTACAAGAGGCAACAGTTCCAAGGAGCCAGAGGGGGTGTGGGGTGGGAGAAGCGGGGGTGCCGTGGAACCCCTCTGCAGCATCCAGTGAGCAAAGACACAGGGCACAGAGGATATGGTGCCTCGTGCTGCTCTCCAGGGAAACTCCACTGAAACACAAAGTGAGTGCCGATAGGCTGCATCAAGATCATTCCAATTATAAGGAGATGGAAATGGAGCGCTACATTGGAAATTGGTTTTCAAACATCCTGTGTCTGTTTCTGCTTCTGGAAGGCACTTCTAGATGAACCTTGGATTCAGCTCACCTTCCCTTTAGCCACATTCTCTGATTTCCAAGCAGTCAGGTGACCTGGGTGTGTTTCACTGGCCATACTTCCCACCCGTCAGCAAAAACAGAAAAGCCAACCATCCCCCAAACACCCTGGAGAATTGGTACATTGTGTACCTTCCTTTAAAGCTGTATGTGTGAGAAAATCTCTTTTACTGCATCCACCCAATGCTCAAATTTAGTTTTTATCGAGAAGAAATCAATAACAGATCTGATGAAATTGTGAGCAAACGCTAAAGAACACAGCCTTGTGGTGAATCTCCTCCTCACAGGTAAAAATAATTTGTCCCCCAAATAATGTAAGTAACTGCAACCAGTTCTTGACATACGTGGTGTAGGTAATTTTTTTTTAACATCTTTATTGGAGTATAATTGCTCTACAATGGTGTGTTAGTTTCTGCTTTATAACAAAGTGAATCAGTCATACATATGCATATATCCCCATATCTCCTCCCTCTTGCATCCTCCTCCCACCCTCCCTATCCCACCCCTCTAGGTAGTCACAAAGCACTGAGCTGATCTCCCTGTGCTATGCGGCTGCTTCCCACTAGCTATCGATTTTACAATTGGTAGTGTGTATATGTCCATGCCACTCTCTCACTTTGTCCCAGCTTACCCTTCCCACTCCCTGTGTCCTCAAGTCCATTTTCTACATCTGCGTCTTTATTCCTGTCCTGCCCCTAGGTTCTTCAGAACCTTTTTTTTTTTTTAGATTCCGTAATATGTATTAGCACACGGTATTTGTTTTTCTCTTTCTGACTTACTTCACTCTGTATGACAGACTCTAGGTCCATCCACCTCACTACAACTAACTCAATTTCATTTCTTTTTATGGCTGAGTAATATTCCATTGTATATATGTGCCACATCTTCTTTATCCATTCATCTGTCGATGGACACTTAGGTTGCTTCCATGTCCTGGCTATTGTAAATAGAGCTGCAATGAATATTGTGGTACATGACTCTTTTGGAATTATGATTTTCTCAGGGTATATGCCCAGTAGTGGGATTGCTGGGTCATATGGTAGTTCTATTTTTAGTTTTTTAAGGAACCTCCATACTGTTCTCCATAGTGGCTGTATCAATTTACATTCCCACCTACAGTGCAAGAGGGTTCCCTTTTCTCCACACCCTCTCCAGTGTTTATTCTTTGTAGATTTTTTGATGATGGCCATTCTGACTGGTGTGAGGTTATACCTCATTGTAGTTTTGATTTGCATTTCTCTAATGATTAAGGATGTTGAGCATCCTTTCATGTGTTTGTTGGCAATCTGTATATCTTCTTTGGAGAAATGTCTATTTAGGTCTTCTGCCCATTTTGGGATTGGGTTTTTTGTTTTTTTTTTTTTTTTGATATTGAGCTGTATGAGCTACTTGTAAATTTTGGAGATTAATCCTTTTTCAGTTGCTTCGTTTGTAAATATTTTCTCCCATTCTGAGGGTTGTCTTTTCATCTTGTTTATGGTTTCCTTTGTTGTGGGAAGCTTTTAAGTTTCATTAGGTCCCATTTGTTTATTTTTGTTTTTATTTCCATTTCTCTAGGAGGTGGATCAAAAAGGATCTTGCTGTGATTTATGTCATAGAGAGTTCTGCCTATGTTTTCCTCTAAGAGTTTTATAGTGTCTAGCCTTACATTTAGGTCTTTAATCCATTTGGAGTTTATTTTTGTGTATGGTGTTAGGGAGTTCTAATTTCATTCTTTTACATGTAGTTGTCCAGTTTTCCCAGCATCACTTATTGAAGAGGCTGTCTTTTCTCCATTGTATGTTCTTGCCTCCTTTATCAAAAATAAGGTGACCATATGTGTATGGGTTTATCTCTGGGCTTTCTATCCTGTTCTGTTCATCTATATTTCTGTTTTTGTGCCAGTACCATACTGTCTTGATTACTGCAGCTTTGTAGTATAATCTGAAGTCTGGGAGCCTGATTCCTCCAGCTCCGTTTTTCTTTTCAAGATTGCTTTGGCTATTCGGGGTCTTTTGTGTTTCCATACAAATTGTGAAATTGGCGTAGGTAATTTAACAGAACAAAATACGTATTTCTTGAGTGACTCTTCCATGTACTACCCAAATGTTCATGTTTATAAAATATTATTTTTGCTAAATTGTAAGCCCGAGGAAGTCAATTAAGTAAGACTTTGAGTGATGATCTGAGTCTTGTTTGTCAACTAATGCCCAATAGGCATTTCTCATTGAGGAACGGGGTCATCTTCTATAATGTCTGGAAGCTGAGCCTGGCCCAGTCTCCTAACGTCCAAGAACAAATGTGTCCTGGATTAATGAGTGGAAGAGAAAGTGGACCACTTGGGAGTGGAGGCCTTTCCGGCACTTTGTTTTAACCTGTATGTGCTCTTTTAAAAGGAAAAATTGTTAGGAGATGGGGGCCTTAGCCTTAGCTTCCTTACTCACTAGTGATCTTGACCAGTTGCTTAAACATTTGGACTTCAAGTTCTTTATCTGTAAAATAGGAGGCTTCAGGGTCATGAAACCTCCTTCATAGGATGGGGAAGAAGAGGAAATAAACTCACCAGAGATGACAACTTTCTGTGCACTGTAAAGTGGTTTACAAATGAGAGGTGTTACCTCTCTGCACAGTTGTTCATCCAGTGATTCTGCACGTGTGACCAGCAAACCTCAGTTCCTCAGGGATCCCGTCAGGATCTGTTTTAATCTCAGGACTTAACTGTGTGCTCATAGGCACTCTGACTCTTGCCTCTTTCTCCTTCCCTTTCCCCTTTCTCCTTACCCCTCCCCTTCTCCCCTCCCCCTCCTTCCCCTTCCCCTTTCCCTTCTCCTCCTCCTCCTCCTCCTCCTCCTTCTTCTTCTTCTTCTTCTCCTTCTCCTTCTTCTTCTTCTCCTCCTCCTCCTCCTCCTCCTCCTCCCCCTCCCCCTCCTCCTCCTCCCCCTCCTCCTCCTCCCCCTCCTCCCCCTCCCCCTCCCCCTCCTCCTCCTCCTCCTCCTCCTCCTCCTCCTCCTCCTCCTCCTCCTCCTCCTTCTTCTCCTTCTCCTCTCCCTCATCCTCTTCCTCCTTCTTTTTACTTAACAATTTGAGGATCTATTCTTTCAGGACAATTTCATTGTCTCAGTTTGGCTATAGTTTACAAATTATAAATGAAACAAAAACCTACAGCTTAAAGCACTGTTCTCAGAATGTTAAAAAATAGAGTTGTTTTTAAGTGTAAGAGAATATATTATCCAATTTCATTTTCCCCCCCTGGGTTTAGGTGCCAGTTCGCAACATGGTAGTAATGACAACCTATGACAACCTATGATGGGCTTCACACAGTGTGGTCACTGCAGTAGCTGTTAACTGCAAGTTCGACAGGCATTGTGTGCCTGCCACATTCTTGGGACATTTGTAACATACCCTGCTCCTCTCATCCTAATAATGCTGTGTGGCCAAATCTGAGGCCTAGAGAGACCAAGTAACTCAGCAAAGTTCCCTTGATTAAGAAGTAGCAGAGCTGGTATTTGGACAAAGATTTTCAGAGTTCAAGCCTGCACCCTACAAACAGAAGGTATTAGGAGCAACGCCCTTTGTCTGTGACTCCATAGCTGCCCTTGGTATCCCCATGTCCCCTTCTTCCTCTCTTTTCCTTATGTCTTAGATCTGTTTCTATTTTTCCTCTCCTTTGTTTCTTGGCTTCTGCCTTTGCCTCACCAGCAGTGCCCTCTAAGCTGAAAATCCTGCTATCCCTTGGTGGTTGAAAATCTGAAAGCATCCTTTGCCCCACCGAAGGCAGAAGGAAATGACAGGAAGAAAAACAATTGATTGGGGTGAGATGAGATGATTTCTGAGCTGGTCTGTTCAAATCCCCAAGTGTCTGGCTCCTGGATAAAGAGGAAAGGAAACCTGGCAGAGCAGGAAGAATTGAGGTTCTGTCTTGCATTTCAGAAATAGTTTTTCCAGAGAGACAATGCCCTAATTCTGTTTTATCAGAGCCAATTCTTCCTGATAGGTTATTGATAAGTAATGAGGTCACATCCAGATCCTTTGTTGAGGACCCACCCAGAGTGGAGCGATTTGCTCAAGCTGCACGGGGTCTGGGCTGTGTGTTCTCCTTTGGAGGAGGGGTCATGAGGATCTTCCGACACAGAGAAACGTGAGTTACCAGTTTGATTTCTGCTTTGCTGTGGCTGCATGCACGTCTAGATTTACTGTCAAGAGATTTGCATGTGGGAAACAGGTGGAGCTACCGAGGACCTATTTCTGCTTATATTATAGAATGGACAAAAGACAATAGATAGACACTAAATGCACATGGAAAGGGAATACAAAAAACTGTCTCACAGGTTCAAAGGTCTCAGAAGGCCAGGAATAGTCACCTTTATTCACCTGTAAGCCAGGTTGGCAGCTGGAAGGTCTGATCCACCCTGCAGGTCCCCCTTCCCCTCACTCTGTCACTATTGTCCTTACCTAAAGGTGACCTGTGCCCTGTCCTTGATAACAGCAACAGGGACAAAGTGCTGGGACAGTCTCTGGAGCCCGCCTGGTCCTGAGGCCTGACCCGGGCAGGCTGCTTGGCACGCCGGCTCCTCGCCTGCTGGCTTTCTGGTTTCTTTCCCTCTTGGGCCATCTGTTTCTCACCTGCCTGACGGCTGCCACCTGGTTTCCATCTGGTTATGTTTCCAAAAACATGGGAAGCAGAATATAACAAATGGTGATCCATGGAAAGAAAGGGACCACAAAGGTTTCAAAGTTGATCATCACCAGATTTACCGACAATTATAAAATTTGGCTCCTTTTAATTCATTTTCATCTGCTTGCCAGAAGCGATCGATTGTATTAAAGACCAGCGTTCTTTACATGTTTCATTTGCCAAGTCAGCTGGAGTCCAGATGGTGACATTGACCTTCTGTGAGCAACTCATTCTTCCCAGGAACTGTATATTCGAGGAAAAGTCGAACTTCTTACCAACTAATTGGGGAACCTGGATTTTTTAAAAATCACACACACATACACACACAGAGACACACACACACAAACAGACATGCACACACACATGCACAAAGCCTGCAATATCCCACTTGCTCCTATCATTAGAGAGTTGGAATCTTGTACCCCCAGAAAAGTAAAGGCTCCACTGAGGGAAAGCAATCCTTTGCACTTGTGTCACCTCCCCTCCCTAAAGTCAAGGCAGCCACAGGGCATCTTTCTGTTCGTCAGGCCCTCACTGGGGTGGATGTTACATCGGCACCAAGGGGATCCCTGGGCATCTCACGGAGGCCAGGATTCTGTGACTCTCTGGTCACCCTGGCAGGCATGTGGATACTTTCCTTGTCTCTGAGGTCCACCAAATACTGAGTGTGTCCTTTGCAAAATCAGGAGTGTGAAATGATTAGAAGAAGAAAGTTGTGATCCTGAAACTGAACCCACGACCTTACATGATTAGGATTTTCCAATTTTCCCACAAAAACGAAATGGTGAAGCCATCCTGTGGCTGAGGATGGTTTCTTTCACTGTTAGACTGTTTCACAGGCTCCAGCAGAGGGTGATGGAGACCCTTAGCCAGCAGGAATTGGGAGTTCTGGGTAAAGATAGACCCTGAAAGAAAACTCACCCCAATAATTGTGAAAAATGATGAAAAGATTAAACATAAATCTAATCTGCTTTTTGCCAAGCACTACACATCCATCTGTTAGGTACCTTCTTGTTATGGAAATACTTTGTGTTTTCATCAATCCAATTCTAATTCAAGGAAGATGTTATTTCATGTGAACTCCAACAGATTACAGTCACAAGGGGTTTCTGGCTAAGAATCAAGATACATGTCCAGATTTTCTCATTCTCATGTTCTTTATGGTTTATGGATACAGAACACCCTTTCCTCACATTGCCATTCTGTTTCTTTGGGGAGTTAGAATAACAAGAGCTGGGTTCTTACTTTGTTCCACGGTCTGTAGCAAATGCTTAATGCATCTTAACTCACCTGGTTCTCAGGGCAAAGACCCCGTGTTGGTGCTAATGTTGTCATCCCCATTTCCCTGTTTTACAGATGAGTATGTGGAGGCGTGGAGAGGTCACTTTGCCTGAGGTCACAAGCTACTACATGGCGAGTCAGGATTTGAACCAAGACCATCTAGTTCTGGGCTCTGTGCCCCTAAACACGTTGCCATGCCCTCCCTGAGATGGCAGAGCAAGGCTTCTCAACTGGCCATGATTTTGCATTTAGTAAGCATCAACTGGCACTCTCTAGACACTTCTGGTTGTCACAACTGGAGAGGCACTATTGGCATCTAGTGAGTAGAGATCAGAGATGTTGCTAAATGCCCTACAATGCACAGCACAGCCACACATTAAAGAATTATCCACCCCAAAGTATCAGTAGTGCTGAGGATCTAATGATGAGAACCTTGATGAAGAGAAAGCATAGGATCACACATGTGTATAACAGACACGTAGTTAGTAAAATCTATCCATCATCTATCTATCTATCTATCTATCATCATCTGTCAATGTCTCATCCATCTATCTATTTATAGCCTCCCTTTGCTCTCAGAAGACAGCTGGAAGCTCTATTCTTTTGAAAGGTCCCTTGAAGTATTCATCATTTTGAAAGCCTTTAATTTGTATCAAAGATTTAGAGAGCAAAGTTACAAGTTATTGTTCCTTGAAAATACAGTGGTGTGTGCGTATGTGTGTGTGTGTGTGTGTGTGTACATGCACGTGCGTGGTTGGCTCCGTCTCATTTCCTGTGGACTTTCCCTTTGGCTACGGAAAGTTTAGGTCTTTCCCTGAGACCTCGTACCTGTCACTGTGTTGCCAGCCAGCCTCTGAGAAGAAAAGACCTGTGTCAGGACAGGCCATCTGGGCACCATGTCCTCACAGTTATTCTAACTGCATCCAACTTACATTCCCCATCCCATGAGTAACCCATTCCATATGACATCAGTGCACATTATGTATGATATTATTACACTTTGCACATCACACTAACACATGCTACATATTCCAGTATTTACATTGCATAGTACATTAGTATGCATTGCATATCATATTAATAGATACTACACATTACATTAATACACATCACATGTTCCATTGATAACCCATTATATATTACAGGATTAATACATTTCACATTACATGAAAGCACATTGTGCATTGTATTAATAACACATTACACGTTATGCTAACACGCATTCCATATCTCAACGATACACGTTGCATATTACACTATTGACACCCTCCGTATTACATGGTCAACACTCTGCATATTACATTAATACACATTACGTGTTCTATTAATAGGTACACCTTGATGCCTGGTTACAGGAAAGCCCATCCTTTTTCAGAATCCACAACTCTGATACTCCCGGTCACCTCCAGTCCTTGTTGTCACTGCAGCTGGTCTAGACAGATTTGGTTACACAGAGTTGACAGCTCCCAAAGGGCAGCTCCTCCCCTGGGCCATCCGGGACCTCTCTCCTCACCCCCCATGCTGTCCCAGCCCTACACATGCCTTTTGAGTTATGTCTGCCCAGTGGGACCCTGTCCTTTGAACTCTTTCCCCACAGCCACTCTCCTGGAGCCCACACACCCAGCCAGGAGGCAGGAGGACAGGGGTCAGTCCCGCCCCACATGCAGGGTCTACCCAGGTACCCCATAGGGCTCATCACTGCCTGCTGGGTACCAGGCACGGCACTAGGTGAGGGAGCCTGTGCGATGAAAAAGACAAGGTGTCGCCCTGATGGAGCTTGGGTCTAGCTGCGGAGGTGGGTAAAGTAAACCTTTAACAAAAATACCTGTTAATTTCTTATAACTGAGGACAGGGCTACTTTAGATCTGGCTGGGAAAAACCATCACTTGGTTCCAGTTCTTAGGGCTTGGCGCGGGGTTTGGGGAAGCTCGTCTGGTTCCTCCCTCCTTCCTGGATCGCTCTGTCTCAAACCCTCCCTCCGCTCCTGTTTGTCCCTCCTGCAGTGGGTTGTTGTGAGCATTGGCCATCCCTCAGGCAGGTAAATCCGAAAAGTAAAAGGTGCTTAAAGCCTTTCACTCTATAGAGCCTCCTGGGTCCCATGAAAGCAAGAGGTGTAAGTGGGCCTTTGGGAAGAGGTGCTTGCTTTACATCCGTGCAGTGAGATGTCCCACTTGGATAGAGACCACTCCAAGAGTTCATTGAAGCCCCCCTCTTGCTAGACCAAAGACTGCAGGCACTGGTTTATGTGGCTCCCCATAGAGGGACGCCCTGAAGTTCCGCCAAAATCTCAAAGTTTAGCCAGATTCAGCCATGGTACTTGCAATGCAATGATATTAATGGTATCATGGTATTAATGGTGCGAGGATATTAATCCAGGCTGCCATGTAGTAAATCTAGTGCCGTGCTGAGCAATCGAATCTGCAAGGCGTGTTGTGTACCTTATCCCTAGTCTTCCTCCAAACACTGCAAAGATCTCTCAGGATTCTTCCCCATGTCTGCCTGGAAGCAGAACCCAAGTGCCTTTCTCTACTTCACGTGGAGGCTTGGCCATTATTCCCTGAACTGCAGTGCCAGCTCTGGGGTAGCCCACTGTACCTGCTGAGTGTGTGCCCACTGCTGGCTGTGCCAGCACTGGTCAGGGAAACAAGGGCAGGGGGCCCAGAGCCACAACTGATGTCCCTAATGTCCATCCTCCAAGACACACAAATATGCCTCCCAGCTGCTGAATTCCAGGAGATGCTAAGTGTCGGTCATATAACTCATCCTTCAAACTTGGGCACCTTTGAGAGTAGAAGGGACATTGTTAATAGCTGTGCCAGGACAGCAGGGGGAAGCGACATCCATCATTCTCCCCCTTTGACACTCACCTGTGTCCTCCCACCAGCTGAGGAGGCTACGAGACCAGAAGACATAGGAGGAAGGGCCAGGCGCTGAATATTTCTAAGGGAGCCTGGTCGATCTAGGTTTTGTGTGGTTGGGAGGGTGGACTCTGTCACCCCCAGTCCTGGCAGCACCTCTGCGTGGAGAATGCGATGGGGGAGGGGAAGAGAATGTATTTCCCCCCATTGCCCATTGTTTCCTCAGGGGTTGCCAGAGGGCCACTTTCTTCCTCACCAGGAAGGAAGCAGGCCAGTGGCTGGTCCCCCTCAGCCTGCCATTTCTGTGCGGTCCAGAGTTTAACTGGCCTGGGAGTGGAGGAGACCTTTTGTGCTGCTCCAGGCTGCCCCAACCTTGAACAAGTCCCTCCCCTCCCCAGGGCTAAATGAGGCTGTTAGATTTCAGTCTCCATGCTCCTTCTAGAACCTTCTCCAACACCAGTCTTCTCTCCAAAACAAAACAAGAGCCATGATCTATATCCAAGAGAAGCAGGGAGAAGCAGACACACGAGAAGGTGACGTGCCATCTAGTGGGAACAGTGAAAGCCTCAAAGGAGAATCTCAGCGAGAATGATGCCGTTGGACCAGAGTCCAGTGAATTGAATTTCTGGCGAAGCTTAGCTGAATCGAAGACCTCCGTGTTTCTCCCTTGCTGTAGAAAATCCCTTAAAGGTGTGTGCTGCTTACAAAGCCCAGCAGAGTGGCTATCATGGTGCTGTACCTGCTGGTTCTGAATGAGGCACTGCCTCCAGGTCAGCGACAAGAAAGGGTCATAGATTCACAGGGCATTGCAGCTGGAAAAAAAACCTTAAAATTAGTCAACAGACACTTAGGCACCATTAGCTAAAGGCCAGACTTTGTTCTAAGCACCCTACAAATATTTATTCACTTCATTCTCTCAACAACCCTATGCACAGGCAGTGTTATTATCTCAATTGACAGATAAGGAAACCAAGGCACAGAAATGTTAAGTAACAAGCCCAAGGACACACAGAGGATAAGTCATCACACCCAGTGTGTCTGGCTCCAAAGCCACTACACCACACCCAAGGTCACAGAGCAAGGAGAACAAGTTAAGCTGCCCTTACCCAGAGATATGAGTGACCAGAGATATTGGGGACTTGGGGTTTAGCACCTCAAACCTCCTCCCATCCCCCAAATTCAAATATTTTCTACTTCTCTTGTTTCTTTCTGGAACTTACTTAACACAAATGTACAAAATAGGGTTGTTTGTGAGCACATTAGATTCAAGCTTTGGTCTTCTGTATTGACTTGCTTCTGTCATAACCTGGAAGGATATTTTCTCTCCTTTTACAGAATCCTTTATATCAGTTCATTTGACTGATCTTTACCTTTTCTCCTGAAAGTAAAAATCAGGAACACATACCATTTATTCAGGATTTACCTACGTGACAGGAAATGAAGTCCTGAATAAGATGATAATCAACTAAAGCCCTGGGCTACGTGTCCCTCCCACCTCCCCCTAGAGGTCAGGGCACCCAGGGGTGAGAGTGGGCAACGGCACCCCCTGGTGCAGAGCTCAGCTCCATCCCGGTCCTGCCTGGAGCTCCTACAAAGGCTGGGCTTCTAGATCCAGGATCTTCAGTTTTCTACAGGGCAGGCCCACAGATACAGGACATTAGGGATTAGGGGGCATCTCACCTCTTTGTGGGAGGAAAATGGGGAGGGGCAGAAGTGACCACAACTCTAGAAACTCGGCCTCCCCATGTCCTGGCCTCCCAAGATGATCTTGCTTTGGTGGAAGTGACACAGCACTGACAGGCCCAAGGGTTTGGTTTAATCCAAGCTTTCTCAACCTCCACACTATTAAAATCTTGGACTAGAGAATTCTTTGCCTTGGGGTGGGTTGGGGGGAGGCGTCCTGTGCACTGTAGGATGTTAGCAGCATCCCTGGTCTCCACCAAATGCCAGGAGTGCCTCTCTAGCTGTGACACCCAAAACGTAAAATTGCCCCTGATTGAGAACCACTCGTTTAGTCTGATAACAGCTGAACCAAAACAACAACAAAGACAAAAACTTTTGGAATTGAATTCAACCCTCCTAGACCTCTCGATTGGGTCCAGCATCGACCTATTTTTCCCAGATTATTTGAGATTAGTCATGAAATGGCCTCTCAGATGGGCTCAAGGATGGAGCGAGGGGGACAGTGCCATTAGGGAAGGAACATTCAGGCGTGTTGAAAAAGTAAACACAGCTTTTCTCTACCTCATTCAATATTTTTTATAGGAGATTTCAGAAACGGCCTGAAATAACATTTCATGCTTTGAATACAACAGTCACAGTGAGGCCCTGGAGTTCTGGAAGCAAAGCTGAGAAAGATTAAAGCTCTAAATCTTCTGCACAATAAATGTGAACGGGTACGGAACACTCCCCATTCCTCCCATCTTTCCTTTCCTACCACCTTTAAACTATTCTTAGCAGCAGACAGCCTGAAAATCTGTGATGACCGACCATCAAAGCCCAGGGTTTGGGTAATTGAAGGAGTTTGAAAATGCATGTCTGGGAACCCCAGAGAGAGGGGGAAAGGACCCCCATTACCCAGACCCTCAGCATCCTCCTTGTCATCTTCCACGTGCCGTCTGATGTCTGTTCCATTAACAGTACCTGCCTTAGTCCATTCAGGCTGCTATAACAGGATACCACAGACTGGGTGGCTTAAACAAAAAATATTTATTTCACATACTTCTGGAGGTTGAAAAGTCCAAGAGCAAGGTGCTGGGAGATCTAGTGTCTCGTGAAGGCCCGCTTCCTTGTTCTCTTCTCACTGTGTCCTCACGTGGCTGAGATTCATATTCTCTCTCTCTCTCTCCTATCTTCTTATAAAGCGTGAATCTCATTCACAAGGATTCCACTTTCATGATGTAATTGCCTCCCAAAGTCCCCACCTCCAAATACCATCACATTGGAGATTTAGGTTCCAACCTATGAATTTTGGGGGGACACAGACATTCAGTCCATAGTAGTACCCAACTCCCTTAATGGGAGAACATTTTGGCTGTTGCTGAATTTTGATGCTCATATGAACAAAGCCTCACCAACCCTCTGGGATATTTGCATTGAGGTGGTCCTAGGACTAGGCCCAATAATGAGTCATAGGAGTCAGGCAACCTTTCAGAGGGAAAACCCACACCCCTCTGCTGAGAAACCATAAATTCCAGTTTTCAATAAATCCATTTAAAATACAGAAAACATCCCAAATGAAAAGAAGAAAATCTTTCTGACAGCTTTTCTTTAATTGTCTCCAAAGGAATACTTTTCTTCCACGGCAGGTAGAATTCTAAGATGACCCACATCCTGGCATAATCTCCTTTTTTGATTGTGGACAGAACCTGTGGATATAAGAGGATATCACTTCTGTGACTATGTTACCATAGATGATAAAGGGGATTTTTGCAGATGCAGTTAAGGTCCGTGAAGAGTAGAGTTAATGAAAAATCTATTGTCTTGGGTGGGCCTGACATAATCAGGTTCTTGAGGTCTGAGACAAAAGTGAGAGAGAAACACGCTACTGGAAGAAGCAGGCAGCCACGTTTGAAATGTCCATTGAGGGGTCCACATAGCCAGGACCTGAGGGTGGCCTGTAGATGCTGAAAAAAAGACCAACAGCCAGCAAGAAAATGGGAACCTCAGTCCTACAATGCAAAGAACTTAATTCTGCCAACGACCAGTGAATTTGGAAGAAGACCCCGGGGCTCAGCTGAGATTCCAGCCCTGGCTAATTGGTTGATTTCAGCCTAATGAGACTTTGAACAGATGACCCACTGCTCTGTGCCTGGACTCCTGACCCATGGCCATGAGAGATAATACACTTTTGTTGTTTTAAATCACTAAGTCTGTGGTAATTTGGTATACAGCAATAGAAAACGAATACACTTTCATTTTATTTTGTTGCTAAATTACATATTACTATATTTTCTTATTTTCTGTATTCTTGATGCTCTGGCATCTGGGAACTTATTGATTGGAGAAGGACTGCCCCGCGCAGTACTGGCTAATTCTTAAAACAACTTGGCAGGGGCTGAGGTGGGGAGGATAAAGGATGAGTAGTTGGAACACAGAGAATTTTTAGGACAGTGAAACTATTCTGTGTGATACTGTAATGGTGGTTACATGTCATTATACACTTGTCCAAAGCCATGGAATGCACAAAACCAAGAGTGAAGCATAAGGTAAACACTATGGATTTTGGGTGATTATGATGTGTCAGTGTAGTTTCATCAGTTATAACATGGGACTTACCTGGCAGTCCAGTGGTTAAGACTTCGTGCTTCCACTGCAAGAGATGGGGTTCGATCCCTGGTTGGGGAACTAAGATCCCACATGCCTCAGGAGTGGTCAAAAAAAACAAATTATAGCAAAACTCTGGCAGGGGATGTTGATAATGGGGGGCATTATGCAAGTGTGGGGACAGGAGACACACGGGATACCTCTATATTTTCCCTTCAATTTTGCTACGAACCTAAACTGTTCCAAAAAATACATAATTATTATTATCATAATAAAACAAACTAGTAAGGTCATTTGGGGTGTATTTGCTTCTATATATGCACTACTCTGATCTTCTCAAACTTCAGAAGTGTAAACGTTAAATGCAGATGACAAATCTGATTGGATTCCATCAGGAATATTTTGGAAAATTTTTCTGTGTATTAAAAAAAATCTTTCACGAAGGAGAACCAGCACATCTTTGCTGTTTTCTCTTCTTACAGATTTTTAGTATAAGTTGAAAGAGAAATAGAAGGACGAGAAAGATTTTGCGGAACAAAACCAAACAATAGGCAGAGTTCCATGTAAAATGCCTTGTTCCTGCAGGCAGACAATATCTTCTAATGAAAAAAAAAATCACAAATGTAATAAAATAAGTACTGCTTCATACAATACATTGTCCATGCCATTGTGATGATTTTGTCCTAGAATGGCCACCCAGAATGCTCTTAATTGCCTAATTTTATACCCCATGCCTTAAGACCAACCTTCCATACTTTCCTGAACTCCAGGAGCTTACCAAAGGTCTTTTGCTTTGTTTTTAATCAAAGAAAAGTGAATTCCTTCTTCTCTTACTAAGGATTTGTACATTTTTCTCTCAGGAAACAAATACTATTTAAGCAAGTGATCTAGCACTACATTATTTTTCACTTGTAACATAAGTTATTACTTATAAATTTGAGGTAGATATTTGTAAATAAATTCTTTTGCTGCTAACTTGCTGTTCCTTTACAAGTCCTATTCATTTGATTAATAGCTCCAACCACACTGACATTTTTTAGCTTTGTCTATGCATGATGTTTTCTCTAAGAAGCAGATTTTAAAGGCCGGTCAAGGGTTTCGGTATATGCGAGGTGAAAAATGTTTTTAAGTTTTTTAATAATGGTGTCACAGAACTAAGCATCTGATGGTAGCTGATATAGATACAAGTAAACATAGGCACCCAAGCACACACACACAACTGAATCCTTGTGCCTTGCCTCTTTCTGTATACACTTTATACATGTAGTGTGTGTGTGTATGTGTGACCCTCAAATCAATTAAATGGCAAAAGCAACACAGTAGAATTAGACACCTCTGTGACTGAGGCCAGCATGGCAGCATACTGATTTCATGATCGTGACTGGTTATTTCACTATATTTGAGCATCCATTTTTCTTTTGAATGAGAATAATAATTCTTATAGAGTTACTAAGAGGATTAAACATGGCTTCCCCTGCCTGAAATTCCTTTTCCCCTGACTATCCCACAATGGTTTCTTCCTGTCATTCAAATACCACTGATTTAGAAAGCCTAGCCAGGTCTAATACACCCAAAGTAGCCACCCAATAGCTCTGCTATATGTTACTTCATAGCACGTGTTACCATCTGCTTTATTGATATTAATTTAACATATTCCTGACTCCCTCTATAAGAGAATAAATATCATGAGAGCAAAAACGTTGCCTGTCTTGTTCATCAGTCTAATAACATCCAGTGCCAGAAAACATGCCTGGCATGTAGCAGTCACTTGATAAATATCTAGTTGTAGGAAGGAAAGAAGGAAGGGAGGGAGGAAAGGAGAGGATGAGGGATCGAGGAAGGAGGGATGGAGAGAAACAGGCAGGAATTAGTTAAATGCTTAACACAATGACTAGCACGTTACATAGGCACTCAGTACACTTTAATATTTTCACTTGTGATTTTTGGCAGGTTTCTTAAACTTTATAGGCTTTTCTTCTCTTATCTATAAAAGGTTTAACAATCATACATACTACACATCTGATAGGGTTGCTGTGAGAAATAAATGAAAAACAAGTAATAAATGCAAAGTATATAGCACAAGGCAGAGTATGATATATGTTCACTAAATATTAACTATCAGTATTGTTGTTACTCCTTTCACATAATATCATTGGGCATGGACTTCTGTGTTTTCATTCAAGTAGAACTTATGGATTATCGGTAGGAACTCATTCAAATAATGTTATGTCTCATATATAAAAGTAACCATTTATGTTATCATTAATAAATAAACCAGGAAATACTAATCAGCATTTATAGTTATTAAGTTCATATGAGCAAAGTTATACTTTAACCAAAAGACTGCATGACCCTTTAATTAAAAATTATAATCTCCTTTGACTGTTTGATGGCTGAATCAAACAAACCATAAGAAAATCATTAGAATATTACACTTAAGTCGTTTTGAATTCTTCCTTGTATTTCTGAATAGACAGAAAAGTTGCCTTAAATTTTAAGTAAGGTTAGTATTTCTGACCGCAAACAATAACAAAGCAATAAAGCAAAGTGCCACTGGAAAATAAAAATGTGGGCAATGATTTTGTTTTCATTGCCCGAAGGGTGCGTAGTGTTATTTCTCCCTCTACAGCATGGCTTAAATTTTTTTTTTTTTTAATTTTCTTATAATGAAATTCCTTAAGGTACTTTAAGGAAGATTTTCTGTGAAATAGATTAAAATGTGAAAAGTGATGACAAGAATCACGCTTTCAGCCAGGAACTGCATTTTAATTGGCTAATACAATGACAAGAGTGCTGAGGGGGAAATGGAATGCCATTTCTGGCATCTCCATCGCACTATTTCTTGTTCTCAGAGCTTGCTAAGTGTGTAACTGCTGACAGCTTTGCCAAGTATTCACGCTCAGATTGACGGCTCCATTTATAACCCGTAACGATAGAGAGGGGGAGTTGTGTCCTGGGAGAGCAGAAGCGGCAGCAACCACTGCCTTCTCCCAAAGGCTGTCACAAAGACATCAATGGGGATTAAGTTCTCTACTGCCCTGGATAAGGAGACACTTTATGACAGCAGCTGCCTCCGCCTGGGGAGGGAACAGTCTCGGCTTATACTGCTGCAAAGCATCCTTCCCTGCTGTGGTCTCGCTTCTCCTTTCTCCACAGCTACACCAAGTGGTCAGACATACCTGTGTGTGCACGTTAACCACCTGCTTTCACTGTTGCACGTTAAACAGTGAATCTCGTCATGGGAGAATTAATGTCTCTGGCTCCTCAAAGGGAGATAATACTAATAGAACAGTGATGTTGTTTAATGAGCACTTACTCTGTCCTAGGCTCCATGCGGGTCATCTGAAGCGAAGAAAACGGGGCTTTGAGGGATTAGGAGACCTGGCTAAGAATGAGCTAGAAGGGAGGGTTGCGCATGTGTGTGTGGTGTGTGGAGGAACAGTATAACCTAGCAGGAAAACCTTCATCCTCAGAGGGCATGGGGACTGCATAGTACTTTCCATCCCCCAGTTTTCCTTCCAGTGTAGTCCTTCTCTCGTACCAGCCACCCCTGACCTCTTATCTGAGATTTTTGGGGAAGTGGAAGGCCACCAGCTCATCAAACAATAGCATGAAACAAAATTCTCATAGCTGGAGACTCTCCTACTGCTTGAGTTTTCTCCCAGGAGACCCTTTGATCTCTCCTGTAGGTCGCCTGTTGCCCCTCACAACAGTTCATCAGACATATATGAACATGTCTGCATTCTCCCCTGCTCATTCCCAAACCAAGGGTCTCCCACCTATTCCCATAGATACAAGGAGTCCCACTCAGAGATCAGGGATGTGCTGAGCCTAAGGCTACAGTGAACAGTAACACAAGAAGTTTGTTGTCTGACAAGGGAGTTGGACCAGTCAAGAGACAACTGAAATGCACTATCATAAGGACCTGCGCAGAGGGGTCACAGAGACTGTGGGCAGACATGAGAGGACACTTAAGTCTGCTGAGGCCCCAAGAAAGGCCTTCTGAAAGCAGAAACCCCTGAGTTGAGATAGTTGATGTGTAAGTGTTATGTGCATGAAGGTGAGAAGCAAAGATGATATAGGTGGAGGGAAAATGATGAGGGAGGGTTCAGAGGCAGGACATTGACAGGCAAATTCGGAGAGTCCATCCAGTTCAATACGAGAAGAGCATGAAATTCCACGAAGAGTGTTAAGAGATGGAGCTGTAGCATTCGCAGGGACCAGGTCTTAAAGGGCCCTGAGAGACATACGAAGAAGCTTGGATTTGGACTGAAATAAAAAGGAGTTCCTGATAGACTTGTCAAGTTCTCTTTCTCTCAGATTGATGGCTCCATTCATGATCCCCACTGATAGAGATGGAGAATCGTGTCTTCTGAGAGCGGAAGCTATCAGGATCATACTGTATATGTGCTTTTTGTTGGTTACTCTGGTGGCAGTGTATCAAGAGGTTAGAAATTTAGGGGATCTGAGGATGAGGCTATCAGCTGAGGGGTTATTGCAATAGTCTAAGTGGATAATGATTGGGTCCTAGTCTAAACGGTAATGAGTAGGGAGGGGGAGACGGACAGAGAGGAGAGTAGCAGAGAGTAAAGCAGCAGACAGAAGAGCTAGATGATGGCCTGAATGGAGGGACAGAAGAGATGTTACCCAGAATGACTGGGGCTGCCTTCCAGGGGGAAGAGCAGAGGAAGGGTTAAAGCTGCGTGTTTCAGGGTTATTTGCCAATGAGAGAATGGCTTAGGGAGTATGTCTTAGGAAGCTTCAGGCTTTATTTAGCCAAGATTGGAATCCTGCATATTTTAGAGGGCTTCTAATGGGGATGCTTCAAGGAGGAGACCTCTTGAGCTTAAATAGTGAATGGAGGTATCATCCAGCTCATGGCAACATCTCAAACCCTTGTGTCATGCCAGAATATGCTCCGTAGACAGAGCGCATCAGTGTACACAGGACTTGATATATGTCATCTCGTTCATCCTCCCCCAAACCCTGGTTAGATGTGGTTGTCTCATTTTACAGATAAGGAAACAAGCTTCAAGAAAAGCAAAGCCATTTTTTACATAGTTGGTATCTTAGTTTGGGCTGCTCTAACAAATTACCACAGACTGAGTGGCTTAAACAACAAACATTTATTTCTCATCATTCTAGGAGCTAAAAGTCCAGGATCAGGGTGCCAGCATAGCTGGGTTCTTGGTGAGGACCCTCTTCCAGATTTACAGATGGTTGTCTTCTTGTTGTGTTTTCACATGGCAGAGAGCAGAGAGAGGAAGCAAGCTCTCTGTTGTTTCTTCTTTTAAGAGCAATAATTCCATTAGGAGGGTTTCACCATCATGATCTAATTACCTCCCAAAGGCCCCATCTCCAAATACCATCACACTAAGGATTAGGGTTGGTGCAGATCCTGAGTGCATGAGCTGGGACTAGAATTGGTGCATGGATGATCTTGAGTAAATTAATTGACCTGTTTGAGGTCACTTAGACTAAGTTATCTGTAAGCAGTATTCTAGAGGTAATATCCTACGACTTCATAAAATTAGAAAGTTTATGTATTAGAAGAGTTTTCTTTTTTCTTGACAATAATGATGCATGGCTTCAACAAAGGGTGCTAGAACTACTGGATATCTACATACGAATTAATGTAGGTAGACCCTTTCCCTACACCATACACCAAATTAGCTCAAAATGTATCCTAGACCTAAATGTATGAGCTAAAATTATAAAACTCTTTGGAAAAAAATATAAGAAATCTTTGTGACTATGAATTAGCAATAGTTTTTTTAGATACAGCACCAAAGAAACACAAGGGACAAAATAAATAAAGATAAATTGGACTTCATCAATATTAAAAATATTTGTGCTTCAAAGGACAATATCAAGAAAAGATAACCCACAGAATGGAAGAAAGTATTTGCAAATCATATATCTGATAAAGAACTTGTATTCAGAATATGTAAAGAATGTCTGCAAATCAACAGTAGAACGACAAATAACAATTAAAAACGGACAAAAGATTTCAATAGACATTTCAGGCAAAAAGACTACAAATGATCAATGAGCACTTAAACCATGCTCACCATCATTAGTCTTTCAGGAAATGCAAATCAAAGCCACAATGAGAAACCACTTCACACTCACTACAATGGCTAAACTAAAAAGAGAAAGCGCTGACAATAATAAGTCTTGACAAGGATATAGTGAAATATATAGAAAATCCTCAAATATTTGAAAGTTAAACCACATATTTCTTAATAACACATGGGTCAAAGAAGAAATCACAAGAGGGATTAAAAATATTTAGAACTAAACAAGCAAACAAAATAAAACAAAAACAGACTCATAGAGACAGAGAACAAATGGGTGGTTGCCAGAGGGGCGGGGGATGTGTGTGAAATAGCTGAAGGGGAGTGAGAGGTACAAACCTCCAATTATAAAATAAATAAGCCATGGGGTTGTAATATACAACATAAGGAATATGGTCAATAATAATGTAATAACTTTGTATGGGAACAGATTGTTACTAGACTTATCGTGGTGATCATTTTATAACATGCAAATGTCAAATCACTATGTAGTACACTAACATAATATTGTACATCAATTCTATTTAATAAAAAACAAAGAACATTTAGAACTAAATAAAAATTAAAACACACATACCCAAATTTGGAGGATAGAGCTAAAAAAAATCTAAACTTCTACCTTAAGATGCTAGAAAAGAAAAAAAAAAAAACTAAAACAGAAAGATGGAATAATAGACATAAAAGTAGAACTCATTGAAATATAAAACTTAAAAAAACAAATGAATTCCACAGCTGATTCTTTGGTAAAAATCTATGAAATTAAATAAACCTCTAACTAGGTTTATCCACACACAAAAAAAGAGAGAGAAAATATAAATTATCACATCAAGGATGAGATACATTACTACAGACCCCACAGACTTTATTTTTATTTATTTATTTATTTATTTATTTTTAACATCTTTATTGGATTATAATTGCTTTACAATGGTGTGTTAGTTTCTGCTTTATAACAAAGTGAATCAGCTATAAATATACATATATCCCCATATCTCCTCCCTCTTGCTTCTCCCTCCCACCCTCCTTATCCCACCTCCCTAGGTGGTCACAAAGCACTGAGCTGATCTCCCTGTGCTATGTGGCTGCCTCCCACTAGCTACCTATTTTACACTTGGTAGTATTTATAAGTCCATGCCACTCTCTCACTTCGTCCCAGCTTACCCTGCCCCCTCCCCATGTCCTCAAGTCCATTATCTACATCTGCATCTTTATTCCTGTCCTGCCCTTAGGTTCATCAGAACCATTTTTTTTTTTTAGATTCCATATATATGTGCTAGCATACGGTATTTGTTTTTCTCCTTCTGACTTACTTCACTCTGTATGACAGACTCTAGATCCATCCACCTCACTACAAATAACTCAATTTCGTTTCTTTTTATGGCTGAGTAATATTCCATTGTATATATGTGCCATATCTTCTTTATCCATTCATTTGTCAACGGACACTTAGATTGCTTCCATGTCCTGGCTATTGTAAATAGAGCTGCAATGGCGGAGGAGTAAGACGTGGAGATCACCTTCCTTCCCACAAATACATCAGAAATACATCTACATGTGGAACAACCCCTACAGAACACCTACTGAATGCTGGCAGAAGAGCTCAAACCTCCCCAAAGGCAAGAAACTCCTGATGTACGTGGGTAGGGCAAAAGAAAAAAGAAAAAACAGAGGCAAAAGAATAGGGATGGGACCTGCACCTCGTGGAGGGAGCTGTGAGGGAGGAAAGGTGTCCACACACTAGGAAGCCCCTTCACTGGTGGAGATGGGGCAGGGGGGGCGGGGGGGGGGTGTGGCGGGGGGGGTGTGGCGGGGTGGGGGAAGCTTCAGAGCCACGGAGGAGAGCACAGCAACAGGGGTGCGGAGGGCAAAGCGGAGAGATTCCCGCACAGAGGATAGGTGTCAACCGTCACTCACCAGCCCGAGAGGCTTGTCTGCTCACCAGCCGGGGCGGGCGGGGGCTGGGAGCTGAGGCTCGGGCTTCGGTCGGATCGCAGGGAGACGACTGGGGTTGGTGGTGTGAACACAGCCTGAAGGGGGCTAGTGCGCCTTGGCTAGCCGGGAGGGAGTCCGGGAAAAAGTCTGGAGCTGCCGAAGAGACAAGAGACTTTTTCTTGCCTCTTTGTTTCCTGGTGCGCGAGGAGAGGGGATTAAGAGCGCCGCCTAAATGAGCTCCAAAGACGGGCGTGAGCGGCGGCCATCAGCGCGGACCCCAGAGACGGGCATGAGACGCTAAGGCTGCTGCTGCCGCCACCAAGAAGCCTGTGTGCGAGCACAGGTCACTCTCCACACCGCCCCTCCCGGGAGCCTGTGCAGCCCGCCACGGCCAGGCTCCCGTGATCCGGGGACAACTTCCCCGGGAGAACACAGGGAGCGCCTCAGGCTGGTGCAACGTCATGCCGGCCTCTGCTGCCGCAGGCTCGCCCCGCATCCCTCCCCCTGGCCTGACTGAGCCAGAGCCCCCGAATCAGCTGCTCCTTTAACCCCGTCCTGTCTGGGCAGGAACAGACACCCTCAGGCGACCTACACGCAGAGGCGGGGCCACATCCAAAGCTGAACCCCGGGAGCTGTGCGAACAAAGAAGAGAAAGGGAAATCCCTCCCAGCAGCCTCAGGAGCAGCGGATTAAATCTCCACAATCAACTTGATGTGCCTGCATCTGTGGAATACCTGAACAGACAACGAATCAGCCCAAAATTGAGGCAGTGGACTTTGGGAGCAACTGTAGACTTGGGGTTTGCTTTCTGCATCTAATTTGTTCCTGGCTTTATGTTTGTCCTACAGACTTTAAAAGGCTAGTAAGGAAATATCATGGGCAACTTTATTCCAACAATTTTGACAACTTAAATGGAATAAGTAAATCTTTGTAATAATGTTACTTTGGTTTTATTGGAGAATTTCCTTATTCTTAGGAGATATACCCAGAAATATTTAAAGTGCAACTCACTTTCAAAGGGTTCAGAAAAATGTTAACAATTGTTGAATCTAAGTGGTGGGTATATGAATATTATTAAACTCTTTTTAAAACTTTTCTATATGTTTGAAATTTTTGTAATATAAGTTTGGGAAAAACACATTAGGCACAAACTCTTGTCAGCAGAGAGGCTCTCACTCCAGATTCTTCACTTGAAATAGGCTGATGGTGGGAAGGACAGTGTCATGACCTTTTTTCCCAGAGGGCAGTGTTGTGACCTTCCCTCTGTCAGGATGAAGCTTCTTGGTGGGGATGCTGGTGGGCTGTGGAACCTCCTACAAGACAAACACAGAGAAGAAGGACCTAGATCACTGGGTGACCAGTCTCGCCCTTTCACCAGCAGCAAGAGCCAAGAAAAATATTTAGTAGCTTAATCTAGAGGTCTAGCTACTAACAACTTGGGAAATGCCCAGGGGAGTCAGTCCTGGGCTTGTTCTGTAAACAGAGGCCTGACATACATAATTTGTCCCAGAGGTTGGAAAAAGAAGCCTTGACTCACACAGGAAACTTAGCCTAATTAAATACTAATTACTCATAAGAGCTTTGTTTACCTAAACTTCCCATAAACCAAGTTTGGTATGAAATGAGAGCAGGCATAAAGAAGCAGAATCACTGCTCGGAAAATGACATAAATAGGTTTATTCAGTCCTTTTTTCAGAAATGATGTTGCTAATTGCACAAGAATAAACAATACATGAGTTGATAAATCCCACATTTAGGGGCTGTGAACAGCTTTCCTACATTCCTAAGGAGCTGTATGTTTGGAATGGGTAAAATGAAAGGAAGAATAGTTGGCCATCTAAAGCCACTTTGGATGAAACAAGCAGAACTCTCCATATTTCTATATATCTCCATAATGAGAGAATCTGTCAAGGAAATGAACGACTGCATGCTTACAATTTTAGTAAAATATAAGGAAAAGAGGCCTGGTAATGTGAGTTTCCCTTTGGCCTTGGGTGCTGGCTGTTGTTTGGGCATCCAGCCACCCTCTCTGTCTGAGTGGAGACCTGAAAGGGAGCCAGAGGGAGGAACAGCATCAAAACTTTCTTGCAGGACGAAAACAAACCACTTACTACTTATTTTTTTATGGTCCATTCGTTCAAGAAATGGAGCGTCTCAATCATGAATGCTGTTATAGACACTAGATACAGTGGAGAAAAAGACAAAATAAATTGCTGTTTTTATGCAGCTTACATTGTGGTTGATGTCATAAAATCAAAATTATTTAAATAAGAAAAATAATATGTGAGGAAAGCTTTGGACTTAGAAAATCTGGTCTCTCATCCCAGCGTTGCAGCTAGCTTGCTGGGGACCCTGAGCGATGAGTCCTTTGACTCCCCCTTTAGACCTCAAGGTCTCATTTATCTTGGGCGGAAATGACCACATTTCCCAAAACAGCCCCTCCAGCCCGATCTTTGTAAGGGGAGATCTGAGTACAGTCCAGTGGGGAAGGGCTGGGCTTTGAAGTAAAGCATTTGGGCTGCTCAGTTATTGAAACTCTGATCTTGGTCAAGTCATTTAACCTCTCTGAGTTTAGTTTTCTTGCTGCGAAATGAGATGATAATGTTTGTTCAATTGAGATCCCACAGGCAAAGCAACGCTCTGCCCCTGTCGTGCCCTCGTACCTGGTACCTGGCGCGGCTCCCCTGGGGAGCTGACCTGTGAAAAAGGTTTTGCAGGGCAAAGACAATGGTCATTTTGCTAGTGAAGCAACCCAGAAGGTGGGCAATTTCCCTCCAATCGCAGCATCAGCTGAGGCCCAGCCTGAGAAGGTCTGGCTCACAACGGAAAAGGCGTCCCACCCCCTCCCTCATGCTGAACATCTGCGGTCTGAAGAACTGGAAAATTACCTTCAAATGAGAAAATAATTCCTGGTGGCACATACATTCATTATCCACACTGAGTTTGTGTTCCTTTTGGAAAAATGTGTCCAGTTGAACAAGTCAGGGCCATTTTTCACGCAGCCCGTCCGGGCTCGGAGAGTCGCAGCAAGAGGAGCAGAGGGGCCCGGGCTTGGGCTGCTGTGCGTCAGGTGTGCCCCTCGGGGTGACTCTGGCAGAGGATGGCCCTCCCGGGTCCACGTGTCAGGGGAGGATTCCTGTGACCACGGTCATCTCATCCCCCAGGGGCCTTGTGGTAGAAACCTCGAGGGCAAGGCTGGAGCAGTGGTCCAACACAGTACCATCATTTCTTCTAATTTCCAGAACATGATAGATGATTAACAACACAAGACTGGGATCCAGAACTTACAGAGAACCTGCACAAATCACTAAGAAAAAGACAAGCGAACCAATTAAAAAATGGGCAAAAGTCCTGAGCCGGTGCTTTACAGTAGAGCAGGGTCCGCAAAGGAAGGTCCATCAGGTCAAATCCCCCCCCATCCCAGCCTGGTTTATAAATAGTTTTATTGGAAGAAAGCCACACCCGTTCACTCCCATGTGGTCAAGGGCTGCTTTTCTCTACAGCAGTGAGACTGATGAGTTGGGGCAGAGACTGTGTGGCCTATAAACCAAAGAGGTTTACTATCAGCCCCTTTCAGAAAAATCTGCAGATCCTGTAATAGAAGAAATCCAAGAGCCCACTAAGCATATGAAAAGGTGCCCAAAGATATTAGCCAAGAGGAACATGCAAACCGAACCCATAGTAAATTACCTCGTGCACCTATTAGAATGGCTAAAATTCCAGAGACTGACCAGTGTGACAATGGTGGGACAGCTGGGGCTCTCAGACGTCTGTGGCTGAAGGGCAGAGTGATACCACCTTGGAAACTGTTCTGCTGTATCCCCTACAGGTAAAAACACATGTCTCCATGACCAGCGGTTCCTGGGTGTGTGTACACTCAGGTGAGATGAGGGCTCGAGCCACCAACAGACACTCGTGAGAATGTCCATAATCATTTTTACGTATAATAGTCCCAAACATGAACTAACCCAAATGGTCATCTGTTGTAGGACAAGTTGAATCAACTGTGCTATATTCACATAATGGGACGGTACACAGTAAACAAACAAACAGTTGTTCCAGGAGAGGACACGTCACAGACACAGTGTCAAGTGAAAGAAGAAGATCCCAGCGCGTGTACTGTGTGAATCCACCTGCAGGAAGTTCAGTAACACGTGGGGCTGGGGGTCGGGACAGCAGCCATCTCCAGCTTGGGGATTATTGATGGGGGTTGCTATTGACCAGGGGGCCTGCTGGGGCCTGGAAAGTTCTGCATATTGCTTGGGGAGGTGTCACATGCTGGAGACGTATGTTAAAGGTCCCTGAATGGTACCCCAAAGATTTGAACACCTACAGTGAAAGTGTTGTATCTCAATAAAAAAGAAAAAGATTAAAGAAAAAAAAAAAAAAGACTGGGAGTCCTTTTGGACTTGAACCTTAACGCCAGCAGTGGATTCTGCAGAGTGAAGTTTTAACTAAAATTCAAACTGTAACGACTTTTAAACTTTGCCCTAAAAAGAATGAACATTTCAGAATGTACTAAAGTCCTCTGGGGCTTCCCTTGTGACGCAGTCGTTAAGAATCCGCCTGCTAATGCAGGGGACACGGGTTCGAGCCCTGGTCCGGGAAGATCCCACATGCCGTGGAGCAACTAAGCCCGTGTTCCAGAACTACTGAGCCCACGTGCCACAACTACTGAAGCCCACGCGCCTAGAGCCCATGCTCCACAACAAGAGAAGCCACCGCAATGAGAAGCCCGCGCACCGCAACGAAGAGTAGCCCCCGCTCGCCCCAACTAGAGAAAGCCCGCGCGCAGCAATGAAGACCCAACACAGCCAAAAATTAAATAAACAAATTTATAAATAAATAAAGTCCTCTGTAGTAACCCATTTCTCTCCCTCCGCCCCCCGTCCCCACCAAAGCTGTGAGGACACTAGCTGTGGCCCTGGATGATCCCTGATGTAGGTGTGTTTTGAGGTGACACGTGTGGGGTGTGTGTGTGACTCGTGCTGAGGAGACCAAGGACCCGGGCTGATGCCAGTCCTGCCCTGATGGCGATGGAGGCCCATCCTGGTCACTGGAAGGCTGCCATAACAAAACATTACAGACTCGGTAGCTTCAACCACAGAAATGTTTTTTCTCACATAATACTGTCCCTTGGCTCCACCAGCGGCTAGAGGGGAACACAGCACACAAATGTGAGGACCCCTCCCAAGAGACATAGGTGGAGTCACTGCCCAACAGCAATTCAGAAGGCATAGGCTGAGCAGGGGACACCTGGGGCCATTCAGGACCCTTGGTTCTTCTCCAGGGCCTCTCCTAACTCAATGAACAGGTGCATTTTTTCTCTGACCTCTTTTCCTCAAGTGTAAATGGGCCTGGAGCACAGAGGGTTGAACTAATTTCTCTCTCCACAGTTGCTCTCGGCACCCATATCCAAGGGCCCTTCACGGATGGAACTCAGTGTAATGCAGATCCCCATCGCATGTAATATGTGTCATTCTAACTGATCTCAAAGAACGTGATCAAGGTCAAGCACTGTCAAACCCTGGCTGGTTTCTCCCCACTTCTGACCTCTCCTTGCTTTCCAAGTAAGGCCTGCTCAGGACGTGAAAGTTCATCTTCATGTAAGACACAGATGTCATAAAAATGAGAAAGACAAATCCTGTATGATACCATTTATATATGGAATCTACAAAAGCTGAACTCATCGAAAAGGAGAGTAGGACGGTGGTTACCAGGGGCTGGGGGGTGGTGGTGGGGTGGGAGAATTCGGGAGATGGTGTTTAAGGGTAACAACTTGCAACTAGTAGATGAATAAGTCCTGGAGCTCCAGTGCACAGCCTAAAGATTACAGTCAACAATACGGTATTATAAAGTTCAAAGCTGCTAAGAGACTAGATCTTAATTGTTGTCACTGCAAAAAAGAAATGATAATTATGTCATGTGATAGGGGTGTTAGCTAAGACTATCGTGGTAATCATATTGCAATATATAAATGTATCAAATCAACATATTGTACATCTTAAACTTACACAATGTTATATGTCAGTTGTATCTCAATAGAGAAAACGATGAAGCTGCATTTGTTACCAAAAATTGTCATATGTATAGCCATATCTAAATACATCAGTTTGCATTTTCCATTAGTTGTGGGCTATCTGTCAGGGCTTAAGACCTCCTAGCATTATTTCAGAGCAGGGAGGAGGCTTGGGCACCACCCACACCCATCAGAAATCCACACTGGATTCGTCCCAGATGGAACCCACCTATTGCGGTTAGAAGGCAAGGACCACACAGAATGAGTGAATTGTGGTTCTTGGGATTTCTTGGCCTTTGCTCAGGAATTTATGCCTCTATCATTGTCTCTGGGGCTGCAGAAACCTGGACCACAGGTGTAGTGCCTTCCGAATGCTTTGTCATGACTTTCCCATGTGTCACATGTGAAAATGCTCTAGTAGTCAGAGAAATGCCTACTCCTGCCTTTACCTCTTGAATATTCCCAGGAGCGTCATGTTTTCTTCTGTGGTGATTTTTGTAGGGGCTGCCCTTATGTCCAGACACATGCCAGACTTTCAAAAAGATCCGTGTGTAGCATTTAAGAGCTAGGGATGGTGAAGCCGCTCGAGATTATCTTGACAAATCGTTTCCAACATGCATTTTATTTACAAACAAAAACAAAGAAAAACAACCTGCTCATCCTCATTCTTACAGCCTTTACTCCTCTGGATCCTGGATGCAGGGAAACAAAGGGTCAGCGGGAAAGGCCACCACCCTTCACTGTCCTGTCCTTTGTGGCTAGGGGTCCTCTCTGGACTCACACCCTCCCAGGTCTCATGTCTCCTGACAAGGGGACCTCCTGCAGCCTCAAGCCCTTCTGAGCAATCCCAGGTCTAATTAGATGCCAAATGGAGAACAGGAGGCAGCAAGTTCCCCCTGGAAGCCCAGATTTGGGGAACGGCAGAGTCCTGAGTGCATCTGGACGGGGACCTCTTTATTGGCACAGCTTTAGGACTGGACATGAGCTGTCATCACACATTCCTTCTGATCCCTTACCTCCCTGTTGGGTGTGAGACTTTGGACCACGTGGACATGCAGACTCCCTACAAAAGAGGCATTTTAAACATTCCCGTTTCAGGATGTTTGAAATGGCAGGGACTTTGTCACACTAACACCACCCCCCCGCTCCCCCCACACACACATGGCTGTACAAATAATAAGAGCTAGCATTTCTCAAGCACTTTCTATGTGCTGGCACTGTGCTATGAGCTTTATCAGTATTATTAAGAGAATCCCCACAACTACACTATGAGGTAGGTAAGAAGAATTCCCCCATTTAACAGATGAAAAGATTGAGGCTCACAGAGTAGATAAATTCCCCCAGAACTCAGAGTCAGTAAGTGGTAGAGTTGGAATTTAAATCCAGAGAGTCTGGCAGGGAGCTACCTCACCTTCTTGACTCAGAGGTGAAGGTCAAGCTCTGGTCCAGGGAGGGGGCAGGTGTCAGACCTGTTCCCAAAGCCAGTGCATCCTCCAACCAGGCTCACAGGAAGGTATGAACAGAGCAGGTGCCTGTGGGCACAGGCGGGGCCTTAGAAGACACACCCTTGAGGGAGGACAGGTGAGAACAAGAGAACCTGCCTCAGGCTATGCCCGGGGACCCTTGGTTTGTTTCCCAAACACTCCTTGCAGGGTTCCCCAAAATATTATTATCTGTGATATCTGACCTACCCTTAGATATCTGACTTTAGGAATATTTTTTAAAAGGAGTCATCAGAAATTTTAAAACAATAAAGAAGAGATGCAATGTTTTAGGTTGGTAATAGTATTATCAGTTTTTGGTCAGTGAGAGAGGTGATATTTTCACTCTTCCACCAAAATCTCTCCATCCCTGTTGATGACAGAGAACTTGACCCATTTCTTTCTTATTCTTTAAACTGGAAAATCCCAGTTCATAGTTAAAGCTCATAATGATTGACAGTGAATAAATAATGGCTCAGAGAGGATTTAAGTTCACAATGAACCCAAAACTAGGGAGCGATTTCTCAATGAAGAAGATTCTGCTTCCCTGAAATATCACGGGAGCATCCGGGAAAGCCTGAGTTCCCGCTGGGAATGCTGACTTTTCTCCCCTCCCCTCCACTCCCCTGTCCTTCCTGATGGTTCCTGGCAGGTCCTCAGCTGCCCAGCAGTCTCTCCCCACCCCGAAGCTCCTCTCCCTGAATCACGCATCAGCAGGGTTTACTTGAAATGATTATTGAACATTGCTTAGAAATGGAAACCAACCAAGGAGAGATGAGTAAAATATCCAGCTCACCTGCTTTCTCAGTGGAAAACACTGAACGCAACCCTTTTCCCTGTAATTTCATGAGCATATTTGCAAGTGCTCCCGGGTGGGGAGAACTTCTCCATGTGTCTCCAAGTGCCTGGCGCCCATCACGTGTTCAACCTGGGTGGGGTTGGGATGGATGTCGGGCAGATGAGCTGGATTGAGGTGGGAAGAGGAGGTGAGGGAGGGAAGGAGTGATGGAGGTGGGAAAGGGGAGGAAAGAGGCAGGAAGGGGAGGGAGGGGAGGCGGGAAGCAACTGGAGACAAAGACGGAGCGGGCAGATCAGAGAAGGGAAGGGGCAGAGACGTTGCTCTTCGCAGACTCGGGTTCACATCCTGCTCTGGCCTCACCAGCTACTGAATCTGACCTGTTTCTCACCTGGAGACTGGAGACCCTACACAGACCTCACAGGATCGGCGTGAGGGTGGTCCCCTCTGCGTGTAGACAGGGAGGTGGGCGCCCAGACGGTGTACACACAGGTGACGTGGGCCTGATGTCCTCTGTCACCTTGAGCTGCTGCTCACCTGGGCTTCGAGGACAGAACCTTCTTCAGTGTCTGATCTCCGTCCATGTGTTGCCATGGAAACCCGCTCCTCGTCCTCCACCTGCTCTTCACTCTGAACCCATCCCGGCCCTTCGGGATCAGATGCCCGCAGCCGCCACCAGCCAGGAGCTGTGGCACCAGAGATGGTGTCATGGTCCCCAGAGCACCTGGGACAACCCAGCTGCAGGCCAGCACTTTTTCTCTCTGAAGCTCTCAACACAGGATCCTGAGCCCCCTTGTCACCTGTTGGCCCCAGTCCCACAGGAACCAAACTGGGGGTGTCAGTGCTCAGGGTCCTATCATTTCACCTCGTTCTGTGAGCATTCTCATCTTTAGAGCGACCCGAATATCACCAGGGGAGCCCAGGCTTTCTGCACTTGTCTCCCTATTCCTGAGCTCAAGGCGACGTGAAAAGTGGGTTTATCATTTCATTGGCAGCATCGTCCTTACTAAAAACCCCACCCCCTCCATCTCCTGCCATCACTTCCTGGCTTCCTCACTGTCACAGCTTAGAGACAATAAATAACAAGTCCCTTATCCAAACATCCTTTGGCATCGTTCAGCCCTGAAACCAGGACATGACATCTTCCAGGTGGGAGCGGCTGGTGAAATTAACACCTAGTCCCCTGTTCTTAATAACTGGCTGTGGGAACCAGGTACAAGTTCCTGTCCTGTGATCAGTCCTCTGATTTCCATGCTGGCTGGGACAGGGGTGGGCTGGTGAGGAGAAGGCCATTGCCATGAGGCAGGGAGGGAAGGTGTGCAGTCCCCCAGACCAGCTGCTTGGGAAGAAGGTCTTTCCTGGGTGACTCATGCAGATTCTGGCAATAACTGGACAGCAGGTGGGCCCTGGGTGGCCAAGAGGGGAGGTGGGGTTTTCACAGGACATCACTCAGGACCAGATGGTGAAATCCTAGTTTAGGCTTTGGGACGGGATGGGGGACATGTCAGAAGGCTTGGCAGAGCCTGTCTTTAAAAAGGGACTTACCTGTGACTGCAGAATGCATGTGGCCTGACATTAAGATGCTTGATGACTCTGGATTAGCCAAGAAGGGGGCGCTGAAGAGGGGCAGGATTAGTCCCCCCGGGGAGCTGATCTCCATCACGTGGCGGCTTCTCCCAAGGATCCTCATCCTCACCTGGATGGAGAGGCCACAGCAGCACATCACCTGGTTCACCCACCGAGGAGGCCACTTGCACCCGCAGGTCTAACCAGAGCCTGCTGAGCGCTGGTCATGCAATCCCGGGGGACTGCACGGTGCAGGAGAGACGGTTCCTGCCTTGGAGGGAGTGGGTGAGCAGCACAGGCAGAATAGCTGCCCTGGGAGGCAGGACCTGCGGGTGGGGCGATGGGGAGCCTACATCCCCTCGGGAGGGCCCTGTGTGCAAGGCAGTGGCCTCCTCAGGGTCTCCTGTGTGGATCCCATGGGAAGCTCTCTGACAGCAAGTCTCCAGCAGGTCTCTGCTTCTTCTGGAAGAACCATTAGGTCCTGGTCTAGTCCCCTTTCCGCTCGGCCCAAAAAGCTCGGGTTACATGGGGCCCCAGCACTGTAACCCCTTGAATCCCCGTGACCCACACAGCGTATCCCGACCTCCTCCTCCTCATCTTTCTGTCTTAGTTCTCTTTGCTCTGATCGCACGTGCGTTCAAGTTTTTAATCTTCAGTTTCAGCGATGCTCTCCTGTGCGCACCTCAAATCCATGAGGAGCGAGGTCCAGGGTAACCGCACACTGGTCGGTCTGTCGTGCCTGACCAGGGCCTCCACGCCCAGGGCTCTGGGTGTCCCCACAGGAGATCCTTTCTCACATTCCTCCCATTGGAGACAGGAGGGAGATCAGGCACCGGACAGGCAGGTAGACAAACGGCCCATCTGGCCGGCAGGGGATGGATCAGTGGGGATCTTCATGTACTAGAGGGCTCCTGAATCTTTCAAACGAACGAACTAGAACTACGTCCATCAACAGGACTAAATCTCCAGCACAGATGACTGAGCAAAATATCAAGTTGCAGAAGAATAAGTACAGGACAGGGAGTTAGTGTTCAAGTCTGAGACGATAAAAAAAGTCCTGACGATGAATAGTGGTGATAGTTGTACAACCTTGGGAATGTACTTAATGCCCCTGAATTTTATACTTAAAAATAGTTAAAATGGTAAGTTATATATATAATATATAATAATATATATTTAATTTTATGATAATAAAATAATTTGACTGCCCAAAACCCAGTAATCAGATAATATTTGAATGCAATATTTTTTAAAAATCAAAATTAAAGCAGAAAAATCCATGGTGAACAAAAAAACAACATTTTAGATAAAGAGAAATGTTATTACTGATTTTTCCTTTTGCCCCAGGCTCCACTATGGCTCAGCCTGGTGCTAAGAGTTTCCCTTCTTTAAGAATTGACTTACTGGTCACAACACAAGTATGACTTCTTCCTCAGTGGCAATCCTGCAAAGACAATGATTATTCTTGTCTCTCAGATAAGTAAACTGAAATTTCTTGGGATTAAGTTATTTGCCCAAAGCCAATCCTCTGCCTCTGTCCTCTGCAAAGCTGCCTCTCCAGCTGCATACAGCTGATGAGGTGGTGGCCACAGGCTCAAAACGGAAGATCCCATTAGGTTCTTCTTGAGAAAAATACTTGCACGGGGCAGAGGGTGAGTTGGAGATTTCCACCCCGTCGTGAGTATCGTAAGAAGCAGGCTAATGCGTGGCTTTGCCTTCTGTGGTTTTGCGTTAATCTCTTTTTTATTTTATTGTTCTTTTAATGATGTGATCCTTTTAGCTCTGTAATATGTCCTAATAAACTCTGTAATTATAAATTTTTCTGACTATGCTGTACTGAAGGCGAGCATCCCCCGACCCTCACCCTGGCTACCCCAGGGATCTAGGCAGGGGACCTCTGCCCTCCACAGGGGCCTCAGTCACCAGTGCCTTTTGGTCAAGTTCAACTTTTTCAAGCTGGGATCTTGTCTATCTTGTTCATACCGATATCCTCCAAAAGTGCCTGGTGCCTGGTGTAGAAGTTCCTTAGTAAATCACTGTTAGGTGAATGAATGAATGAATGAAAAAATAGAAGTATAACCAGTTTAACCTTGAAAAAAAACATGCAATCTTTTTGGCAGCTGTCTTTGAAACCTGTACCTGGGGTAGCTGTCAGTTGAGAATTTTGTAGGTTGAAAGGGGAAAGCATTGTGATGCTTTAAAAAAACACATGTTAAATATACATATCTCTAAACCCTCAGTTGAAGTGGACACAGCAAAATACATATCCTTTCACCTTGCCAAAGGGGGTCAATATATATATGTGTCACCAAATACTGACACATAATATGTGTTTGCATTTGATGTGCCTACTAGCTGCACAGATAATTGAGCAGTCAGACACCCCACTCATGGGACAAATGAGCTTGTATTTGTGGTCTGAAGCCATTGACATCTTCAGGATAAAGAGTGTTCTATCGTGCAAAGCTGTGTCTGTGTCTGGACAGAGCGGGTCCTCTATGGCTGGCCTCTCACAGGGGACCTTAAGTCTGTGGTTCCTAGTGCACCTCTGAAATGGGCATTGTTGTAGGGAGAGCGTCCCCACGTCTTTGAGAGGAGCCCTGGACAGGATAAGTGGGAACAGAGTGTGTGCACAACTTCTACATCTGTCCAACTTTCTGGCTTTCCTGTTCTGTCCTCCTAGCTTTGAGTTTCTGAGCCGCAGAAAGCTAATTGCATTGCCCACCTAGACCAGGCTGTTCTGTGCCCTTGTGTTTTCGCCTGTGCTGTGCTTTCTGCCAGAAATGCCCCTTCCCCCTCCAACTCCCCCCACTCCTCCCCCGTAACCATCTGAAATTCCTTGCTGTTCCATGTCCTGTCCCTGTCGACACCATGAGTGGCAGGGCAGGGACTCAGGCCGACCCAAGACCTAATGAATTGGAATCTGCTTTGTGACACAATCTGCTAGTGAGTCATATGCCCCTAAATGTGTGAAAAGCACTGGAGATAATTCCTACTCATCCTTCAGTAATCAGCTCAGGGGCCACCTCCTTCAGAGAGCCCTCCCAGACTTCCCACCTAACCCCCAGCCCGCTGCGAGGACAGTTAGAGAGCTGGGCAAGACGCCAACAATGACTGTCCCCGTCACCTTCACGAGCACTTCTAGACCCTGAGTCTGTCTCTTCCGCAGCCTGTGCTCTGCTGCAGTAAACCTAGTCTTCATCTCGGTCTCCCCACGAGTAGCGTCCTGACAGCTCAGCTTAGGTATAGGAAGTGCATCACACTTGGGAATCCTCTCCCTACACTCCAGCCCCTCCTGTTCCTGCCATTGGGACCCCTGTTGTAGGAGCACCTGGGAGGTGAGACCTTCTGATCACGAGGGCCCTCAGGAACAGCAGAGACCACGTGGAGTCCTAATGGACCTGCGTACTCCACGCTCTACTCCTTAGAGAAGCAGGCTTTCATGGGATGTAATACAGCTACGCTTTGCTGAATTCGTTGGGATTTCCTCTCAAGAGACTTTACAAGAGTTACCTGAAGTAGAGCAAAGATACACAGAGTGATTAGAAAAGGTCTGAGCTGTTTCTTTTTCCTCCTCTCTGGCCCCCCAGCCGCCTGAACACAGCCCCATCTGTCGTCCTCCATCTCTGTTTCGACCACCCCAGTGCCAACCCCCAGTGTTCTACGGAGACCCCTGTGAGGGCTTTGCCCCCAACCCTGCCCCCTCCCCACACCCCACCTTCCACTCTTTCCACGGCCACTGAGATCTGTGTAAAGCACACATCACACATTGTCCTCACCTTCCAACCCTCTCCCTCCAGGTCTGCACCCTCCCCTGGGGTCACTACACTGCATTAAAGAGATGTCTGTGCAGTGGGCTGCTCCCTGCCCACCTCGCCCCTTCCCCATCATCTTTGCCCTGTTTCCCGGTCCAGAAACCCAGTTCTCAGGCCTTTAGACTCCTGTCCTCTCTGCCTGGAATATTCTGCCCCATGACTCTCCCAGGCTAACTCCCCTTACCTTTTAAAATATCAGTGTAAATGTCACCTCCTGGTGTTAGCCTGTCACCCTGGTTACCCGTCACCCTGGTGGAATCATCTGCAGAGCAAATATTACCATCCTTTGTCTCTTTTTCTTTATTATCTGAACTCTCCCCTGACTAGAATGTAACCTCTGGGGTCCACAAGCCCCCCTTGGCTGCTTTTGTCATCACTGCATCCCCAATACCTGAACATTGTCAAAGGTCAGAGTAACTCCATAGGTATTTACTAAATAAATGGATGTGAATGAATAAAACAAACATACACACACTTTGGATCAAATAGAGTCAGTTGTGCTGGTCATTCTCCAGATTCTACCGGGCCCTCTTCTGGGCTGTGCTGTACCCCGAGGCCACCTCCTGCCTGCACTACCAGGCCCCCTGGGTGGCTGTCTGTTGCTCCAGCAGTAAATGGAAGGACAGGACACAGGGTGCTGAGAGTTATTTCCGGTCCCATGACAGACCCTCACTGAGCTCAGATGACACCACTTGTCCCGCTTCCCTCCAGGCCCAGGGGTGGGGACAGCATCCCTATTGCTGCCACCTGGGAGTCCCCATCCTTGCTCTTTCCCTCATCCTCCCACAGCCCAGGTAACCACCTTCATCTCAGTCCCTCCATCTGCACCATTTGGATGAAGTGTTTCTAGTTGGAACCTTACTGAAGCATCAGGTAACTCTCATTTCTTTGTATATGATTTAGGAATCTTTTCTCTATATACAAATTATATAAACACAAATTTTCTTTTCATTATTTATTTTAAAACATTCTAAAAAATTTGAAACTCAATTTTTACATTTCAGTTACTCACCAAACAACCAAATAGGCCCAGTAACTATCTGTACTGTGGTGTGTGTGTGTGTGTGTGTGTGTGTGTGCTTGCAATCAAGAGAAAACTTTTTAATTTTGACTTCATAAACTTTAGAGATGTTAAAAAACAAACACTATCTTGAACGAAACAACAAAAGTTAAGAAAAAATTACTAAACAGTAAGAAATTATTGCAAAATCTTAAGTCTTCCAATCTGTATATTTAGGACTATACTAATTTTATGAATTTAGGACTAAACTATGAATTTAGGAGTAAACTAACAAATCTTCTGTAGTTTGAATGTGGTGTTGTTTTATTTAAGGTTTTTTTTGCATTGTTTTTAAACCAACCAAAGTTTATTAAAGCAAATATTAAGTTACCTCTTCAGATTTGTAAAAATAGGCAGAGTATAGAGAAATGGTCTGTATTGTGTTAAACTTTTCTATCCATGTCAAACTTAAAGAATGATTTAAGTCATAGTGGGCATTTAATTTAAATCAAAATAAAATACTTATATAATCCTGAAGGGTCCAATGGAGATATTATTTATTCATGAGAATTATACAACGGAGTCTATATTTAAATAATACTACCATAAATGTATAATGCTATACTAATAAGGGTAATTGTGGCATCAGTTTAGGAATAGTAGCTTAACTAAAGAAGGACAAATCAAAATTACTTCAACAGAAATACATGCAGATGTAAATGAAAATTTGACCAAAAAAAATCTTCCAAATTATAATGCTTTATCTACCTGAAAGAGAATAATCAATTAAGTTATAGTAGCTAAAAATAAAGAGAAAAATAAAATTACTTTAAAAAGGGAAAACACATGCAGATGTTGTGTCCTGGTTGTTGGTGTCACAGCTGCTGTGAGCTGAGTCGAACCTGCAAGTGACCCCAGGTCCCTGAGCCCTCATGGCATGACCCTCCTCCTTCCCAGGAGGCCTGATGACTCAAGGGATCCCCTGACACCTCCGGGCCTCTGTGGACTGTGGGTAGAGCAGCAGGGGAACAAGGGCCCCTTGGGAAAGGCTGGAAGCTGGACTTGACCTTGGCCAGCATCTGCCTGTTGTGGTCACTCTCTTTCCTTAGCTCCTTGAGCTTTCTCTCCATGGCCATAGCCTCCACCCGCTTTCTTGAGCTTTCTTCTCATAGAAGCAGGTCTCCTTGTGATAGTAGGAAGTGGTTCTCTCTAATTTTTTGCCCATGTCTTAGGCTACCTTCTCGTAGAGGTTGCAGTTCTGATATATGGAGTTTATGTCTCCACACACATTGGTAACTTTCTTCTTGATTTCTAAGCAGAGAGAAACAATAACTTAGGATATATGTAGTACAAACCCTCTTGATCAAGTAATAAAAGTTAACAGGAATAATATTGGGACAGGCCAACCTCATGTGCCTCCGGATATGATGCACTGAAAAGAACACAACAATATTTCTTTAGTTTTTCTGCCAAAAATGCATAACTGGAATCTAATCATGAAGAAATACCAGACAAACCTGAAGTTAGGGACATTCTACAAAATTATTGGCCTATATGCTTCAAAACAATAAAAGTCATGAAAGACTAAGAAAGGAATTGAAGAATTGTTTCAGATTAAAGAGCCTCAAGGAACATGACATTTAAATGCAATGAACAATCCTGGATTAGATCCTGGGCCAGAGGAAAAAAAATAGAGATGATAGTATTTGAAAAATTGACAAAATTCGAATACGGACAAAGGATTAGACAAACATTATGTCAGTATTAAATTTCAATTTTGGTCATTGTACTATGGTCAGGAAATACTAAAATGTTTAGGGGGTCAAGGGGCTTTATGGCTTTACTTTTGTCAAAAGTTGTCAGAATTACCAGTAATTCCTCAGCCGTATCCACTTCCTGCCATTATAGCCAAGCGATGCCTCATGCTAGATTTTTCCTCGTTTTCTGGGTGGGAATTTTTCATAGTGAGAAAACACAACATATAAAATCATACTAGCACCCTATGGTGGTCTAAATCTGCTTTGAGCCTCCCAGTGTCTGAAATGTTCCTCCAAGGACATATCACAGAGTACTGAACACGTATTACTACTTGGAATGTGTGACCATCATCCAATCAATTCCATCTTCAAATTCTCCCTTCAGCCTTCTTCCACGCCATTATAATGTCTAAACTGGTTCAGTGCTTGAATAGTGTCTAGCTCCCAGGTCCCCACTGGCTTCTGTGAAAAGCTCTGTTTCTAAATGCCCACTGGCAGCTTGAAACAACCAAAATGTGTTCTCTTATAATCCTATAGGCCAGAACTCTAAAATCAAGGTGTCAGCAAGCACTCCTTGCTGTTCCTAGGCTCTTAGCTGCCTCACGTTCATCTCTGCCTCCATCTTTGTATGGACTTCTCTGTATGTCTCTCTGTCTTGTCTCCTCTTTAAGGATGTCAGTCTTTGGATTTAGGGCCAGTGCTAATCCAGTATGATCTCATCTTGATCCTTAATTACATCTGCAAAGACCCTGTTTCCAAATAAGGTCACATTTTTATTTGGTTCCATTTTGACACGCACTTTTGGGGAGACATTATTCAACCCATTAAAACTGGTATTGGTGCCTCAATTCCCATGGAGTTTCTGGGTAATTTGAAAACCCCCAGCTTAGCCTTGTCTCTTCTTGATTCTAGATTTTACCTTTGCATAGGACTCTTTCCCTCCACCCACCTTTCAGAGTCCCCCACACATCCCTCTTCCTTTGTCTTTATTCTACAATCCCACTGAGACTGGTATGCCCCTCCCATACCCAACCCTGGCTCCCAGAATCCAGGCATATTAAACATATTATGTGTCCCATGTGTGAATTCTACACAGGATGCTGAAAAGTGAAAGATGTGCATGGCTCTGTTTGTCAAGGTATTTGTGTAGGATATGGCCGTAAGGGGTACATGGGGTGCCTACTGCCACATTCTCTGTCCCTCATGGAGGACTATGGCTTGTCGAGTAACTCAGAACCACTGAATTTTCTTCTGTTCAACCTCATTCTAGTTATTTTGGCTCTAAGATAAAGAAAAGTTAATTACTTGCATATTTGATCAACTGAAAAAATCCAGACTGTATATTTTGAGTCTTGATCGTTTAGGACTACATGCCCAGATGAACCAAATTAATGGTTTCCTTCACTTTTAAGTGGTGTGGAAAAAATCTTGGCTGCCTTTCTCACTGCACCTACGTAAAGACCAGACTTTGTAAAAACAATAGTGATGGTGATAATAACTCTGGCACTTGGTAATCAACAAATCTCTGATTCAGGCTTGGTCTCAAGATAACTCTGCAACATGAGGCATGGATTGGGCCACCTTGTGTACAGGTGAGAAAATGATTCCCACTGCTTTGATCTTTAGTCTGATCCTGTATGGGCATAGTTTGGTCACAGGTAGGACTAATTCATCCACACTCTTGTTTAAGGCTTTTAACTTTGAAAGGACAAAAAGGAACCATCAGAATTTAATCTTTATATGAAAGAAAACCTATCCGTCTTGGCAATTAGCTCCTCTCTTGTCAGTTTATCCTTCTCTCAGCTTCCTTTTATTTCTAATATTTAAAAGGCAAGTTTTTTTTTTTTAAAAAAAAAGGTAGCATGGTATGTGGAAAGTAGCTCAGGCTTCAAAACAACCCTAGGTTGAATTCCACTACTACCACCTACAAACATGACTATGGGCTTCTCTCTTAACCTCTTTGAGGCTTGGTTTGTGCACCTGTAATGTCAACCTCAAAGTCAAGTTGAAAGGATTGAAGAAATGATGTATATCATGCACCCTACATGAAACCTCTCACAGAACAGAGATACCCAGTGGTAGGTAGCAGGCTTCCTCTCCGATCTTGGCAGACTCTGATTTTGGGACAGGATTGGTCCTGGATTACAATGGCAAGGCTGACATTACAGCAACTTTCAGGCCAGTGTGCAAACACTCAGATCTGGCCATGTCGGGATGGGATGGGTGTGCTGTGGTACGAATCACTGCCTGGTGAGAGAAGGGTGATCTGTTCTCTAAGTTGTCAAGTTCATCCATGCCTTACCTCCTGGAAACTCACTTCCCTTTTTGTGCTTGGATTCACCTCCTCCAAATGGGATAAAATAATCATCTCCCTCATCATACTGCTATAAAGAATTGTTAAAAACAATTGTCTTAAGTGAATTTTGAGAGAGAAAATGTTAAGCAAGAACTACCAAAGTGTTACAAAAATCAATAAGGAAGCTGTTTTCAGTTAGCAAGATCCCTAACTAGGAGGGATTAAGCAGCTCTTACCCAAGTGCACATTATATAATTTCACCACAAGCTGAAAGCCAGCATCTCAGCATCCGGCCTTGCACCAACATCTGAAATACGTTTTCCCTTAACCCCCATCAGCCAAGAATAAACACTCTTAATGAAAGTCTCAGGAGGAGGTAAAAAGGAATTTGTTTTTCCAGTTGATTTTAACCATCTTTCCTAGAGTAAGGGGCTGTCCCTGGTGCTGCCTTCTTTATAACACCTCAGTCAAATATGGCCATGGCCACTGCCTCTAGCAAATTCCCTGGGTGCCAAGAATCAGGACCTGAGGACCTGGCACCCGACAAGACGAACAGGCACCAGAATGTTTGGGTTCCAATTTACTAACTACTCTTTACTCTTTGGGTGAGCTCACATTTTAAACTTTGCCAAGAGAGACATACCCTTGAACTCTGCAGTTTTGTCCTGCGATGTAGAAAGCTTAAAAGAGATCAAACACTTTGTTATTTCAAAACACTAACCGTCTCAGAAAGCTCCTTGGAATTAACATCAATTACTCACTATATGATGAAAGAGCCATGCATACATGAATGCTCTTTTAGCCAGAGGAGTGTTTGCTGGGAATAATGCAAAGAGAATTGGAGAGCCAGATCATTAGTAGGAACATAAAAACAGATCTGAAGATGGGAAATGGTGTTCCCCTGGCAATAGGAGTTATTGAATCCTGAAAAACTCTTGTTTACGGTTTTACCAGGAGCTTGTAACATCATCTAGAAAATAGATTTACAAATGTAATTAAGTAAAGTAAATAGGAAACTGCATGGAAAATTTGACAGTGAATTATATATACTTTTCTGATTATGTAAGTAATACACATGTTCTTTGTGGAACATATGAAAAATAACAATATGGTCTGTAGAAGAAAATAAAAATCACCCAATTCTACCATCAAAGATAACTGTTAAAAAAAAAAAAAAAGATAACTGTTTTCTGATGTATATATATATATATATATATATATATATATATATATATGCATATATATATAATTTTCTTTTTCCACAAAATTGTATTTATGATCTATTTGTATTTGTCCTGTGATTTTTGCTTCATGTAATCATATTTTTATATTGTAATATCTGAGTGCCTGGCTTTCTAGGATACCCAATGCAAACATAATATTTCTTTGAAATTAAGAGTTATTTTAAAACATTTATTTGAACTTTCCAGTCTACTCTAAAATATATCCATATATATCCATATATCCAAAATATATCCATATATCATATACATGGATATTTAATACAAAATATGTATCATATAAATGTAAAATATATTATAGATAAATAAATATAATATGTAACATAAAATATAATTTTATAAAATAGATACATATATGAAGAATATAAAAATAAAATAAATAAAATACCATAGCTCTACATAAGTGGAAGATGCTATTTCCCTGTACTCTTGAAATTTTAGTTTTATACCACTTAAACACTTCTACTTACCACACGCCTAAGAATTTTTGCCCAATTTTAGACAGCATCTTTAAAATACTCTAGGTCATTGGAAAAGATTCAGTGGTAGTTTTTCCCATACTAAACAAAAAGTTATCAACTCAGAAAAAAATAAAAATCAATGGGTCTTAGTTTTTCACTTTCAAATTTTCTCCACTACATTTCCCGTGCAGTTTGATCATCTGTTGCCACTTGCTGGCCTGTGAGAAGATGAGTCACCATGTGGCAGACGATGAGCAATAGAATCATTCAGAAATAGGCACCAATGCTGGACATAGAAGTTTCTTTCCACATACTCCTCTGGTTGTTATTTTATATTGCATGTAATAAAGTCATTTTTTCTCCAGGCACAGGCGTGGTGTTTCTAAGTGGAATTAAATCCATCAGTACACCATGACTCACTTCACTGTGTGTCCTGGCTTCCCACTGTGCCACCTGATCTAGACGGACAATCACCATTGTAGGAAACCACCCGGTCCCCTTGGGCATAAGAAAGACACGTGAACTGAAAGATGGAGACACAACTCCCCGACCCAGTAACTTACCATTTACTGTAGGAATGAGCCCAGCCTAGTCGAGGAGCTATTCGTGGAAGTGTCTCCACGTTCCAACTCACCGTAGCCCAACATTCCACAGTTAGATCTTCATTCCTTTGGCTTCGACCTACAGAGGTTGTATTGCTTCTCCAAATTCAGATACCACAGAGATAAAACCATACACTTTAATTGATCATTTCCAACAGAGTTTCCCAAAGAAGGTTGATCAAGTTGTCTGTAACAGTATCCTAGGGTGGGGTAGGGGGGAAAGGGGGAATGATTAATTGGAGATTTCTGAGTCCTACCCCGAGAGATTCTGATTCTGTAGCTCTGTGGTGGGTTCGGGGAATCTGATTTTTAGCAAACCCTCCAGGAGAATCCCATGAACATTAGAATTTGAGAAACAATAATGTACATCTTGAAAATGAATGCAATTATGAATCCTTTCTTGATTGCAGAGGAGATAATTAATGATCTCTGGGGGTAATTCAGTGACTATCACTAAAGTATACAAAGAGGAATCTGGACAGGACACTGAACCAGTCCTGTTTTTCCTGGAGTAGTCATTTATTAACTGCTTTCTCCAAGAGGGTATAATAATTGCGTACTTTGTATAAATGCACTGTGAAAAGAGAAAAACAAATATCTGGGCCTTTGAGTCCCCTTCTGTTCCCGTAGGAAGTGGTTTACACGGCACAAATCAAAGCCTTCCACCTACCTTGAAGTTCTGTCCTTCATTTAGGCACGAGCCCCAGCAGAGAGTTCTGGGTACCAGCTGTTTTTAAGTAGGCTCTGAGGGCACCTACCACAGCAGAGCCCTTTGGTGGAAGAAGCCACTGGACACCTATATTAGTTTCCTGGGGCTACCATAACAAAGTATTAAAATTGATTGACTTAAACAATGGAAATTTATTGTCTCAACAGTTCTGGATGTAAGAAGTGTCAACAGGGTTAGTTCCTTCTGAGGCTGTGAGGGGGATTCTGTTCCAGGCCTTTCTCCCAGCTTCTGGTAGCTTCAGACATGCCTTGGCTAGACGGCCATCTTCATTTTGTGTCTTCACATCATCATCCGTCTGTGCCCATCTGTCTCTGTGTCCAAGTTTCCCCTTTTTCTAAGGACGCCAGTCATATTGGATTAGGGTGCACCCAAATCACCCCACTTTAACTTGATTTCCTTTGTAAAGACTCTATCTCCTAATAAGGTCACGCTCAAAGGTCCTGGGGACTTCAACATCTTTGGGGGGGACACAGTTCAGCCCTGAACACCTCCTCTCTCCCACTGGGTTTGTCTCAGCTATGCTGCTCTGTGCCCTTGGAGGCTGGGGGCAGCAGGCCTAGTTCTGCACCTGGTCTTCCACTTCGCTCTGAGAAGCTGAACAAGCACCTCTCGTCACTCCCCCGCAGCCCCACAAAGGATCCAAGCCCATCCTCAGCAATGCATGGGGAGCTAGTAAAGCCAGCTAATCACAGCAGGGCCACAAAAAATTAAAGCTCAACCTGGATGCTTACACCAAGCTAGGGAGTTGACAGGCGAGCCCTGGATGGTCTTTCAGAGTGAAGTTTTACCAGATTTCTCCTCCTTAGTGAGACTTTTATTAAACGCTTCTTAAAAAGTTGCACTATTGTGTCTGAACTTAGAAATAAATTATACCCATGTCTCTGGAGGGATATTTCAACCTTGCCTCTAGGTCTTGCCCAGGAAAAGGTTAAAATTCACAAACAGAATGATTGAAGATTCACTTTTCCCATAGAACAATCTTCAACTAAGAGGACAATAATAGTGACAACAGCAAACCTCCTTAGGATGCTATGATTTCACATTTTTAAAATTTGTTTATACAAAAAAATTGAATTTTCTGCTTGTCGCCTCAGAGGAAATCAAAAAGAATATGATTATTAGCCCTCAATAGGAGGTGAAATTTCCCACTTATCTTAAGGAACCTTATTTACTTCCCATGATCCTCACTCATGTCTGGGAATATGGAACCCTCTTCATTCATAGTCTTTCCAGTGGGACCACTTGATGAAGCCACCGGCTCCTTCAACATCACATCTGTACGGGCGCCATGATGGATGTCGTCTGGCGCTGCAGGGTCGCTGCTCAACCTCCTGATAGGGAAGGAGGAGGGGGGTGCTCGCCGCTCCAGGGCATTGCTGGAACAGATTTGGCAGCAAGACGTTAAGCAACAGAGATTAGGCTTAAGAATCTAATATGCAGCTGTGTGCTTACTGTTAGGAAAATATTAGGAAACAATACCCGGACTCAGTGGCATTAGATATGTGCCCAAGGGCACAACTGAATGTGCTGTTCTCCACCTGAGAGGTTTCTCCACTTGAAACGCTCTTCGGTTTGCTGGAAAGACTCGTTCCCAGGAAGTCATGCCCGTTTAGTCTGCCTGCCAAGTAGTGCTGGACTTCTCACCCAGGCTGTGTGTGTGTGTGTGCCTGTGTGTGCTTGAGCACGTGCGTGCACGCGGCTGGAAGAAGGCAGCCCTGGGGAGAACCGAATTTTATCTGGAAGCGATGTTTAGCTATTGTTCTTCTAGACCATACACGTTTAGGAAACAATCAAAACCTGGGTGATAATTAGAAAATAACTAACCCTGAACTCTCTTGTGTCTTAACTTGGGGTCAAAGGACCTGAGTTGGGCAGGTAGCCCCAAGGGACCAGAGTGTGAAGCATCACTCTGTGTGCCGGCACTGCTCTAGGACACGTTCAGGGTCAAAACGGTGTGGCAAAATCTTCTACAAATCCAGGCAACAAGTTTGGGGTTGGGAATGAGGAGACTACACTAAATATCATCAGAAGCCCATGATGTTGGAGCATAAAGCTGGAGTGATGGTGAAGTGAGAGGACCTAGCTGTTACCATGGACCTTATATCTGGCTTTGCCCTTGTTTTGCAGCAAAATGTCCAGCCCTTGGCCACCTTCAGTTATGAATGGAAGCCATTTCTGCAGGATTAAGGGCCTGGCAGCTCTTGGAAAGAGCTCAACCCTTATATTCAGATACTCTGAGGTCAGTCCCAGCTCAGCTGCTCTGTCGGTGGAATCCTGAGATAGTCACAAGACTTTGCTGAGCTTCCTTTTCCTAATCTTCAACCTGGGATAATAAAATCTCCCCCACAGGAGGTGAAAGGCTTACACATGTGAAAGTGCCTTGTACATATTAAGCACATAATTCCCAGTGAGTTTAGCTTTTATCTATTAAGTTTTGAGGTGACCTAGAAAGATATACCTTTAGAAAGCTAGAGAGGGCGGGCATTGTACACTTGTGCATATCTTGAACGTTTCTTGACTGATGATTTCACATTTCATACCTGTATATGAACAAGTTTCTCTTTTCACTGAAAATTAATACTTATTTTGTTTATAAAAATATTATAGAAAAACTGGGAAATACAGAACTTCTAAAGAAACATCACCCAAATCATCCATCTTGAAAATCACCATTTATGTTGCGATATGTTTCCTCTCAATGTATATTTAACAATTAATTAAGTTTGAGATGTTTCCTTATACCCATGAGCTGGGCAAAATTTAAAACATGTAAGAAGCATGTGGGGAAATAGTCCAAGCCCCTTCTGCTGGGTATGCAAATTGTCTCACATGCATTGGAGAGCAATTTGGCAATATCTGGTAAAGTTGCAGACCGATGGACCATAAGGCCTGGACATTCTCCTTATTAGTATATACAATATAGAAACTTTCTGTATGTCCAAGGAGACCAATTCAATTGTGTTCATTGCAGCACTGTTTGCAATAACCCCAAACTGGAAACAATCCACAGGCCTATCAATGGTAGAATGCATAAATAAATTGTGGTAAAGCCACACAATGGAATAATATATCAAAGTAAAATGAATGGGGGCTTCCCTGGTGGCGCAGTGGTTGAGAATCTGCCTGCCAATGCAGGGGACACCGGTTCGAGCCCTGGTCCGGGAAGATCCCACATGCCACGGAGCAACTAAGCCCGTGAGCCACAACTACTGAGCCTGCGCGTCTGGAGCCTGTGCTCCGCAACAAGAGAGGCCGCGATAGTGAGAGGCCCGCGCACCATGATGAAGAGTGGCCCCCACTTGCCGCAACTAGAGAAAGCCCTCGCACAGAAACGAAGACCCAACACAGCCATAAATAAATAAATAAATAAATAAATAAATTTTTAAAAAGTGAAATTCTTAAAAAAAAAAAAAAAATGAATGGACTCATTCTACATGTACCAGTATGGGTAAAATTTTAAATGCGTAATATCAAGTGAAAAAAGCAAGTTGTATAATTATACTTTTGCAGAGACTGGCCAAATGTACACTAAACCCATTTCGCTTTCCTGGCAGACTACATTTCTCAGCCGTCTTTGTAGTTAAGTAAGGCCATATTTCTGAGATATGGCCCAGGAGATGTGGATAGAAGGGCTGCATGCAGCTTTAGGCCTGTCCCCTAGAAGCTGACATCTAATTTAACCTCTCTAGCCCTCGGTTTCTCCATCTGTAAAATGCGGATAATAATAATAGTACCACTCAAAGTGGTTATTTAGAGGATGAGTTAATGAGTTAGTACACGGGAACTGCTTAGCCTAGTACCTTGTACATAATATTCTCATAAACATAACAACAATTATATTGTTGCTATTATTATTTTTAGTATTACAGATGGTCCCCAACTTATGATAGTTGAACTTAACAGTTTTTGACTTTACAGTGGTGTGAAGATAATATGCATTCAGTAAAACCATGCTTCAAATTTTGAATTTTGACCTTTTCCAGGGCTAGTGATATGGGGTATGAAACTCTGTTATGATGCTGGGCAGCTCCGAGGCAGCCACACAATCACGTAGGTAAAAAACCAATAACACTGACATCCATTCTGTACCCAGACAACCGTTCTGTTTTTCCCTTTCAAGACAGTATTCAGTAAATTACATGAGATATTCAACACTTTGTTTTTCCCCAAATTTATTTATTTATTTATTTTTAAACATCTTTATTGGAGTATAATTGCTTTACAATGGTGTGTTAGTTTCTGCTGTATCACAAAGTTAATCAGCTATACATATACATATACCCCCATATCTCCTCCCTCTTGCATCTCCCTCCCACCCTCCGTATCCCACCCCTCTAGGTGGTCACAAAGCACCGAGCTGATCTCCCTGTGCTATGCAGCTGCTTCCCACTAGCTATATATTTTACATTTGGTAGTGTATATATGTCCATGCCACTCTCTCACTTCGTCCCAGCTTACACTTCTCCCTCCCTGTGTCCTCAAGTCCATTCTCTACATCTGCGTCTTTATTCCTGTCCTGCCCCTAGGTTCTTCAGAACCTTTTTTTTTTTTTTTTAGAGTCCATATATATGTGTTAGCATACGGTATTCGTTTTTCTCTTTCTGACTTACTTCACTCTGTATGACAGACTCTAGGTCCATCCACTCTTTATAAAATAGGCTTTGTGGTAGATGATTTTGCCCAACTGTAGGCTATTGTAAGTGTTCTTAGTACATTGAAGTTAGACTGGGCTAAGCTAGGATGTTTGGTGGGCTAGGTGTATTAAATGCGTTTTCAATTTACAATATTTTCAATTTACATGGGGTTTATTGGGATGTAACCCCATCGCAAGTAAAGGGAAGATTTGTATTTATTCATTTTATTTATTTATTTAGTACTGCTGCTGCTGCTACTGCTACTTTATGGAAGGAAGGGAATGTGAGTAGAATATTATTCCATGTCCATGATTTCACCCACAGGAATCCCTTAGGGAATATATCATTATTATTTTGCCTTTACAGATGAGGACCCTGACTTGCAGAGCAACTCACTAACTAGTAAGAAATAGAACTAGTATATGAACACAGGTTATTCTTCAAAATAACACAAATCACCTCTTTCAACTGACCTGTGGGTCTAAAGGATTCCACATGAGCATAAGTTGAGTTGAAGATTTTGTGTGTACCTTTCATTTACTAATTTATAACATGCGGCATTGTAAAAAGTTTTCTTACCATGCTAGTTATTATGAGTTTATTTTCAAATAAAATTACTGATAATATTGCAAAGGGAAAATAGAATAGTAGCAAGAGAAAAGATTGACTGTAAAAGTGCCTTGGATGGTAATAACAAGATGCCATTCAGCTCTTGTGGTTGCTTCAATGGTGAAAGAAAAGTCCTAAAATAAGAGAGATTCTTTGACATGCACCTTGGAGCACATGTCAAATTGTTGTCAGAGAAGAGAGCAGAGTCTAAATTCTAGACCTGCCCCACAGGAGAGGTCACTAAACACATCGAAATTCTTTCCAAACACTTGGCATGGTGAGATAAACAGTTTTTCCCATTAGTTTTTAAACTCATGGGTATTTTAAAAAGAATAAAATATAACTTCTAATTAATTTATGTGCATGTTATAAAAATGTTATTTTATGTAAAAACTTCTTTGTTTTTAGAAGTGTACTGAGAATGTTCAATCAAAATAGGAGACTTCAGGGTATAATGCAGTCACTTCCAACAAATGGCTCAAAAATTAAGGTCATTCCAGTATAAAGAAATTTTCAAGAGTCAGGGGCAAAATGTGAAATAGAAGAAAAATATAATAAGTTTTCATAAAGACATTTATTCAATTTACATTGAATACTGTAAATTATTCATTACATTATGAATGTAATGGGGGGAGGTTTGGGGGGTATTTTGGTGTTGAAAATATTCTTTTCACTGAGTTGATATTGATTATTCTTTCTTCAATTATTATTTCATTATTTGGGCTTTCGTTTTTGTTTCCCTGTACTACTTTCTTTGTAGTTAGGTCTGATCTTTTTCTAACTTTTCACACTGACTGCTTAGCTCATTAATTTTGACTTTCTTTTTTTTCCTCCCCTAATGAATATGATATATATTCCTATATATTTTCTCTTAAATACTGTTACGTTTGAGGGTATGGTATTTTTCTTTCCATTTATTTCTAACAGTCTTCCATTTTGACCTGTTCTATGACCTATGCTTATTAGAAGTGTTTTTAAACTTTCAAACTGTTTTAAAACACATGTTTTAAATTAACTTTAAATTGTCATTTTCTATTTTTTGGAATACTGTGCCAAAAGAACATGGCCCCATGATACATAAGTATTTTGATATTTTAAAGATTTGCTTTGTGGCTTATTAAGAGGTCAATTTTTGTGTGTTCCATGGGTGCATTAAAAACAATGTGTGTTCTCCAGTGATGAGATAGGGGTTCCATAAATGCTAACTAGATCAAGGTTTTCAGTTTTCTCACTTAAAAGTTCTACACACCTAATACTTTTTCTATTTGATCTGTTCTTCTGAGATAGATGTGTTAAATTTTTCAATTCTTATTGTAGATTTAAAAATTTTACCTGATAATTTTCTCATCTTTGCTGCATTCATTTTTAGGCTACATAGTTAGAGACACATAATTTCAGAATTTTTATATATTTTTATTGAATTATTCCTCTTTTATGATGTGGTGACCCTTTTTATCTCTAATAATGTTTTTTTGTTTTGTTTTTTTACCTTAAAGCCTATTTTTCTAATATTAATAATAATGATATCAGTTTTCTTCTGTCTTTGCTTACTTTTTAAAAACTTAAACAACATATAACTGGATTTTTAAAAAATCCAATTTGAAAATTCCAGTCTTTTAATTAACAAACACAGTCCATTGTAATCAGTCACTAAGAAAATTAATTTGTACCATATTATTTTCAGTTTTATATATACTATGTATTTTTTGCTTCTTTTCTTCTCCTCTCCTGCTTTATTTTCTTTTAGGAATTGTTTTTTTATAAATTCTCTTTTCCCAGTCTTTCCTAAGTTATATATTGTGCTTCTGTTCTTTAACTGGTGATGCTTAAATATTTAGTATGCATATGTAACTTGAGTCTAATATTAACAAGTATCTCAGCCATTCTCATGAACTATACAAACATATGAGTTTGCTTGAAGGCCAGTCACTCCCTCTCACCTTATAGGCTATAGTTATCTATTAGTTTAATTGAACCTCACTTTTTATGTTTTATATTTAGTTGCAAATTTTTTAATGGTCCCTAAATCAGTTGTAGTTATATGTGTATTCAATTAAGTTTGCGGTTCTTAGGTTTTGCATAAATCAAAATGTTGTTATTTCATCCTTACTCTCGAATAATAGCTCAGTTGTATGTAAAATTCTATATTAATATTTTGCCCTCAGCACTTTATATTATTTCCTTATCTTCTAATCTCTATTATTGCTTTTGATAACTCTGTTTTATGCTAATCATTGTTCCCTTGTACTTGACCTTTCTCTCTGATACTTTTTAATATGTCATCTTTGTTTTAATATTCTGTGGATTCACTACAATGTGCCCAGATGTGGATTTAAATTCATATCTTCCTACTCAGGACTCAGTATACCTTTTGAATCTGAGTATCCTGTCTTTGAACAGCCCTCCAAAATTCTCAGTAATTATCTCCTTGAGTGTTGTTTCTTCCTCATTTTTCCTATTGTACTTCTGGGACATCTATAAGAAATATGTTAAAGTTATTTATTCTTGCATATTTTCCATCTCTTTATCTCTCTTTCCGTATCTTTATCTCTTTATGGTGCAGAGGAGGGATAAATTGGGAGATTGGGATTGACATATACACACTACTATATATGAAATAGATAACCAATAAGGACCTACTGTATAGCACAGGGAACTCTACTCAGTACTATGTAATTGCCTATATGGGAAAAGAATCTAAAAAAAAAAAAAGAGTGGATATATGTATATGCACAACTGATTCACTTTACTGTACAACAGAAATTAACACAACATTGTAAATCATCTATACTCCAATAGAAAATTTTTAAAAAAGAAATGAATATATGACAGTGAGTATTACTATTCAGTGATAATGTGTTCATGAGTCTGTGTGTGTAAAACCTAGATATCTTCTCATTGCGTTGGATGGTGGCCTTCCTTGTTGTTTCTTTTTTGTTTTTGTTTTTTTTTATTGCCAAAACTCTTTGTGAGAGAAAGTGATATGTTCCCTTTTATCATTGACTGATTCAACACCTTCTCGACTTGTCACATTTTTCTCATTTTTTCCCTAAGATTCACAGTTCTGATTCTGCTCTGTCCTGGGGTTTCAATATAGTTAATTTTTCTCACTCATTACATTTTAGCTTTTGTGTTAATAGTGGTAGAATAAATCACAGGCCTTCTTGCTTTACTTGGAAATCAAATTTTGTGTTTTCCAATCAATCACTGGAGTTTTTGTTGAGCTCCTTGAATATAGATTGAGAAGCTCGCTGACTAATTTACCAAAAATGAGTAAATTCGAGAGAAATATTTTTACTTAAATCCCCATAGAATCCTTTTTTTTTTCTTACTTTGCATAAGCATTAATAGTATTCGTTCTATTACCAATCCAATATTGGTAAAAGATGCAGGCATTTTTACTTTTCTAAATATTTTCTTATTTCTAAATATTTTCTAAATATTTAGGGGGACTGTTTATTAAATGGGTAGCAAGCAAATTTAATATTTTTTGACACTCACTAAAGTTACAATACCAATTATGCTAACTAAATAGAAACATAGTGCAGGCCCTAATCCGTGGAAAGTTATAATTGCGCTTAGACCATTTTCCTAACTGGGTTTCCCTTGAGCTCCAGGATATAAGCTGAAAGTAACAAAAATAATCTATTCTTTAGTTTTACTGTGAGTAATAAGGGGCAAATGGTTAAGCTTCTAGAAATATAAAGTGTTAAAAGCTGAAGTCTTCAGATGTTGTCCAATTACTGCTATTAAACACTGTATATGGTGGTTCTCAACCAGGAGCTATTTTTCCCCCCTCCCCCAAGGAACATATGTCAATATCTAGAGACCATTTGGATGGTTATACCCAGGGGAAGGGATGCTACTGCATTTGGGGAGTAGAGGCCAAGGATGCAGCTAAACACCCTACAATGCACAAGACAGAGGGATGCCTCCCGCCCACACCCCGCTGCAGCAGCAAATGATGTGGCCCAAAATATCAAAAGTGACAACATTAATGAACGTTACTGTACTAAATGATTTTTCTAAAGAGACTAAAACCTTATACTACATGACTGGCTCATAAGTCTGTTAAATTTTTAACACCTTTATTGAGATGTAATTCACATATCAAACAATTCACACATTTGGAGTGTCCAATTTAATGGTTTCTGTTTGTTCATAGAATTGTGCAATCACTACAACCAATTTTACATTTTCATCACCTCAAAAAGAAGGCCCATACACTTTAGTCATAATCTCCCCGCCCTTCCCCTACCCCCTCCCCAAGCCCTAGGCAACCACTAATCTACTCTCTATCTCTATAGATATGCCTATTCTGTATATTTCATATAAATGGAATTATACAATATGTGACCTTTTGTGTCTGGCTTTGTTCACTTAGCATAACGTTTTCAGGGTTCATCCATATCGTGGCATGTTTCAGTACTTCATTCCTTTTCATTGATGAATAATACGGTATGTAAATAAACTGTCTTATTTATGCATTCATCAGTAGATGGGCATTTGGGTTATTTCCACTTCGGGGCTATTTTGAATTGTGCTGCTATGAATATTCATGTATAAGTTTTTGTGTGAATGTATGTTTTCATTTCTCTTGGGTATATATCCAGGAAAAGAATTACTAGATCATATAACTCCGTGTTTCACAGTTTGAAGAACTGCCAAAGTAGCTCAACCATTTTACATTACCACCACTAATGTATGAACATTTCAATTTCTCCACATCCTTATAATTTATCACTATCTGTCTTTCATTATTATTATCCTAGTGGGTGTGAAGTAGTATCTCATTGTGGTTTTGATTTGCATTTCCCCAATGGCTAATGATGCTGAGCATCTTTTCATGTATTTATTAAACAGTTCTTAGAAGAAATGTCTATTCAGATCAATCATCCATTTTTAATTCAGTTATGTATATTTTTATTACTGAGTTGTTAAAAATTCTTTATATAGACACAAGTTCCTTATCAGATATATAATTTGCAAATATTTTTCTCTCATTCTGTGGGTTGTCTTTTCACTTTCTTGATGGTATCATTTTTTTTAATTAATTAATTTATTTATTTATTTTTGGCTGCATTGGGTCTTTGTTATTGCGCACGGGTTTTCTCTAGTTGCGGCGAGCGGTGGCTACTCTTCGTTGCGGTGCACAGGCTTCTCACTGCAGTAGCTTCTCTTGTTGTGGAGCACGGGCTCTAGGCACGCTGGCTTCAGTAGTTGTGGCACGTGGGCTCAGTAGTTGTGGCACACGGGCTTAGTTGCTCCACAGCATGTAGGATCTTCCCAGACCAGGACTCAAACCTGTGTCCCCTGCATTGGCAGGCAGATTCTTAACCACTGCACCACTAGGGAAGTCTTTGATGGTATCATTTGAGGCACAAAAGTTTTTAATTTTGATAAGTTCCAATTAATCTATTTTTTTCTTTTGTCACTTGCATTTTTAAAATTTCATATCTGAGGCGTTGCCTAATTTTAGGTGACAAAGGTTTCCTTCTATGTTTTCTCTCAAGAGTTTTATAGTTTTAGCTCTTACATTTAGGTCTATGATCTATTTTGAGTTAATTTTTGTGTAGTGTAAGGAAGGCATCCAACTTCATTCTTCTGCATGTGGATATTCAATTGTTACACCACCATTTGTTGAAAAGACTATGTCCCCGTGGAATTGTCTTGACATCCTTGTTGAAATTAATTGACCATAAATATGAGGGCTGATTTTTGGACTCTCAGTTCTGTTCTATTGATCTATGTCTGTCCTTATGCTAGTACGACAGTGTCTATAGTCTTGTAATAAGTTTTGAAATTAAGAAGTGTGAGTTCTTCAACTTTGTTCTTATTCAAGATTGTTTTAGGGACTTCCCTGGTGGTCCAGTGGTAAAGAATCTGCCTTCCAATGCAGGGGACGTGGGTTCGATCCCTGGTCAGGGAACTAAGATCCCACATGCAGCAGGGCAACTAAGCCTGTGTGCCACAACTACTGAGCACGTGGGCCACAACTACAGAGCCCACGCACTCTGGAGCTCACACGCCACAACTAGAGAGAGAAAACCCGCACGCCACAACTAGAGAGAAGCCCGTGCTCCACAACGAAGAGCCTGCACTGCAACGAAAGATCCCGTGTGCTGCAACTAAGACCCAACACAGCCAAAAAAATAATAAATAAAATAAACGAAAAAGAAAAAACATTGTTTTGGCTCTTCTGGGTCTTTTGACTTTCCATATGAATTTTGGAATCACCTTGTTAATTTCTGGAAAACAACCAGCTGGGATTTTGATAGATATTGTGTTGAATCTGTAGATCGGTTTGAGGGATAGCACCATTTTAACAATATCAAGTCTTTCAATCCAAGAACATGGAATGTCTTGCCATTTATTTTGGTCTTCTTTAATTCCTTTCAAAAAAGTCTTAAAGTTTTCAGTGTACAAGTCTTATACTACTTTTGTTAAATTTATTCCTAAGTTTTTATTCTTTTTGGATGCTATTGTAAATGGAATTGTTTTCTTAATTTCATTTTCAGATTGCTAGCATATAGCAATACAAAACTGATTTTTTAAATTGACCTTGTATCCTACAATCTTGCAGAACTGACTTATTTTAATTTTTTTTAGTGGATTCCTTAGGATTTTCTATATACAACAGCATGCCATATATAGAGATGATTTTCTTTCTTCCTTTACAATCTGGATGGTTTTATGTATTTCGTTTGTCTTTTTAAAAAATATTTATTTATTTGTTTGTTTGTTTGTTTGTTTTGGCTGTGCCGGGTCTTAGTTGCAGCACATGGGATCTTTAGTTGTGGCATGCGGACTCTTAGTTGCAGCATGCGGACTACTTAGTTGCAGCTTGTGGGCTTCTTAGTTGTGGCATGCATGCAGGATCTAGTTCCCTGACCAGGGATTTTGTCTGCCTAATTTCCAAAGCTATGCCCTCCAGTATAATGTCAAATAGAAGTGATGAGAGTGGACCTGTTTGTATTTTGCCTTATCTTGGAGAAGAAACATTCAATTTTTCGTTATTAAGTGTGTTGTTATCTGCGAGCTTTTTTCTTTTTTTTAATTTTATTCATTCATTCATTCATTTATTTATTTATGGCTGTGTTGGATCTTCGTTTCTGTGCGAGGGCTTTCTCTAGTTGTGGCAAGCGGGGGCCACTCTTCATCGCGGTGCGCGGGCCTCTCACTATCGCGGCCTCTCTTGTTGCGGAGCACAGGCTCCAGACGCGCAGGCTCAGTAATTGTGGCTCACGGGCCCATTTGCTCCGCGGCATGTGGGATCTTCCCGGACCAGGGCTCGAACCCGTGTCACCTGCATTGGCAGGCAGATTCTCAACCACTGCGCCACCAGGGAAGCCCCCTATCTGCGAGCTTTTTATAGCTACCCTTTATGAAGTTGAAAAAATTTCCTTCTATTCCTAGTTTATTGAGTGTTTTTATCATGAATGGGTGTTGGCTTTTGTCAAATGTTTTTATGCTCTAGCGAGATAATCATGTAGTTTTTGTCCTTTATTTTATTGATATGGTATATAAGAGTGATTGATTGTTAGATGTTAAACCAGCCTTACATTCTTGGGATATTTCCCACTCGGTCATAGTGAATAATCCTTCTTATATGTTGCTGGATTCAGCTGACTATTATCTTGATGGGGATTTTTTGTGTCTATGTTCATAAAAGACATTGGTTTGTAGTTTTGAGAGTTTTCTTATGATGTATTTGTTTGATTTTTGTGTCTTTGTAACAATGGCCGCGCAAAATGATTTGGAAATTGTTTCCTCCTCTTCTATTTTTTCAAATAATTTCTGAAGAGTCTCTATTTTTTTTTTTAATGTTTGGTAAATGCACTAGTGCACTAGTGAAGTTATCTGGGTCAGGGCTTTTCTCTGTGGGAAGTTTTAAAATTAGTCATTCAATATTTTTATTTTTATAGGCCTAATCAGATTTGTTAGGTGCAAAATGTTTATAATTATTATATTTTTCTGATAGATTGACCCTTTGATCATTATAAAATGTCCTGCTTATTTCCAGTATCATTTCTTTGGCCTTAAAGTTTATTTTGCCTGATATTAGTAGCTCCCTTATGATTGCTATTTGCATGGCATATCTTTTTCCTTTTTTAAATTTTCAACCTCTTTATATCTTTGAATCTAAAGTTTATGACCCAGGGACAACATATAATTGAATCATGGTTTTTTTAAGCCAGTCTAACAATGTCTGCTTTTTGATCGGACTATTTAATCTCTTCACATTTAGTATTGTTACTGATATGGTTGGATTTGCACCTTCTGTTTTGCTTTTTGCTTTCTATATAGCTCATGTCACATTTTGTTCCTCTGTTCTCCTTTACTACTTTCTTTTGCGTTAAGTGAATATTTACAGTGTAATACTTTAATTCCTCTAATAATTTTTTGAGTTACTTTTTTAGTGGCTTATGAGAAGATATTTTCTAGGGCTTATACTATACACCTTAATTTATCAGAATTGACTTCAGACTCGTGCTAAATTAATACCAACCAGTGAGATATAGAAACTTTACTCTTATGTAGCTCTATACAGTCCTCATCCCTGTTTTGTGGTATTATTGTAATACATGCTCTCTCTCTCACATATATATGTGTATAAATATATATATGCACATACATCTGTCTATATATGTATACAAATATACATATACGTATATAATAAACCCAACAATACATTGCTTTAGTTACCACTTTAGGTAACTTTATATCATTTAAGGAAGCTGAGATAAGAAGGGAGAGAAAATATGTATCTAAAGACTTGTTTATCTCAGTCTTCTCATTTTTCATTTCTGGTACTCTTTATTTGTTCTTGTAGATTCAAGTTACCATCTGATGTCATCACTTTACCCCAACATGTCTTTGTCCCCTCCCACCTCCTTTATGCTGTTATTGTCAGATATATTACATTTTAATATATATTCATATATATATGTGTATATATATATGAATCATATTTTGAATAAAAGTTCTACACATAGTAAAATGATTCGTTACTGCAGTCCTGGGTTCCTTATAGACCAAACAGAAACAAATAAACAACTTTTTTCTAGCAAGATGTAATGATGGAAATTAAAGGACTTTATGAATTTGTGATCTGTTTGAAGGACCAACCAAGGCTGGGTTTAAAGATCCCCTCCAATTTATTAAAGAGAGCTTCACAACGGGGAGCCCTTTCTGAGTGGACCAACCAGGCACTGAAACTATCACAACCCCTTCAATGTCCGATATTCTTATAGCTGTAGAGACACAGCTTGAATGCTGGCATTGGCATTATTCTAGGGTTCTTTTTGCCTATATAAACATTTCAATAAATATGAGTTTATGTATAAAGATATCTGTTATTCGGGGAATCTGAAAAATGAGCACATGCTTTTTACAACATTTTATATTTCTGAATTTTAAAACTCGTTCAGCATCCTGAGTCAGACAAAAGTAAGAACAAAATGAAATACAAACCTGGCAACAGAGGTGTTTTGTGACTCATGAGTAAGACATACAGGTAGAGGCAATACCTGTCAGACAGGTTAGTTGTGTGGCTAGATCACTTTCGCCATGCTCCAACAGCCTGTGATGTCCAGAAACCCACGAAGGTAGTTTCCTGATAAAATCATGAAATGCTGGGATTTCAACTGAGATCTTAACTCTTGAGAAAAATCAATATAGTCCATGCACAGTGTCAGTAGATTTCATAGGTTTTGGACACAAAAACGCTTCTTTGGGGCCTTCCTTAAAGCATATAAGACATTTCCTCCCTTTTCTTTTTACCTTTGTTTGTTGGAAAATCTTTCAACAAACTGCTTCAGGTTTTGACTAAACTTTCTCTCCTTTTGCTCAAAAAGCTGAGCTAGAATTGGAGCTTTATTAATTATTCCCAGAGAAGAAGGTGTAGATACCCCATTGCTACCCAAGGGAGTGTAAATGGGAGCCTAGTGAGGGCAATTTGTTCTCCTTGTTTTCTGTGATTGTACTTTTAATCTATGAACAATATAAAAGTTTAACGTTTTGTCTGAAATGTGGAACATCAAAATTACTAAGATATGGAGTACTTAGAACTACTAAGTAGTTAAAAAAGCCATCAGTGTCTATCGGTCTGTGAAGTACTCTGGAAGTTGTTAACTTTTACGGACAACAAAGAGACATGTGAAGATAAAACACTTGGATCTTTGATGACCGCCAGAGATGATTTTCTCTAGAATAAGTATGTCATTTTTCTGAAGATAGATGATTAAGACTGTGCTAATATTTCTATTCTGCAATTGTGTTGTTATTTCCTTTTGCCCATAACTTTTTTTTAATTGAAATATAGTTGATTTACAATGTTGTGTTAATTTCTGGTGTACAGAAAAGCGATTCAGTTTATATATATATTATATATATTCTTATATATATTCTTTTATATATATATATTCTTTGTTTTTACATTCTCTTCCATTATTGGTTATTACCAGATATTGAGTATAGTTCCAATACTCTATGTCCAGGGATTGGTGTGGAAAAGAAAGACCACAGAGAAAAATGTTTCTCCCTTTCAGTTCTCTACATCTTTTACCTGTCCTTCCCTCACAAAACATTTTTGTTCTCAGAGGTTGTTCCCTGGTTAGACATGATCCTGTAAATGGGAGGCAAGTGACTTGGGAAGGTCTGAAAGTTAAAACCCTACAAATAGATTTGCAGAAGTGACAGGGAACATCTGGGATGTTTCTGGATGAGGGTCAACCTGCAGAAACAAGCCATTTTCCACTGAACTGGAAAAGCTGGCTCACTGTCACGGGAGAAAAGACCTATTCACAGGAGCTGATGGAAAAGAATTCAGATCTAGCTGTTTTGTTTTTGTTTTTGGTATTTCAGGGAGCCAGATGTTTGTAGAGGCATGTTCACCCTTACTACCAAGATTGCAACCAGAACAATTTTTGATGTGACATTTACTTTACAACTTTGATATTTGTAACATTGCTCAGTTCCCACAAGCTTGTTATCTGATCAGCCCAAGGTCACAAAGCCACCCACCCAGAAAGTATATCAAATGTAATAGCCACCAAGGGTGGCATTACAGTGAAGGCATCCTGCCTCCCCCGAGAATCCACAGGCAACCCACAGGACTCCTGTGGCAGAGAATCCGAACGCATGAGTTCTGAAAAAACCTCTTCTGGGGTCCTGATTTATTTTTATTTTTCCCTTTTCTCCCTTTTTTTCTTTTAAAAACCTTCAAAAAAATAATTTCCATTGTAGCTGGCAAGGCAGAAAAGGTACTTAACTTCAACCACATTTCTGGTACCCTATAAAAGCTAAATAAAAATAATAGTGTTATTAGTGTTAGTTAGTGTTAAATAGTGAACAAAGCACAGCATAGATATGCGCAATCTTTGCAGGCCAACGAGCAAACCAAAGATATGAAAAAGGTCAGCTCCTTCAACCTTATCTTAAAATAGAAATTAGAGTTACAAGGAAAATAGAAGCACTTCCACTCCCAGCATGGGGAACTCTGCTTGGACCCTCATCTGAGCTTTAAGTGAAAGCAGAAAGCATTTCTGTGTGTCTGCTTTGCTGTGACTTCCCTACAGTGGAAAAAGGACATCTTTGCTGTGACTTTTATCATTTGATGCAGATGTTTGGCCCAAGTCTCCTGATCTTGTCAGCAAAATTGCCATTAAAAAATTAGAACAAGACTCTTGGTTTATGTGTGTTTTCTTATGAGGTGTAAATTTGCATATATGAGCATTATTTTTACTGCAGTTCCTTACAGAGCTTTTATTCCTGGGGTATATTTCCTATTCTTTCTCCTTGTTATGAGTAGTTAGATATATTACTTAAATTTACTGGTCACTTCTATCTCTCCCCACCCTTGTATCTCCAAGGACCCCCATAACAAAGTACACTGTATTACAGCGATGGCTTGTCCTTTTTAAGGACCATCAGGAAGCGCAGACTCCCACCATGACACTGCAGATGGCTAACCCTCTCATGACCCTTAGATTTTTCAAAGTCTGCAAAGAAAAAAAACAATGGGGAACACTCAAATTTCATCACGTCTAGTCTTTCCTTAGAGGACCTAATGATTGGATTTGATACACTCTGTCCAGTTTGCCTGATTAAAAATGGTTACAAAGGAGCTAGGAAGTACTGAAAAAGCAAATGTGGTGATGATAACAAGTTAAGCACTAGCAAGGAAGTTTTTCTTGAGCTTGAGTCTTCACGCTCGGTCTGGGCTTTATGAGTAATCTTACACTGATCGTCTGTTATCCTTTTAGAGATGGATGGAAAGTTGCTCTCAAAATGCATCTGAGTTGTTGAATACCCATTATGTTTCAGGGAAGCCATTCCTTCTTCCAAAACAGTTTTAATTTTTATGGAGTCTAAGTTAAAACAGGAATATTTATTTTCTTATGGGGAAAATTCTTGGAATGTTCTATTATGAGGAGTTAGTCCATTTCTTGACCAAATAACATTTGACCAAACATTGTTTTCACAGTTGACTTCTCTTAAAAGGAAAAAAAGATTTAAAAAGGCAGGCATTTTTGATCTGTAAAATTCAAGAGTCTTCCTGGAGCTCGGTCTTTCAAAATGCCCATCTCTCGTGAAAGATTTCCGTAGTCAACAGGTGGTACCAGCCATCACTGTTCTGCTTATGATAAAAATTACACATGTGTATTACTACTGCTGTTGAATTTAATAGACACACCCAAATCTAGTTAATTTGTTCAAATTTTGGATAGTTGGTGATATACTAGGATTAATGAGTAGGCAAATACGATTTTTAAAAACTGTCCAGGGTAGGGAGCATCACGGAACATATTGTACCTTATTATAAAATAAAAATAGCCTAGGACAGCCCGTGAAATCTGTTCTAGCAGCGTAATCAGTTCTTTACTGTGGTTTTCCTGCCAGTCGGGGAGCCCTGCGTCACAGAGCGTAGGTGCCAAGTGTCTGGTTTGTGCTTTGGTAAGATATGCTTTTCTTGCTGAGAATTTTCAGGTTTGCAATTTCCCCAAGTGCAAGGCAGCCAGGTCACCTTCCAATGCAGCGGGGTATCGCTTTTGTTCCAGATGTCTCCCTGAAGGTTGGGGTATTGGTGTTCACAGCACCATTGGGGGCAGGCGCCCATGGCCTCCATGAAAAGGCCAGCCCTGGGTGGATGGCAGAGGCCCGAGGCAGCTCAGTGAATTTTCATCTTCTTGTGCAAATAAGCTCGCCGTCCAGAATCAAGCTCTCCACTATGAACAGCAAATCCGTGACAGCGTGTAGAGTTGAGGCCACTACCTAAATACATTTGGGCAAAACATACTCTTGGAGCAATATGGGATTTCCACCCTCCGTGGATTATTCCACTTTTTAGTCTAAACTTTTCAAGGATGACTTGCTCCCTCTTTTCCTTTGTCTACAAAGGCCCAGTGTTGGTGTGTGTAAACCACTTTCTTCTGTCCAGGGAGGGATTAATTATCCTTAAGAGGCACAGGGGTACCTGAAGCCACAGCTGCCCTTTGGGGCTCTCGTCACCTCTGCCCCACACTGTGTCCACTGGTCATTTTGTTTTGTGCAGCCAAGACTTGGATGGTGCATTTTCCACACTCCGTCTTGGTTATTTACCCAAACAGAAAATGTAATCAGAGAGCGAGCGAGATGGTGGTTATGTGCATCCCAGATGGACTCAAAGTTGTTCCTATATACGTGCTGTTCTCACTGCTGCTTCTCTGATGCTTGTTTCTGCCACACTGACAGTGATCTGGGGTTACCTGAGCACCAGTATTTCACATGGGGCTGCGTGTGGAAAAGACCCCTTCTCCTGCGCACACACCCATGTGTACCCCCTTTGAAGCCTAAGCGAACAAAAACCCAGCACTAGGGGTTTAAAGAGAGAGGGCCTCATCCAACATTTAAATCATTTCAAAAGCCCAAGTAGAGAAAAGGGAACCCCTGTGCACTGTTGGTGGGAATGCAGATTGGTGCAGCCACTATGGAAGACTGTATGGAGGTATCTCAAAAGGCTAAAACTAGAGTCGCTCTATGATCCAGCAATTCCACTCCTGGGCATATATCTGAAAAAAACACAAACACTAATTCGAAAAGATACATGCACCCTTATGTTCATAGCAGCACTATTTACAATAGCCAAAACATGGAAACAACCTATGGGTCCATCAACAGAGGGATGGATAAAGAAGATATGGTACATATATACAATGGAATATTACTCAGCCATAAAAAAAGAATGAAATTTTGCCATTTGCAGCAACAAGGATGGACTTGGAGGGCATTACTCTAAGTGAAATAAGTCGGACAGAAAGATAAATACTGAATGATATCACTTATATGTAGAATCTAAAAAATACAACAAGCTAGTGAATATAACATAAAAGAAGTAGACTGACAGATACAGAGAACAAACTAGTGATTACCAGTGGGGAGAGGGAAGGGGAGAGGGGCAAGATAGGGGTGGGGGAGTGGCAGGTACAAACTATGGGGTATAAGATAGGCTCAAGAACGTATTGTACAACACAGGGAATAGAGCCAATATTTTGTAATAACTAAATGGAAAGTAACCTTTAAAAATTGTATAAAACTTAAAATACATAAATAAATAAAATGCCTGAGTGGCTTCATTTCCAATTCATACAAAGGTCTGCAAGGTTCTACAAGATTTCCTCCCCAATCCCTCATCCCCACGCCTCTCCTACCACCTGGGCATCCTGGCTCTTCTCCTAGTACGCACCCAGACTGTCCTCCTCTGGGCCGTCCCCTCTAAGACTTTCTGTCTATCTGTTTGCCCAACTTCTCTGTTTCTACGGGGCTCTGTCCCAAAGTAGCCTCATCAGTGGCACCTTCTTGGCCTCCTGACCCCTCTTTATTTCCCATCACCCACACCTGCTTTCTTTTTCTCCATCCTCACCTGACGAACTGTGTGTGTATATGCTTACTTATAAATTCAAGGCAAAGAAAAATTGGACAGGGCGGAGGTCTGTATTGTTTACTGCTGTCTCCACACCAATAGAAGAGTGCCTGGCCCTGGTGCCTGGTAATCAAAATTATCAAGCCAAATGGTGCAGTATATGAGGAGGAAACAAACAGTAGAGATTCACTTCCCTGCCTCTCCACCCGGCTGTGTGACCTCAGCCCAGTTTAAAAATGAAATAAATAAGGACTCGAGCTTGAGAGTCACTTAGCAAGTGTTTGTTCAAATAACAAATGGCCGACCATAGGAATGCAACTAAAATCATCTCACGTAGCTTGTCTAATTCAGAAACATTGAACATCTCTGGCTCTTGTCTGTACAATTATTGAGATGAGGACTTTTGAAAAGGTTCAGAATTTGTATGGTTTTTCAAGCTATAACATTTTAGAAATATTTTCTTTGTAAAGAAATAAATTCTCCTTTCTGACTTTTCCTACTGGACTATAATTTTCTTAAGGGCAGGTTTATAAAATGCACATCCTTTTATTCTCTGATATTCACAAGACAAACCTTGCACTTAACTGGTGCTCAATAATTACTTGTTGGAAAGAACCTCTTTTTTCTGGAGACTTCTACTCACTGTGACTAGGAAGGTGGTTTTAGATGATACATTTTCTATTGCTTCATCTGCTGGATCACAGGTTGGCAAACTTCCTCTGAAAAAGACCAAACAGTAAATATTTTCAGTTTTGTGGACTATACTTCTCACACTTTTTTTTTGTCACCACTCTGCAATTCTGCCTTTTTGGCCTGAAAGCAGACATAAACAATTTGTAAACAAATGGACGTGGCTATGTTGCAGTAAAACTTTATTTACAAAAACAAGTGGTGGGCTGTATTTGACCTGTGGGTTGTAGTTTGCTGGTCCTTGTGCTAGACTGTTTTTGCCAAAAAATACTTATTCCTAAGAACAAACTGTTTGGTTCCATTGTGTTTCTGAATTGGACATAAGCTGCCTGAGATAATTTTAGTTCCATTTATATTGCTGTCTATTTGTTAATTGAATAAAGACTTGCTAAGTGAATCCCAAGCTTGAGTCCTTATTTATTTAATTTTTACATTATACAAAGCTTGACCCACTTAGGAAATATACCAGGGCACTGCCTTTTCTTTTTTCTTCCTTTTTTTTTTAATATTTTATTTATTTATTTATTTTTAACATCTTTATTGGAGTATAATTGCTTTATAATGGTGTGTTAATTTCTGCTGTATAACAAAGTGAATCAGCTATACATATACATATATCCCCATATCTCCTCCCTCTTGCGTCTCCCTCCCACCCTCCCTATCCCACCCCTCTAGGTGGTCACAAAGCACTGAGCTGATCTGCCTGTGCTATGCGGCTGCTTCCCACTAGCTATCTATTTTACTTTTGGTAGTATATATAAGTCCATGCCACTCTCTCACTTCGTCCCAGCTTACCCTTCCCCCTCCCCGTGTCCTCAAGTCCATTCTCTACGTCTGCACCTTTGTTCCTGTCCTGCCCCTAGGTTCATCAGAACCATTTTTCTTTTTTTTTGTTTTTTTTTAATATCCCATATATATGTGTTAGCATACGGTATTTGTTTTCCACTTTCGGACTTACTTCACTCTGTATGACAGACTCTAGGTCCATCCACCTCACTACAAATAACTCAGTTTCGTTCCTTTTTATGGCTGAGTAACATTCCATTGTATATATGTGCCACATCTTCTTTATCCATTCATCTGTTGATGGACACTTAGGTTGCTTCCATGTCTTGGCTATTGTAAATAGAGCTGCAATGGACATTTTGGTACATGACTCTTTTTGAATTATGGTTTTCTCAGGGTATATGCCCAATAGTGGGATTGCTGGGTCATATGGTAGTTCTATTTTTAGTTTTCTAAGGAACCTCCATACTGTTCTCCATAGTGGCTGTATCAATTTACATTCCCACCAACAGTGCAAGAGGGTTCCCTTTTCTCCACATCCTCTCCAGCATTTACTGTTTGTAGATATTTTGATGATGGCCATTCTGACTTGTGTGAGGTGATACCTCACTGTAGTTTTGATTTGCATTTCTCTAGTGATTAGTGATGTTGAGCATCCTTTCATGTGTTTGTTGGCTATCTGTATATCTTCTTTGGAAAAATGTCTGTTTAGGTCTTCTGCCCATTTTTGGATTGGGTTTTTTGTTTTTTTGATATTGAGCTGCATGAGCTGCTTGTATATTTTGGAGATTAATCCTTTGTCAGTTGCTTCCTTTGCAAATATTTTCTCCCATTCTGAGGGTTGTCTTTTCATCTTGTTTATGGTTTCCTTTGCTGTGCAAAAGCTTTTCAGTTTCATTAGGTCTCATTTGTTAATTTTTGTTCTTATTTCCATTTCTCTAGGAGGTGAGTCAAAAAGGATCTTGCTGTGATTTATGGCATAGAGAGTTCTGCCTATGTTTTCCTCTAAGAGTTTTATAGCGTCTGGCCTTACATTTAGGTCTTTAATCTATTTGGAGTTTATTTTTGTGTATGGTGTTAAGGAGTGTTCCAATTTCATTCTTTTACATGTAGCTGTCCAGTTTTCCCAGCACCACTTATTGAAGAGGCTGTCTTTTCTCCATTGTATATTCTTGCCTCCTTTATTAAAGATAAGGTGACCACATGTGCATGGGTTTTTCTCTGGGCTTTCTATCCTGTTCCATTGATCTATATTTCTATTTTTGTGCCAGTACCATACTCTCTTGATTACTGTAGCTTTGTAGTATAGTCTGAAGTCAGGGCTTGCTAAGCTCTTTGTGGTTAAACTGGTTTCTCACCCACCAGACCATGGAAGAGGGAAAGAAACACCAGATTAGACGTGTTTTGAGGAGGGATCAATATGTAATATAAACCAGATTGTACCTCCTTTGTTCTCCTCAGGCCCAATAACAAGCAATCCTTGTATACGAGTTGCATACAAGTGGGGAAAGAGGGGTAGGCTTTGGTCCTTTAGTTGAGACTTTAAAAATACCAGGAAGCAGAGATGAGTCCACATTCCATGCTTGGCACAGAAACCCAACCTAACCTGGGTCTAGGGCCTGCATGTAGAGCTATTGTCTTTCCTCATCCGGTGGTGACCAAACCAACTTCCTCACAGGTGTGCCTCTCCTTCACCCAACGCTGCCTCCATCAGATCTGGGGTGGGTCAGAGATTGTCTCTAGAACTGTCCACTCTCCTAGCAGGAGGGGACACCCAGAGGTCCCTGGACTCCAACGGCTCCTTCTAGGCAGAACTAAGTCCCCAGCAGTAAGATCTTGATCTCTGGTTCCACCCCAGTCCCTGCACACCCCTGAGTTCCAAATGACTTAAAGTCACTGACCCCTGGAAAGCTATGTCTCGCCCCAGGCCCTCAGGGCAATAGCACTAGCAGCTAATGAGACAGTGGGGGATTGTCTTGTTACTTATAAGGTATTTATTCTGTAGAACTAACGGGAACCAGTAGGTACTCTGGACTAAGAACAGCCTCTTTTCTTCCTGAGATGAGCTAATCAAAGTCACCAGAGTTGTTGACTGGCAGCAGACCAAAGGACCAGCTAAGGGAATTGGACACATCCTGAGGTCGATGACCACATGGACACTGTGGGTCTAAGATGCTCTTTTGGGGGTTGGTGACTCATCCATGACATACAAGAACAGGCCCAGTCCCCTCCTGACCACAGGAGATTTCTACAGGCACCGTCATCACACGGTCTGACAACAGGATGAAGTCAGAGAGAGAGGTTCAGTGGGGAGAGATGGAGGACTGGAGACCTGGATTGAAAGCTGAGTTTACCTCCTCCTGGTTCTGTTCCCAATGTTCTCTCTCTGTGTCCACCCCCCTATTCTCAAACTTGGTTTCATTTAAACCATCTCACTTTCTTAAACACAATACTGATGTCAAGACCTCACCCTAGGCCAACTAAATTAGAATCTCTTGGCCATTTAAAAAGTCTCTCTGAGTGATTTATTGTGCAGTCAGGGTCGGGGACCACTGTTCTGCTTCATTATCACCTTGACGCTTAAATACTACAGGAAGGAAATGAGGAAGGCTACTAGCCACCCCACAATCCCTTCATCTGAGAACCTCCTCAGATGAGGCTTTCAGATAAGTTTCAGATAAGGCTGCATCTGAAAGTAGGCTTTGAGGTCACCTTATGAATAATTCCTTTTATAAACATTTTTTGGAAAGGTGAAATGTGTCTACAGCTGGAAATCAAATAGAACTTGGATCAAACATCATGTGTTCATTTTTTTTACTCCTTCATGGTGTAATCCATTACTGCAGCTCAGTTAAGCCTGAGAAGACCCACATGAGTTGTGAATTCATGAGTGACTGTAAAATACAGTGATTCAGAATGCGTACTTGGAAGGGAGACCGAGATTTGAATCTCTGCAACTCAAATTGCTAACTATTTGATCTTGGGCAAGTGACTTAATTTAAGACTTAATTTTCTCACCTACAAAGTGGGAAGAATAATCCCTGTCTCACAGATAGATTTGTTAATATGATAGCAAATGTGAAATTATAAAAAATAACTTGATATTCAATAATAGTTAAACAGGGTGGTGGATATAAAACACCTAAATCAAGTTCTTGACCCTTGGCATTTCTTCAACAAATGGCAGTTGTTATTATTAAAACTAAAATGAATTGTGTGTCAGAGTCTCAATTCCTTGTCATATGGAATAAGAATAAAACCCACTAATACGAAGTCTTAATTTTTCTTGAAGCAATGATCTCACTAGAGTTTCCTTGTGTTGTCAAGTTCAATGAGATCCAGGAGTATTGTTTGCTGTCGGCATTCAAGGAAGACAAACTTTTGCAGGAAGTTTTGGTCTGCAGGATGCAGACCAAAAATAAAAATTCCAGGGCTGCCTTTGATTTCCTTTAAAGTCACAGCAGCTCATGTGAGGAGTGAAGATATTTCCATATTCCCTACTATCTGCTGGGGGTCAAGAGATGAGTTACAGTGACCTGAAGGGAGTGTTTTTAAAATCTTGGTTAAAACTAGTGTTAAGCATATAGGCAAAGTATGAGTCTCTCCAATGCTTGATCTCAACTTTAAAAAATAAAGAATAAGTATATTACAAAGCAAGCAGAATTTCAACATAATCTTTAGGAGTTAAATTATGTTTCCTGTGCCCTACATTATGACCATAATACTTGCTACCTGGCCTGTATGGGGGGGGGGTGTGTGTGTATGTGTGCATGTGTGTGTGTGTGTGTGTGTGTGTGTGTGTTAATTAAAGGGGCATGTATTTACCTACATACCTATCAGATTGGTAGTACCAGTCCTACTCCACAGATTTTAACATTTGGGATTTGCCATTCACAATAATATAAATACATGTCTGAGAACCAAACTTGAACATAGCCTTTCTGACAGGAGACCTTTAAAGCTGAAAGTTATCCTGAGCTTCAGTTTCAATAAAAAGGCAAAGTTTACATCATAAAACCAGAAAACGAAGGGCAGATGGCTGGCTGGCTGGATGGGTAAATGGATAGATAGATAGGTTTAATAAAACACCGGAGTTAAAAGAAATCTTTGCTACTCTGTGTACCTACATGTTCTCCAAGGCCACTTGTACAGTGAGCCTTCTGGTGGAAGGGTGGTGTTACGGTTGTCATGTTGATTTCATCTTGTGCCTGCGTTCCATGTTTTCCCAGGTTCCTCATAAACACACACATAGTTTAGCATGTACAACTGGAAAGAAGCTTTCCGTCACCTGCCCTTGGCGATTCCTACAGAGTCCTACAATTCGGGTGGAAGTTTGCATTGTATACTTGTTGCCAGTAAGAGCACATTACATCACAAGGAACAGCCAAGGCCATACATAATACTTCCCACCCCCTTATCTTTGCCCCTTCAGACTTGCACACATCAGCAAATTAGTTATATCTGTACTTGATTCAGGGTTGGGTGCTGTAAGCACTTCAACAGCAAATGAGAAACAGAAGGGGTGTCTGAGCAATAGCAAATATTATTTTAGGTTCTATAACCAAGATAGGAGATAGATTTTCATTCTCCATTGCTGGGAATACTAAGGTCCTGTAAAAGTCAAGAAACAATGCTTAACTAAGTGGCATAAAACTTATAGCTTATCACTGCAATGCAATGCACTTCAGGAAAATTGGCATGAGAAAACTCCATTTCCTAGGAACAATCTAATTAAGTTCTGTTTATTCAAGTAATCTAAACTATTTGACTACTCAAGTGGTTTGTGATAAAAGAAATAGAGTAGGACTCAGAAAGCTCTCCTACCTACAGGCTCTCCTTGGAAGAAGCAGCAGGGCTTCCAGGGAATGCAAATCATTTAAGGTATTTTAAGCCAGCTCAGGGCCTCTGCAGAAGGACTAGTGAAAACAGCAGATCTTAAAGGAACAGGAATACCCAGTTTACCTGTCTTACAATTCAAACCCAGAAGAAGTGAGGAGAATCTCAGTGTCAGAACAGCAATTTTCATATGACCATTCTTGGATGAGAGTTGAGACAAGACAAGTGAACATCTTGTCACAGTGGCAGACCACAGTGGGCAGGAAGAGTGTCTAGACACTGGCCACCTTCACCGTGGAACTCCACTCCCTAAAGCCCTCTGATAGAACCCCTCATGGGGCCAGACACTTTCTCCACTCACTCTCATCTATGCTGCATTAGAACCCTGGAAGGTATACTTGTTTTCCTAAGTTCACTAGTGCAAAAGCCAGTTCATCAATGAACTTGCCCCAGGTCATGCATTTGTGTTAGTCCGTAGCCATTCTAGAATTAAATCCATGCCTATCTGAGACTAAACCTATACTTTTACCCCCATTATACTGTACTGCTTGCCAGAAAGAAGTAGTATAACAATTCTGTGTTCTGAGTCAAGGATAAAGTGAGAGTTGACTAGTAAGATAAGATATACCATAAGCAATTTGAAAAACAAAACATAACAATGTTTGCCAAGAGATTGCCATGAGTCTAAGCTGATAATCCAAGCACTCTTTTTGGTGTGCATGCTTCACTGGGTGATAAGCGGTACTTACTGACTGATAAACCAGAACCCTGTGCTTTTGCAATTACTGCTGCTTGTTAAGTACACACAGATTTCAGAAGAGAAGTGAGCGAAGGCAAATTTGCAGGGATTAGGAGAAGTTCACCAATGAAAGTCGTTTGAAGAAGAGTGAGTCATAAGTCAATACTCACTCTGGGTTCGGGTGACCACAATGGAAAACCCAAGCTGGTGGGACAGAGCAAATGACAGGTACAGAAACTATTCTTCAGCATGTGATAAAAAATAAATGCAAGAAGGTACAAAAACCTTAGGAATATTTCTTAAAGGAGGAGTAAAGAAAATCCAGTCACTCCTTTTCCAGTCTGCGTAGGTGTCAAACATCAAGGAAGTCGAATCCGTATCACTTTGGTTTCAGGAGCCCAACCTGGCCTCCTACAACTCCAGCTTCTATTCTTCAGGTTGGACCATCAAGGAGAACAATAAGGAAACAAGTATCCTTTTATTGGCATTCTTTATCATCTCTTTGTTCTGCTGGTGACTCAGCAATCTCTACAAGCGCACTTGATAAGTTGAAGCACGATGCTAGAACAAGAATGACTGTGGACAGCTTTCCCTTTGAGGCCATTTTTTTCTTTAACCAATTTGTGTAGCCTTGGGTAAAGCTACAACTTCTCCAGGCAGTGTTTGCTCAATTAGTACCTGCACTTGGCTGAGGGAGCTCAGGATTCAATGGGGTTTGGAGCTGAGATTTTGAGTGCCCATCACCGTCTTTCCATACCCAGACTACTTCTTCAGGATGAAGTCCTTTAGAGTTTATGACAACTCGGCTGGGATCTTCATTGTATGAATTTAGCCAATTTGCATTGCTCAGTTTTCCCACACTAACTAGAAGGTTTGGCAAAAAGGTACAATTTTGCAGTGGGAAGGATCCCAAAGTAAAATTCTAGTTGTTTACCCGGTTCTGCTAATAATAAATACCTAAAATAAGTCCTGAGAATTCTCCTGGGCTCTCCTGCATTTACACCATGTAGGAATAGAGGTACTGATGGAGAATCAGGGTTTTAATTACTTTCTTCTTTGTGGTTATCAGAGATAGAAACTATGGATTCATAGAGAAGTGATTCAGGAAGTTATAAATGAAAGATTTACAGTATAATAATATCACTAAATGCTAAACCAAATAAAGACCCAGAAGACATACAAGGTGCATCCAATGGGCTATGCCAGAGGCCAGGGACTGAACTTGGGAAAAGTGGGAAAGAGGCTTTACGTGTGCTCAGGATCCAAAATGTTATGGCAAGAAATGTCAGAACAATGAAACCTGTAAGGAGGAGACAGTTTGATGGAACTTGGTGATGAAGGATAATGCCTGTGTCCAGCAGATAAAATCAAACATGTTGCCTATACTTTGATATCTCCAACCCAAGAAGAAAACTATTCCATCAACTGGATGATTTTTTAAAGCTGAAGTATGTAGCTTATCTCTAACCAAAGACAAAGCGCTAAAATATGAACACCAAGAGAAAAGGTAAAATATTTCACTACTTTTGTGTTCCTCAATTATTCACAGAAATTATTTGGGGTGATAATAGCATTTTCTGTCCTATTATATTTTATTTTATTTTAAATTTTTATTGGAGTATAGTTGATTTACAATGCTGTGTTAGTTTCAGGTGTACAGCAAAGTGAGTCAGTTATACATATACATATATCCACTCTATTGTATTTTAAATAGTCTAAATGTGACTCTGAGTTTTGAACTCAGCCTCAATCTACCGTGTGTCAAATACTGTACTTGGCCACGTGATGGAGATGGGGTCCATGGCCACAGACATCTCACTGTCTGGCCTAGAAGATCACCCGTAGAGTTGATTCAGAGTTAACAACAATAAGACAGAAATAGAAGAGGTGGCTTAATTCAAGCCAGCAGGTAACACGTGGCCAGATGAATGATACGGTTAGGCTTTGTAAGGAAGGTGGGCTCATTCTGGCTGGAGTAGCCTGGAGATGGAAACTACCCTGTAGGTGTTGCATTCTTATTTACCAGCCATGTTGTTAACAGCGAAAAACAGTCATTATCATATTCCTTTCATTGATGGAAATTGCCACAGAACAGGTCACTTAATAAGGTGGGTCTGAAGTGAACCAGGAACAAAATGTGTATATTTAACATTCAGCGTAAGGTTGCACCAACAACAGCTAAGCAACAATGTCCAATTTGAACGAGGCAAGAGGAAGCTGGATCACCATTGGATTAATGTCAGTGGTGCTTTGCAACTCACCGACTCCCAAGCCACGCTGTGGGTGGGGACCTGAAATCGCCAACAAACTTTAGGGGAGGTTTAAAGGAAGGTGACCAGCCTCTGTACAGAGTGTTGAGCATTTCCTGCATCTGACTTTTTAAGTATACTTCTTTCCATTTGACAAAATCGGATTTTACATATGCCCTAACAAATGTCCTGTTGGTGCTAACAAATTAGGAAACCATGCCTATATTCACACTTAAAAATTAAACAAAAATGTTTTAAGTGTTAAAATGTGACAGTTGCCTACAAAAGAGTTGGAGACAGAGAAGTAGGGTGACCAACCATCACAGTTTGTCTAGGACCAAGTGATGTCCCAGGACACAAGACTTTCAGAGCTAACGCTGGGGCAGTCACAGGAAAGCCAGGCCGGCTCATCACCCTACAGAGGAATCACTTGGAGGTAACACTTCTATTAAGTTACTCTTCCATTTGGGGATAATTTTTGTGCCATCCCATTGAAGAAGAATGTGAGAAAGCCCTAAAACAGCCTCAATGTTTTCCAGAGGAGGAATTCTTTTTAGTTGGGAATAGTGGTGGAAAGATGGAGAAACCTCCAGCAGGAGATGCCCTGGGAACCCCGAGGGGCAAGAGGAGACAGGTACTTGGGGACCTGCTGGAAGAGTCCACAGGCAGATGACCTGCCAGCTGGATCCTGAGGGCTTTGTCCTCCAGGACCCGGTTTAGAAACCAATAGGTGGAAACAAGTTCAAGAGCATATGCACTTTTAACTAATTCAGGCAGGGGCATTCACCTGTTCTTTGCAAGAGATCTTCCTTCAGCCCAACAGGAATAACTGGCCTTGCCACAAGGGCTGGGAAACTTTTTTTTTTTTTTTTTTTTAGAACGTGAGGCTGGGTGGCCCAGCCATGACCATCCCTACTTCTTTTTTTAAATTTATTTATTTATTTATTTATTTATTTATTTATTTTTGGCTGTGTTGGGTCTTCGTTTCTGTGCGAGGGCTTTCTCTAGTTGCGGCAAGCGGGGGCCACTCTTCATCACAGTGCGCGGGCCTCTCACTGTCACGGCCTCTCTTATTGCGGAACACAAGCTCCAGACGCGCAGGCTCAGTAGTTGTGGCTCACGGGCCTAGTTGCTCCGCGGCACGTGGGATCTTCCCAGACCAGGGCTCGAACCCATGTCCCCTGCATTGGCAGGCAGATTCTCAACCACTGTGCCACCAGGGAAGCCCCAGGGCTGGGAAACTTTTAAATGCCAGCTCACCCATAAGGCCAGCTTTTCTATTAGGATCCTGGGAAGATAGTTACCTGGCCTTATGTGTTCAGTGGTGGCCCCTGTGACTTAAATAGTTGGCTTCTTAAGCTCCTGGTCAGAATTTGTTGTTGATAATTTTAAAATTTCTCAGATCTTTCACAGAACACAGAACAGCCACATTCCTCACCCTAAATAATGCCCTAAAACTAGGCATCTGTGGTCATGATTCTGTCTAACAGGAGAGGGGCACACACTTACATATCTGAACCTTCAGTCAGGAAAAACATTAAGTGGCCTTTGAGTTCTGGGTTGAGGCAAACTGACAGCGGGAAGAAGTTAACACAGCAGGGGTGATGTTTTGACCACATGACTTGCTATGGGAAGGGTGAGCGAAGAGGGAGGGAATGCTAGAACCCATCAGCATCTTCACCAGGCAAAATGATAATGTCCTGGGAGTGAGCCCTCGGAGTCTTCAGAGATGTTCCAAGTACCTTCAATGATCAGCCACTCAAGCACCAAAAGCAAAGGATGGCTGTGCTTCTACTTTGTGTTAAATGCCTGGGGATAGTGTTCTGTTTCTCACCTAATCTGGCGTAGTATCCACTAAGAGGGTTTCTCATGCCTGAGGTTTTGGAGTAATTAATTTTACTGTTCTACTAAAACTTCATTGGCTGAAGTCCATCAGCCAAATCTGGGGGAGAGAGCGAGACAGTCAGGTAGCTTGCTGTCACATCCTGAAAGCCCCACACTGATACTCACAGCTCTTTTTACATCAATACAAACTTTTACATAGGTTTCCGGCACTTGAAAACGATATGGGTACACACATGTGTCAACGTAGGGACTAGCTTAGCAGAGCACAGTAAAGTGTACGAGAACCTTTCATGAGATGTCGACACAGATTTTTGGGTTCCAGGCTCTGTAGACGCTGTGAAAGTCACTCTCTGGTTTTCAGTGTCTTAAATAGAAACATTACGAAACTGAACGGGGTGATTTCTAGGCTCCTTCAAGCTCTAACTAAGCCTTTGTGATTCTTCTTATTGCTCGCTTTCTGGAACATAGCCATTCATGAAAGTTTCCTTCTCCCTCAGAGCCCAGCCATGCCGAGGAGATGCTGAGTGGGAGAAAGCTGTCAGGTGGGAGAGGCGAGGTTGCTGAGGGGAGAGAGGAGCCACTTATACATATGGGGGTGGCGTGGAGAGCTGGTGAGTTGCCTTGATGAAATGAAATTTGCAGGCAAGCTAATTTCTGCTTGGTGACTTAAAAGTCTGAATGGAAGGCAGACATGAGAGAGAACACATTTGGGTTCTGATTTCTCAGTTTAAAAATGAATGATATTCAAAAAATGTTAATGTTAAAAAACAAAATGTGGCTTTTAGTGTTCTGATGTTCTTCAAAGTAGTGTAACTTTCCATCCCATGCGGCCATACTAAGGCAAATTTGACCTATATTCTTTCCTACTTAATGAAACCCCCTTAATAGTAATGTAACCGAAGTATTTTTCTTTTTTTTTTTTGAGGAATGTAGTTTATTTATTTATTTATTTATGGCTGTGTTGGGTCTTTGTTTCTGTGCGAGGGCTTTCTCCAGTTGCGGCAAGCGGGGGCCACTCTTCATCGCGGTGCGCGGGCCTCTCACTATCGCGGCCTCTCTTGTTGCGGAGCACAGGCTCCAGACGCGCAAGCTCAGCAATTGTGGCTCACGGGCCCAGTCACTCCGCGGCATGTGGGATCTTCCCAGACCAGGGCTCGAAGCCGTGTCCCCTGCATTGGCAGGCAGATTCTCAACCACTGCGCCACCAGGGAAGCCCCGAAGTATTTTTCTTGGTTCATGCCGTCTAAACTCTGGGAGTCTAAGGGTAGAGCTTCGCTGTCAGGCTCCACCATTGTTAAGCTTCAGCTCTCTTGGCTCTTTTACTCTTCACCATTATTTGTTCTGTTTCTTTTTCCTGGAATGTGCACAACTCTTCTTTGGCTCCACCTATGGAAATCTTGCCAGTTGAACTTAACTGTTCCCTCTTCTGGAAGCTGACCTTCGAACTCCCAGGCAGAGTTCATTGCCCTTCCTATGGGCTTCTAGAGTATTTTGATCATATAGCACTTATGACACTGCACTGCAGTCAGCTATGCCCATCCTTCTGCTGAAATGTAATTTACTCCAGTGCAGAGATTGTGGCAAAGAGAAGGCACCCAATGTAGTTACGAATCAAATTAAATCAACGTGATATCCATAATAAAGGCTTCTATTAGTAATAGAAGGCCCTGCTGGGGTCCTCCTGGCACTTTGAGTAACTGACCATGGGCACAGTAAGGCTATGTGCCTCTTAAATCAAATTCCAGAGTTAGTGCTGAGATCCCCAATTTTATTTTGGTTGGGAACTTGCTGTAGTGGAGGAGGAGGGCGGGAGATGGTGAGGGAGTGAGGGGGCCATGGTAAGGGGGAGTAGCTGTACCAGTGGAAGAGAATCTTTCCAGCATTCACAGGATTAGCGATTTTAGCCAATGTGGTTGGTTGCCTGCCCAGATCCTCTTGGATCTCCTTCACTGCTCATGGGTGCCCGTTCCTACACTTCTGTGTGTATTACTTCTGATGGCATGGAGCTCCTACTGCCATCTGCGTAAGCCTGCCCTTGGACCATGGGAGCCTTTTCTTTGCAGATTCAGAAAAGCCAGAGCACTTGGGAGACTGCATGCCCTGCCACTCCTACTCTTAGCAAAAGCTGACTGGGGCAAGAGCATGAAACCCCCATTACCTAATCACCCAGTACCCAGTACCCTTACTACTTTTACTCCAGAACTCCCTCCAGAATCAGGCAGGGAACTGGCCTTGGCCTGAAATCTCACCCTCACTTGACTTCTTCCCTTCCCCCAACTGGCTTCCCCCACTCAGAGGAATCCTTCTTTAATAAATTGCATGTGCAACCTTGTCTCAACATCTGCTTCTAGAGTGCCTACTTCAAGACAGGATTCCAACTTGATGGTTTTCTAAGACAAGCTTCTCGCTGGAAAGGCCAAAGGCAAGCAGGTCCCCGCCTCTGGCCTGCAGAGTCTTGAAATGATTGAAATGGACATCCTTCATCCTCCACGGCTCACTTACCTTCCAAGAGGACATTTTACAAACCTCTGATGGGGATTGTGGAGGCAAACTGGAGGCAACTGCCCAAATCTTGGCTAGCCCGTGGAGGATGCTTTAAGTGGCTGGGGCCATCAGAGGTTTCGAGAAGCTTTAAAAACTGACATAACCCTCCATAAATAGTTCCATATCTAACCCAACCTAAATAGATGTAGTCAAAGGTAAAAATGTGTATTTTTTCCTCTCATCACACTTCAAGGTTTTTAATGTCTCGATTCAAGCCAAGATGAAAATTAGAAGCAAAACAGCCTGTTCTTTTTTTTTTTCTTTGTAGGAAATTATTCTCAGGAAATGGTTCTTTCAAAAAAGCTGGTTCTTGTGATCTCTTCTGCCCAGTTTTCAAACATCTTTTTAGAACTTTGATTAAAAATCCAGACTTTAGATGTATATTCTTTTCAAATTTGACACAAGAGTCTTGCTTTCAGTTAAGTGGGAAGAAAGAGAGAAATATGATTTACTGAGCAGTGATTCATGTTATTTTTTTATATTAGGCTAAAAGATCAATAACACTGACCATCTTCCATTACAAAATAATTAGCCGTGTTCTTTGAAGAAATTTTATACGATAGATTGCAGAATCTACTCCTTAGACCCAGATTGTGAAAAAACTTTTGCTCACTGGATGGGAGGGAGATGGGGTGACAAAAAATGTTTTGTCAAGATTAATAGTTTGCCTTAGTCCCCTCATTTACCCTCAGAAATGTCCAGAAATACTTACTGGATCATCCAGTTATTAAAACATGCAGCATAAAATCTGTCCCCTGTGGCAGAAATCTCATGGATGCTGATTCTAGAATTCTCCCACTCACCTCTCAGCTCTTTAATTATGTGTTTATAATGCCTTACCTTCTTTTGTGAATTCTGTCAGATCTACACCACCATCTGATTATCGATATATCCTCAAATGAAAAAGAACAAAAACAGGTTAACATTACCAAAGTGAGAAGAGTATTGTCTTTTTGTGTGTGTGTGTGTGTGTGAAAGTTGCCTCCTTTATTGTTTTTTTAAATTTAATTTAATTTATTTATTTTTATACAGCAGGTTCTTATTAATCTATTTTATACATATTAGTGTATACATGTCAATCCCAATCTCCCAATTCATCCCACCACCACCCTGCCCCCGCGTCTCCCCTTGGTGTCCATATGTTTGTTCTCTACATCTATGTCTCTATTTCTGCCTTGCACACTGGTTCATCTCTACCATTTTTCTAGATTCCACATATATGCATTAATATTCGACATTTGTTTTCCTCTTTCTGACTTACTTCACTCTGTATGACAGTCTCTACGTCCATCCACGACTCTACAAAGGACCCAGCTTTGTTCCTTTTTATGGCTGAGTAATATTCCATTGTATATATGTACCACAATGTCTTTATCTATTCGTCTGCCGACAGGCATTTAGGTTACTCCCATGACCTGGCTATTGTAAATAGTGCTGCAGTGAACATTGGGGTGCATGTGCCCTTTTGAATTATGGTCTTCTCTGAGAGTATTGTCTTAACATTTAAATTATTTCGTGTGTTCATACTACTTTGGACTCACTTTCTTCTTTCATCATTTGTAAAGACTGTGTGATGAATGAACTCGAGCTCTGCTGTGTACGGCCCTGCAAGAACTGCAGCTTGCCAGGCGGTTAGTCTGCGATTATAATTCATGCAGTGTGTTGCTTGATACTCAAAGGAATCTACACATGCACATGTATGCCCACAATAGACCAATCTGAGAAAAATGGAGCCTAATGAAAAATGCATGGACTGAGTGTGAGAAGAGCTGTTTTGAGCCTCAGCCCACCTCTTTCGAGCTCTGTGACTTTGAGAAAATCACTCAGCCTCTCTGGCTTCCACTTCCTCACCCTTAAAATGCAACTAATTATGCCTTTGGGTCTGAGCATCCAATTAATCACATTTCTGAAAGAGCTTTATAAATTGAGAAAGAACATTCAAATGTTAGTTTACTAATAAAAGCTGAAACGGGAAATATGCATTAAAAATAAGAATTAAAGTTCACATGTAACAAGCCATACCATCCATTTATAATCGTTCATCGATCTTCTTGACAATTTTTTAAGGGTCTATTATGTGTCAGGTGTCCCTCCAGGAACATGTAGCAAACCAGACAGGTGTGGTAAAGCTCTGAAAAGGAGCACAGACAGTAAATGATAAAGAGGACAATTTAGACAGTGCTAAGTGACATACAAAGTGAGAGGGAAAGTTGAGGTACAGAGTTGGATTGGAACCACGGGAGATGAAGAGGTGCCATTTGGGCTAAATCTGAATGGTGATGAGGGGTTGAGCAGGTGAATGAAGATCTGAAGAAAAACATTCCAGGCAGAGGGAACAGCTTGTGCAAATCATCTGGGGTGGGATATGGTCAGATCTTGAATGCTGCATTTCCCCTTTTTTTTTTCCTCCATCTCTGTGTTTACCTGTTTTATATGGGACTTTTATAATACCTTCCTTCGCATGAGATCTATCTGATTCTATGGATCTGGAGGAAGACCACCAGCTTGAAGAGGTCTGGACCTACATGGCTTCTTCAAGTCCTGAGCCTCTGGGAGCCCAGGGTCTTCTCTCAGGGGCCACTTCACTCTTCCCAGCAGAAGAGGAAACCATTGCTTCATGGGAAAGAAAAGGACAAAAGGATGGGGACTGGTGCATGTTCTCACTGGGGAATCAGGGGCAGGGAATGATTTATACCTGGGCTTGGAATCAAGGGAGGAAGTAGGAGAAAATGGGGAGGTCTCAGACCTTCCCCCCCAAAAGCAGAATAACTCCTCAGGCTTTCCTGCCTTCAATTAGTTCAAGGCCCCAGAACAGCTGCAGCTGAACCCAGGGTCAAGGAGAGGGGATGCACAGGAGTGTGGAACCCAAAACTCAGGAAAGCAGACATATCATTTTCTTCCAACAAATCAACTCACTCCCTGTTCCCTCCAATGTGAAGCAGCTGCAGCACCCTGGCCCTGCCCAGGTGTCTGTGTAAGGGACTGTGTGAGTGTGTCATCATCTCCATGGTGACAGAGAGTCTTTGCTTCCCACCAAGGTGTTGCCTCTGGACCAGTGCAGGGGATCTCATTAGGGAAAGTGCCTGTGGGCATCTTCTCCCTTAGGGTTTACCAGGGTCTACTCTGGCCACAGGACAGCTGGTGACTGGCAAGGGCTGTGGACTGGCGTCCCTTGGCATGATGGCTGCAAGAAACTGCTTGGTGTAGGAAGGACACACAAATGCATTCCAGAATTCGGACCATTTCTCATAAAAGTGCTAGATTCTGTGGACCAATGCTGGGATGATTCCAACACGGAATCTCATTCCCAATTTCCATGCTGTGGAAGAACTCGATTTTACCCATATCTATCCACCTTTTTATGTTTTTTGATCAGGGAAAACAAAGGCTATAGGAACAAATCAATACAGCCAGAAGGAGATTGAATTAAAAACATAGAGTGTCCCTCTGCGATGTTTGCTTATACGTATATTTGATATATGTATTATTTATATGGGTTCATCCCGATTTTCCCAGGAGGAAGGATTTTTGTTAATATTCACCTGGAGCGGGGAGAGGGGAGAGGAGGAGAGAACAGGAGGTGAAGGAGAGCTTGTTAGAAAGTATAATCTGGTTATTTATTTATAGTTTATTTCCGCAAAGGGACATTTAAAAAGGCTGTGATAAGAGTGGCCAAAGTTTCTTAAAGATTAACTGGCATTCTTTAAAAGGGCATTGGTTTTTTTTTTTTATGCAGGTGTTTGGAGAACTCAGAACTGGGTGTCCATCAGAATATTTTGCTGGTCTGTAGATTCCCTTAAGACACACTGCTGACATCATGGTCTCCTTTCTCAGATTCCTCTCTCTCTCTCTCTCTCACTTTCTCTCCTTCCCTCCCTCCCTCCCTCCCTCCCTCCTTTCCCGTTCCTCCCTCCCTCCGCCCAATCTCTCCCAATCTCTTTCTTTCTCTCTTCAGTTCCTTCAGGTAAATCCTACTCCGACTTGTACCAACTTGTTTTTGACCGACTGTGCACAGCCAGAGCGTTTTCTTCATTCTGCGAGAACCTGAAGACCTAGGCTTCCCAAGGCGACCTGCGTGAAAGGCTCATCTCCTCGCCTTTTCGTAACCTCACATCTAGCCAGGCGCCTGCATTCACCAGTCCTCGCAGGTAAGAGGCACAGGCTTAGGTCAATTCTGGACCATGCTGCTCGCTGGAGGGATTTCTGAAAAACTTTCCTTCGAAAGGTAATGAAAATGTTGTGATTCTTTTGAAACTGACTTAAATCCTTCAAGAGTTCCAGGCTTATCTGGGGGAATTTACAAGTGCTGTTTGCCTGTGGAAAATGGGTTTTTACTTAATGATGGGGCAAAAAAAAAAAAAAAAAAAAGCTTTATTCATGCCTGTAAAACAATATCCAGATGTTGTCTTGTTTGCTGTGGGTGTAAGTGATCTAGATGGAGGGAGAAGAATTACTCTGTTTGCAAGTGTTTCTTTCTCCTAGTGTCTGTGAGAGCAAGTTTGTTATTGATTTTTAGTGATTACATGGTTTTTTCACGTCGTTCTTCAGCAGTTATTTTCCTTAGTCGGTGGAGAAATCAGTTTAGGTTGGCGTAAGGCGAAACCTCGCCGGAATATTTTAAAATCTGTTACCTATCCTTATAAGAAAAAAGTAATGTGAGTTTTCCGCGGTAGGTATAAGGAATGTAAACAATTCTGACTTTGGAAACATTAGGAACCTGGTTCACAACCCATGGCTAATGCGTTTTATAACCTGTGTATAATTCATGGGGGTCTAGACGGTTCTCAGCTAATCAATGTTATACTGGGTGAAATTTCCACATTGTTCCTGTGAAGCTAGTTTTTTATCTCCTCTCTGCACTTCCGCATTTAGTTGCCTGAAGGAAATAAGAATATGCTGTTCAACAGAAGTCTCTTGACCTCATGATTTCTTTAAGTCACAGGTTAGGAAACTTACAACAAATGCGATGTTCAACTTGGCAAAATTAAAGACCAAAATTAGTCCTACTCAATTCAAATCTTTAGATTTACTTTGTCTTATCAGAAAATATCTTAATCTTTTTTTTGTTTGTTTATCTAAAGGAAGGATTTTGAAAAAAAAAATTACAAGTGATTCTTGAAGTTCTTTTTTTGAAACCTCAAAATCACACTCACACACACACAACTGCTAATCCTAGATCCTATTCCATTCTGTCCTCTCTCATAAATGTTAAAACAAATATGTAATGATCTACAATAGGCTTAGGTGATAAATTCTTTCAATTTAAAATTGTCCTAAAAATCAAAAGAGAAGAGTCAAATACAACTATCATGCATTTTTAAATGCCATCATTTTATGACAACCAAGCGCTTACCTTACACACATCTCCCCTCAGCACTGTCTTCCCCAGGTTTTTTTTTTTTTTAGCAGTTTTCTTCCTTCCCTAGTGATAAATACAGTAAATGGCCAGGCATGGAGCAACCCAGAGGTCGTATGACAAGTTTTGCAAACGTCTGGAGAGTAGAAGAGTTTCACCAAATCGCCAGTCATATCTCAGAAACGCTAATCAAATAACGGGGCTGACAGGTCCTCACTGAATTAAATAAATGCCTAAGTAGTTTGGGGGTTTTCTAGAAATAGACTTAGCTGAATTTGGCGATTCTGGTTGCTTAAGGAAAACACATTTTTAAAAACTCCTCCCGCCCTCTCATCACTCCTTCTTCCCATCAACCGTTGTGGTCATTTTACGGAAAGTGCTATTTCCCCGATTTCCTCTCCTGACACTTAGAACCAGTGCAGACAGCCCGTGTCTGGGGGGAAGGAGACAGAGCGAGACCCCAGGCTTCCCACGCCCGCGGTCCTGGAGAGCTGACAGAAGCAGGTCTGCTGGATCCTCCTACTCTCACTCTGCCCTTGTGTGAAGGAAATCTTAAAAAGGCTGAACTTTCTCGTTTGGGTGTGTGTGTGTGTGTGTGTAATTATGTACCTGAATGACAACGTGCTTTGTACAAGAAGAGCCACCAATGTGTGGCTTTAGGCATCAAAGACAAACATTTTCGGACTTAATCACTAAATGTCAAGCATTTGAAATCTCTTTTCCTGCCACACCCCCTCTCATCTGTCAGAGACACGGGGCAGCCCACTGACTTCCTTCCTGACTCTGCTTCAGAGTCCAGAGATGTTTGTGGAGAGTATTTGCCTGGTGGACGCATCAGAATCTTAGGACCAGCACAGGAGTCCGCAGAATGAACCGTAAGCGTGCTAGAGCTGCTGATGACCAGCCCCTGGGAAGGCTTGTTTAAGGCATATAAAGCTCCCTAGTCATGCCCTTCAGCCTTTACTCTGTAAGGAATTCAGCTACCGTCTTCTCCCCTGCAACCATTCAAGCACTTCACGCCAGAGTAAATCAGGTATCTCCAATTGTGCTGTTTCAATTCTTCTTTCAAGTAAAAAGAATTCTGCTCCAAAAATAGTCAGAAAGCTATGGCCAGAGTTAATGTTAGCTTCCATGCTTGCAAAGAAGAGTGTATTGCTTATTAATGGGTAAGTGAAAGACGCATGTCAGACAGAGGTGATTCTTCATTCTCCTCTCTCCTGCCCTTCACCTTCATCTTGTAGACACACCTTGGGAGTGGGGCTTGGGTGCAACTGGAGTGGCCGGGCTGGGTATGGGGAGAGCAGAGGAGCAAAGCGATCCAAGGCGGGTGTGTGGGGGGCTTGCTCTGTGCCCCTCAAGGATGCAGTGCCATGGAAGGGGGCAGATCTGACCCCAAACACCTGGCTCTTTGCTGCCGCTCAGGTGGCCTCCTGCTGCCAGTTTTACAGACAGAGAAAGCACTGTGTGGCCAGAAGGAGCAGCTCCAGAAGTGCCGAACCTTCCCACAGCTAAAGGAACTAAGGGCAGCCCACTTCCCCACCTTGAAATGGAGAATTGAGAGGAGAGAAAATAACTTAAAGTCTAAAAGCAAAGGTTCTGGGAAAGAAGTTTTATTTGCTAAGCATTACTTTGTTAAGATCAAAGGGGGAAAAAACAAAATGAGCACATAGACGTTCCTGGTAAAAGACAAAGCAAGAAAGAGGAATCTGAAAATCTGCCCTCCCTGCAAAATGCTCCTTGGGCCAATGCAGACAGTGATGTGGGCACCTCTGCTCACAATGCAGCTGAGTCCACGTAGAAATTCCCACTGTATTCCCAGGGCTTTTTAACCAAAAACATTTCTGCTTTTCTCATAAACAAAGGTCAGAGCTTGTGAGGGGGTCTGTATACCTGCCTTCCCTTCATTTGGTACCGTGACTTATCTGGTGAAAGGATTCATAAGCCAACAGTCACTGTAATCCAATTGGACTTTAGAAATTCACACCTGGCCTAATTCCAGAGTAGTCTGTGCTCCCACACCTAAAATTCTATAACACAGAATTCCAGATATTTCAGTCATGATCTGAAGATGAACTAGGGTTGCCTGACCAGGCTCACAGAATCAGAAGATACACGAGAAGGACAAGGTGTTGATTTGTGGTACCAAAACACACTTGTCTGTAGGAACGCACCTATCCATAGGAAACAGTGAAGTAGAAGAGCATGCCTGTGTTACCTGGGGGCTGAGGACCCAGAGGGGCCGTTGAAAGGAATTAGCAATAGAATAAGCACAGTTTTGTTTTGTTCTTCCGCATGACCCTACAGCTCAGATTCAGAGCAATCTAGAAGTGTATTGATCCACATTAAACAAAGCAAGCAGTTCCTTCTATGGTGGGCTGATCTGTAGCCACATGGCTGCATTGGCTACTTAGGCTCCCATTCAGGGTTCCGAGTTCAGGGAAATGACATCCATGGCCTGACTGTGACCCTGGGATTACAAATCACACTAACCCTCAGTCATTGTCAGGGCCATCGGAATGAATACAAAAGAAGTGGCTCAGAGGAGGAACACTGTAGAAAAGGATCCAGTTCTCAGGGCCCAGGTTTGGGTTTGGGTTTCAATCCACATCCTGTTTCAGCCGAAGTTGCCCTGCTGTGGGGCTGATAACTATGAACTTCTTGTGAGTTTTCTCCAGTGCCGGGACCAGAGGCCGATCAAGATTTTATGGAGCTTGAAGATTATACAATTTTGAGAGCCCTCTTTAAGGAAAAGGAATGCAAAATTATGACTATAAAATTAGGTACAAAGCTTTGGAGAAGGTTGGTGCAAGGGAGGAGCCCTGAAGCTTGCATTTCATTAACTTCATGACAAATCCACTCTGTGTCCTACGTAATAAAGGCCCAATACTTGTTTCCTGAAGGAATGGTTGAATTAATTTATGTAAATTTTAGCTGTTGGCTGCCCTCTAAGTAACTCTGAAAACTGATAAGTGAAAATATCAAATAGTTGTGCTTATACACATCTAATGATTGGTGATATATGGAAGACTGATGTGGGTGATACCTAGAACATTTCTCATTGTACTGTGGTCAAAACGTTAGGTCATAACTACCCAGTGGTAAGATGCTAATGGTAAGATGCTATCAGAACTCCTACAGCAGAGTATGTGGGAACTGAAATTCATGGTACACTTTTTCGATTTGAAAAGTCCTCAAGTTAAAAAGCGAAGAACTTCGCGTTAGTCGTGGGCCTAGAACCTAGAAAGATATTAAAGGCATCAAGAGCACACTTCTCTTTTAATAGGCTTGAGGCCTTGCCCAGCGAAATATCTATGCGTCTGGCAAGGGACAGCCTCTTCTATTTCTATGAGTGCTGTTTCCAGTTCCAATCGCAGTTATCAGTGTCATTTCTCAGTATGAATGCTGGCTAAACTCATGCCTACCAGGCCAAATAATGCTCTCACTCAGTGATATTTATGTCTTCAAATATTGCAGATTGGTATCTTGCTCATCCTAGTCTCCTGCCAAAGAATGCAAGGTTGGCTCCCCGAATGAATCTGGCTTTCTTACTTCCTGAGTTACCCCTTTGTCTAGCCCTACCTTCCAAGAATACATTTGAGAAGCTTATCATTTGCTTTGAAATATCATGAAATTTGACATCATCTCTACTTTTCCTACCAATCCTATCCCCACATACCTGCTACAAGTTAAAAATATTACATATGAGCCCAGGAGCGCCTGGCTCCTTTATCAAGAATTCTCTAAATACTAAGGAATGAGAACCTGCCCTGTCCTCGTCCTATTTTCAAAAGTCCATGGAAAGAATTTATGTATAAACCAATAGTGAGCTACATCACATGCAGACATATATATGCAACTAACAAAGGCAGCGTGGATGTGTATTTAGCCATAACGTTAATAATGACACTAACTGTGTAGGTACAGAGGAAATATTCCAATGCCAACAATGTCACAATACAATGCTGCCTTATTTTCAACATCTTGTCTTGTTTAGTAAATTTCAAATCTGTAATTTACACTTAAGGTCCATAGTAAAGATTAAGTGTACAAAAAATTGCCCTCCAAACAGTGTTGCCATGGTGACAATGAGCTTAGCATCACCCTTTAACAAAGGAGGTGGATATCATATTCATGTGACTCAATTATTGTCCACACGGATGTCATGATAATCTGATCAAGGAACACTCAGGGTTTCACCACTTAGCACCACCACCCACCTGATCCCTACTGGCATGGGGAGGTGAGGGGACTGAGGGCTCCACTCCAGTGCCTTCATGACTCAATCTCTTGGGAACTGGGGGAAGACCCCTTGGAAGCTGGCCCTCTACTTCTTGTCTTAGGGGTCTAGGGGCAGGAGCAATCCCCTAGCCAGAAGGCTGAAGGGAGCATCCCAAAACACAATCAAGTCTGACAGTAAAGCAGCATCTCTCCTGGGAAGTTCTGCTGGCCAGCAAGTGGTCCTGAGGAGAGTTCTGTGTAATTCTTGCCCTACAGGAAATAAGAAGGTCTATACTCTGATAGGTTTGGGAAATCTGTCATAGTCTAGAATTCCCTCTTGGAATGTCCCAGTTATCATTACCATATTAAAAAGTCTAAGAAATCCAGCAGCAAAGACATCCTTTAACTTTGAATCCCAAGTTGTTTAAACCATGTTGGACTACAAAACTGTCTGCCGCCTCCTTCCGCCTCCTTGTAACTATTATTCACTCCCCTGACTAATACTTCATGCAACCCCATGGAGGACACTTTTGCAGGCTCTGATTGGAAAGTTTTCACATACTCCAAGAAAAGAACATGTTACGAGTTTTATACTCCACTTGGCTGTGAGTTGTACTTTTGGGACCTATAGGTGACTGGCCAGCCTTTGGGATTGCAAAGTGGCCACCCACAGTCAGCTGCAAATAATTTATTTCCTTTTTGCCTCTTTGTTTCTTTATGTACATCTTATTCCCAAAAGGATTCAAGTGAATTTACAAAGACACATCCACATACCCTCACACAAATACAATACTAATTAAAAGTAGATGGAAAAGAAAAGTAAGAGTAAGCCTCAAAGAAGTAATTTGATGAAATCATTTACTTATATGAGTTTTAATCTATTTTTAAAAACCACAAATTAATGTACCCTGACCCACAGCAGTGGAATCTTGTTTGTGACTTTAGAATTCAATGTATGTTTTAAAATATGCTTCATATTTGACCCTGGAAATCAATTAGGCACTCCTTGAATCTAGTTTTATGTGCACCATATTTTATAATTCTTTTAAAAGACAATGTTAATTCTGCCTCTCGAGATCTTTTTCTTTTTTTCTTTTTCTCACTATTTCTATAATTTAATTGTCTGTAAGTGAGGTTATAAACTTTCTCCATCAGGATGTAGCTGGTTCATCCCACTTGGTCCTACTTTGCAATCGCCTGTCTACTTGTCTCTCTCCCCTACTGGGTTGTAAGGTCAATGTCAATGGAGATTTTACCTGATTCTTCCTCTGTGCTCCCAGAGCTTGGCCCAAATAATTCCTTAGGCAATGCTTGTTGAATCAACATGCATTGACACCGAGGCAAAATTTCTGCTGTAATTACATCTTCAGTTGAACCATGACCTACATCCATCCCATCCTGCAAACATAGAGCATAGGACTTTGTATGTGAAGTGTTTTGAAAATACATGTATCTGAAAACTCCTGACTAGTGCATTTTCTCCCTTGATGACCATTACAAAGTGATAGATTGGCTGTTAGAATCACTTAAAGGGGGCTCTTAAGGAGGGAGACATATTTGTATGAGTGAGAAGAAACAGGCCACCAAGTACCTACAATGTAGTAGTTGTGTGAACCCCACGGAGGGAAAATAAGAAACACGCAGAGTATTTTGGAAAGAAGGAAATGGAAATAAAACAGAAAAAGTAAATGCAGAGCCAGCAGGGTTTGGTGTGGCCTGAATGTTTGATCCTGGAGAAGAAAATAAAGGAAAGAAAGGAATGAAAGAATTCACTGCAGTCTTAAGGAGGAAAGAGTGATTTGATCCATGGCGTGACCCATCCAGGAGACAAGGGAATTCACGTCATTTCAGTCTCCCTCAAATGCTATGTTTAGATACAGTCTGTGTTAGCATACCTGCGGCAATGAGGGTATTTGGCTCACAATGTGTTTTAAATTTTAAGATGAAGAGAATTTTCTAAGATTTGCCCATTTTAAAGATGAAATATTATAGGACTAAAACTTATAAGAGCCACTTTTCTGTGATTACAATCAAATGCATTTCATTCCGACTAGGAGTAGTGGATGCCAGTACATGGTGTTTCAGAGTCTGAGGCTGCACGAGGGTTGTATAGTTAAACATACATTTTACAATTATGGATTTTAACTTGTCTAGTCCAATATCCTGGGAATGGTCTCTTAACTAGCCTTTTTTTGCATAGCACTTTGTTTTGTATTCAATATCCGAAGAAACGGTTTGTGACTTCCTAGTGCTATATTGGTCAAAATGTATATTTAATGAGTTTCTTAATCAACTCCCGTCAGGAATTTGGCTAGTTAGGCTCTGACCCTCAGTTCTCTCTACCTGGTACACATGTGCCGGCAGCTTGCTCTGCAAGAGGCTGGAAGGCTGTGTCTCAGAAGATGCAGGAGGAGAAGACTTAGTCTTTAATCTCAAGGAACCTCCATCCCACCGTTGGGAGGAGGTGTGGATGGGGATGCAGGTGGAAAAATAGTAAGAAATACTCAAAACACATGAACGGCTGTGGTGCCCGGCAGAATATGATGAGCATTACATGAGACCTTAACAAAAGTCTTAGGAGAGTCAAAGAGGGAAAGATCAGATCTGTTTGGGACAGTTGGGAAAGGTCTTGGAGAGAACCTTGGAGAATGAATAAGACTTCAAAAATCAGGATGGGGAGGAGAAGCCATCAGAGGTTAGGAGAATGGCAGGCACAAAGGTACACCTGAAGGAAAGGGCAGGGAGGCTTGCAGTGGGCAGAGGGTTAAGTGTGCTGCAGAGAAGGAGTCGGGGAGTGATGACAAGAATCTAGATGATGCTGATGATGGTGGACACTGCTGAGTGCTCACCAAAGGCCAGATCATTCCAGCTGTGTCTTAATCCTCACAACCACTGCCTATCTGGGAGGCTTTCTTATTAGCCTTGTTTTAGAGATGAGGAAAGCAGAGAGCAGAGGTTCAGTAACTTGCTTACAGTCACAGGTTTCAGACGGTGTGATCCTGGGCTTTGAAGTGAGGCCATTGGTCTCTAGAGGCCACACCCTGAAGTTTTGCTCCCTGGGAGATGAGCCTTAAGGGTAGGCTCGTTGGGAAGGGCTGTTTGGGGTTTGATAAGCAATGAGGAGTCACTGAAGGTTTAGCTTGAGCTGCATTTTTGAATATCAGCCCAGCAGTGAAGATCATGTGACTTGTCAGAAGGGTATTTTGAGAGGCTGGGCAAAGGGACTGGGGAGTTGGAGCAGAGCAGGGGCAGCAGAGAGGGAAAGAGAGACACACACACGAGATGCACTAAGAAGGTAGGACCTCTGGGCTCGCTCTAATTAGGCAGGAGTGAGGGAGTGTCAAGACACACAGGTGGGAGAATGAGGGCACCATTGTTTGGAACCAAACATCAGGAGAAGTAGCTGGATGTAGGGAGAACAATGTGAGTTGTGTTTTGGACGAGTCAGTTCTGAGCAGTTCTCTATGGGAGGTGAACCAGGGGACATTGGAAACACAGATTGAATCTAAGAGGGGCCACAGGTAAAGAAATGGGGCCAGGACTGGTCGAGGGAGTAAGGTAGAGGATGCTGAGAGAGAATAAAGAGAAATAAAAGAGGATGACTAAAAGACCCTGGGGGATATAACTGGGGGTGGGAGAAGGAAGAGGGAAAGTCCACCAAGCAGAAAGAGAATGGATAATCAGGGAAACAGATGGATAACCAAAGAGTCTTCTGACCCAGTAGCAAAAGGCAGAAGGAACTCTCTGAAGACACTGCTACTAATACCTGCCCTGACTCACACGTCAGAGAACTGAGAAGCGTGTTTGGAAGCTGAAGAAGAGAAGCAGCAGAGAGTCTAAAGGTGCCAGCAAGAAAAGATGTTGGAGGAGGGCTTGGTAGCCCCGTCCCAATTTACGCTCCAGATAAAAAGTCAGAGGAATTGAGAGATTATCGTTTGGCTGGCCAATCAGAGTCTTAGAGGCCGGGAGGATGGCTACTTCTAATCGTGTTAGTGGCATGAGTTTCTTTTCCTCTATTGCCTGTTTTAAGTATGGTTAATCTACTCCCTTTCTTCTTTAAAGTCAGTCAAGTTATTCCATAGATTAACATCTATCATGATTTTAACAGTCTGTGCTTAGCTCGGAGGGTGGTTACATGTATTCCCAAAGGAAGATTCCAGCAACTCAGGCCCCTGGGAACTGGATGTATATCTGGTCTTTGCAAGTTATGTGCTTTAGTTTTCTGAGACACTCTAGATAAACTACAAGCCCATTCTTTTTTTTTTTTTTTTAATAAATTTATTTATTTATTTTTGGCTGCGTTTGGTCTTTGTTGCTGCATGCGGGCTTTCTCTAGTTGCGGTGAGCGGGGGCTACTCTTCATTGCGGTGCACAGGCTTCTCAATGCGGTGGCTTCTCTTGTTGCGGAGCATGGATGGACTCTAGACGCACGAGCTGCAGTAACTGTGGCACACAGGCTCAGTAGTTATGGCTCATGGGCTCTAGAGTGCAGGCTCAGTAGTTGTGGCGCACGGGCTTAGTTGCTCCGCAGTATGTGGGATCTTCCCGGACCAGGGCTCGTACCCATGTCCCCTCCATTGGCAGGCGGATTCTTAACCACTGCACCACCAGGGAAGTCCACAAGCCCATTCTTGAATGTGTTTCCAATAAAAAGGGAACGATAATGCAGCGTCCAAATTTGCTAGTTACTGACATGATTAAAGCAAGACTTTTCAAGTTTATTGTTTTATAAGATCGGAGACCTTTTGAACACAGACAGGATCTGACAGATAGTCTTAACGATGGAGAGAGAGAGCAGGCTGGGCCAGTTCCTTCAGAACAATTCGTTGTTGGCTTTGAATCTACAGTTTCAAGTTTGTTTTGCTGGGACTATCTTCTACTTTTTCGGTGTTGTAATGGGATTAAGCAAAACTTCAGCAAAACCTAAAATGCTATATTACAGTAGTTTTGAAAAATATGTAGGTGGATTTAAAAAAAAGTCACAGTCTTAATTTCTTAGCAAAACTCAAATGACTAGTCTTTTGGAAACTTCTGTATAAGAGAATATGAATATCTGATGAGTTCTTTTTTTCAACTTATTATTGAAGTATAGTTGATAACTACAATGAACAGCAAAAGGATAAACATGAAGATGTAAAAGAGGACATAAAAATCATAAAATGTGGGGAAGGGGCGTAAGAAAATGTCGATTTTTTTTTTTTCAGAATATGTTTGGTAAGAGTTCCTGAAGCCCTAGAGAAAAATAGTTGGGAGAGGAATGAGAAAAGCCTCAAGGTAGGTAACAGTGGAAACTTGACAAACAGAGGGTCGTCTGTGAAGAGGGGCAGGTTGGTCTCAGGAAAAGACTTTGGACTTGGGAGCTGACATTCCTAGATGTGAATTTCAGGTGTGCAGACTCCCTTGGGTGAGATGCACCGACCATCAGAGCCTAAGTGTGTACTGTAGAGTGTATGAGAAGCAATCAACAGAGGTTGGTTCTTTCTCTCCCCACTCCTGGTCGCCACCCTCCCCCACTGATTCCTCACCATCACCCCCACTCCCAAGGGCAATGCAAGGCTTTTCTTTAAGGCAGCTGGTGAAAAAAAAAAGTTAAACTTGGGAGTGGAATCCCTGGATTGGAGTCTTCACTTCTGTGCTGTGTGATCCTCCAAAAGTTATCTAACTTTTAGATTCTCATCTGTAAACTTGAAGAAATTCCTACCCGCAAGAATAAAACAGGAGTGCTCGATGAGCAGATTTTTGTAAAAGTGTGGGGAAGTCACTCCTAGTTCTATGAATCAGCAGGGAACAAACATTCTCAATATGACCCAAAGCAACCCTCCTTTCTTCCCTGAGGACCTAATTCCCTTTTTATACAATTCTGCTTTTTAGAAATTACTTTATAAAGAAACTCACAATTCCAGAGTCTAGGTTACCACCCTTACAAAATCTGCAAGCAGCTTTTTAAATATTTTTAATTTCTAAAAGGGATTATACCCCTGTAGCTACTCAAACTTTGAGGAAGGAGAGTTTAGTTTTGGCAGGACTAGCTTACTGGGTTTCCCTCTAGAAATGACTGTAGTTCTCGATGCAAATTGAATCAGAAATTACCCTTGTAATTTTTTTTTTTTTTTTTGGTCCTTCATTCTTTTCTGTTAAAAATACATAGAGGCATTAAAAGGTAACTTTCTCCTAGGTCTTATAAGGAGAGAAGAGTGACAGAGAGAAAGACTATGAACTTGGCATACCATTGAACCATGCTCTGGAATTTGGGTGGGTCTAGGAAAAAGTACTTCAGTGGAAAGCATATATGGGTGTGGGAGAAATCCCTGTAAACTATAAATTGACTACATACTGAACAGGCTGGTGTGGAAAGAAACCACAAGTCTCCCAAATTCAGAGAAGAGGAGACAGAATCAATTTGGCACCAAGAGAACACCAGGTGCCCTTGGGAGCTGGGGATGTTTGCAATTAGTAGCAGTCTTAACTAGTTCCATGGAACCCAGTAGTCGTAGGCATCTACTGTGGTGTCCTGCAGTTACCCGTACCAGGACCTGCTTATCGTCAAGTTTCTCCATCACCTGACCTCAGTTACCCATGCTCTGTCCCTGCCCACTCAGGCCCCCTGCTCTGTTGCTTCTGGATTCATCCCACCTTGTTGCCTTTGCCTGCAAGGTCTCTTCCCTAAAAGCCCTCATTTCTTTCCTTTTCCTATCAGAGTCTCGTTATCCATCCTTTGAGACCCTTCAAGGCCTGTTAGGCTTGGGTTTTCCCTTCCCTTACCACTTCTGCGCTTTCTGAATTTCATTTTCTCGAGGCTGAGTTAAACCTAGAATGTGTCTGTGCCCCTAAGAACTAATCATATATTGTGTCCCAATTTGGACCTTCGTTAGGTACAGGTGTTGCCTATTTCCCCCATCATATTACCAGCTCCTGGATGGTGGAGGGCACATCACACTTGACCAAGTGAAAACCAGCTAGCTACCCTCTGCAGAGTCCCACTTTGCACCTGGAGTTGGGTGCATTCAGCTCACTGTTTGCAATCCCAGTCTAATGCCAGGCGAGCTTTATTATCTCTCTTTTTCAAAAGAAGGAAGCTGAAAATCAAGGAGACTAAACGTCTTGTTCAAAGTCACCAGCCCAATTACCTTTCACAAGGCATCTTACTTCATCAGCAGGGTGACCCCATTAGGTTGGCCCTGGCACCAGCCTTCAGACTTTAAGTAACTTGCCCCCCAGTGTCATAACCAAAAGATCTGAGATTTGAACCCAAGTCTGTGTGTGGCTCCAACCCTATACTTTTACACTCTATCACATTGCTTCCCTATCACCCAAATGCTCAAGACAAAGTTGAGCCTGGAATAATATTAAATAAATACATGATTCATCTCATTTTGTCAAAACCAAGGGAATATGACAAAAACCTGCAAATTCGACCAGAGCAGCAGTATTCTCTCTATATATATAGAGAGAGAGTATATGTATATGTAGAGTGTATATGTATATATGTGTATAAAAATATATATAAATATATGAAATATATAAAAATAAAGTCAAAAATAATATAAATATTCAAAGTGTATATATGTATTATTTTTCAATACTTTTTTTAGAGCAGTTTTAGGTTTACGACAAAATTGAGAGGAAGGTACAGAGGTTTCTCATACACCGTCTGCCACCACACATGCACAGACTCCCACATTAGCCACATCACTCACCAGATGCTAGAGTTTTCTTACCAAGAGTGAACCTACACTGACATCAAAAGTCCATAGTTTACCGTATGGACTCACTCTTGGTGTCGAACATTCTATGGGTTTGGACGAATATGTAATGACATGTATCCATCATTATAATTCCATACAGAGTAGTTTCACTGCCCAAAAAACCCTCAGTGTTTCCCTATTCATCCTTCCCTTCCTCCTTAATCCCTGGTGACCATTGATCTTTATCTGCCACCACAGTTTTGCCTTTTCCAGAACGGCACGTAGCTGGAATCATGCAGTAAGTAGCCTTTTCAGATTGGCTTCTTTCACCTAGTAATATACACCGAAGTTTTCTTAATGTCTTTTCATGACTTGATAGCTCATTCTCCCTGTATATTTATGAGAAGACCAAGACAACACTTGACTCCTTGTTCTTTGCTTTATAGTAACAGGGTAAAAAGATTTATAAGCAAGTTAATGTTAAAGGGAGTGTGTAACTATTTTATCACCTGGGTCACAAGTACTTCCATACATGCCACATGTCTTATAAAGAATTTTAAATGTAGCAGGTAGGTCTCTAGCACAATTTCTTGAAGAGCCAAAGATATTTCCGAGTGACAGCATCACTCATCTCATGGAGCCAAGTCCCCCGAGGTACCAGAAATCACCAAAAGCAACAGGAGTCTTAGCTGCAGGAACTTCCATCTTTCTAAATCTTCTCAGTGACAAAACTGGACGGGGCATCTTCCAAGACAGATGTTCTTATAAAACTGCCATATCTGCTTAAATAAGCTGAAATTTGGAGTCTGGGCTCTCTGTGCTTTTTCTTGAAATTACACTTCATAGAAAGTTAAAGCTTAAAGGGGTTTCAGAGAAGTGAGTGTGACCCTCTCTCCCATTACAGATGAGGACACTGAAGCCCGGGGATCATATGACTTGCCTGGGGTTTTGCAGCACATAGAGAAGCTGGTTCTTCTGACGGTGCTTGAGACCCCTCACCAGGGCTCCTCTTATCCCAGGAGGAACCCAAGAGGAAAAGATGAACCCCAACTCAGGGGGATGCCAAATAACTGAACTGTCTTATAGTTTGGAAACTGATGAGAGGAGTGAATGGAAAGAAATAGAAAATCAGTTAAACATTTGCATGTTTTAAAAAGATAGAGGATTCCTGGGACTTCCCTGGCGGTCCAGTGGCTAAGACTCTGCGCTACCACTGCAGGGGCCAAGGGTTCAATCCCTGGTCGGGGAACTAAGATCCTGCATGCCATGCAGTGTGGCCAAAAAAAATAAGAAAAGAAAAATAGCAGACTCCTACTTTTCCTAAACCATTGACATTTGTCAATAGTTCCTTCTCCGAACTCTCATTCCTAAGGTCGGTCCTATAAGGAAAATCTCTGGGAACTGGGCTGAGTGGCATGTTAGTATTTTTCTAATCAGAATGTGGTGAGCCCATGTACTATGCTGCTTACACTATAGAATCACCCAGGCCCTGGCTGCCGGACCTGGTCATTGTTACGATGTGCAGATTGTCCACATCTTGTCCTGAGGTCATTATGGGAACAGATTGTGCAGGGAAGAAACGTCTGTAGAAATGAATGGAGAGGTCATCGCAAACGAAGGTGCACGAGATCCAGCCAAAGTTACGGGAAGTTTCTAGTGGGTTCCCATTTGTTTGTGATAATTATCCACCACAAGGGGCTGCTTAATTACCTGACATTTTAAAAACAAATCACAAAACCTGTGACTTAGTGCCACGATCAGACCCACGAGGGAAAGTGTGAAGCCCCAGGATGGCATTGAGAGTTTCTAAAATGTGAGGCTTCCCCAGATAATTTCCCAAGGTCCCAGTGCCCTTTGGATAGAATTCAGGAGAGAGAAAGACCTTCCAGTGTCCCCTAGGACCTCTGAAGAATAAGAAAACACTGTGCTGCCTCCCAGGCTTCTGTGGTAATTCTGCTTGGCAGGTTTTTTTTGTCAAATAGCTTTAAGAAAAATCTGGAGCTATATCAGATATAATTATCTTATGATGCAAGGGGACGGTCTTTCATGCATAAAAACCAAGTCTTGTGCTAGAAAGCACTCGTGGCCCAAGGGCTCTATCCTTGGAGGTGTGTGAGGGCTGCTGGGGTAGGGACAGAGGCTCCTGCTCGATGCCCAGTTTCCACCTCCGGGTGGAGGGCACATCTGGCCCACTCTCTCGGCTGTCACGTGAGCACAGAGCCTATAGGTGCGGGTTGCAAACCAGTCTCCCAGCACCTCGAGCCTCCTCCCTGCAGAGCCAGCCTCCTTCATCACTTCCCCAGTTGGCTGGGATCTTCAGCTGAGCTGGGCCCCAGCCCCTGGACTCCAGGTAAGACCCCCAGAGCGCTTCCTGCTGTTCACCCTGGGTGGTAGAGAAGGAGGGGGAAAATAAAACACCCAAACCTCAAAGGCCCAGGGAATTTCTGGAAGGTCCAACCAAAGTGATTCATCTTGACCTCAGGCATGATTTTCTTGTCTACTCTCCACTCTTTTCCATTTCAACTCCTATATATCTTATTGATTTGAAGAAAACTCCAGTGCTTAAAAACGACTAAGCACTGCTCAATGACATTGTAAATAAAATAGAATATTCACTTGGTCAGAAAAACAAGCAATTAAGACTTGTACCTTATACTGTAAGACTGAAACCCGAATTTATTTGCATAAACAAAGGGCTTGGTATAAAACTAAAATGCAGGGGCTTCCCTGGTGGCGCAGTGGTTGAGAATCTGCCTGCCAATGCAGGGGACACGGGTTCGAGCCCTGGTCTGGGAGGATCCCACATGCCGCGGAGCAACTAGGCCTGTGAGCCACAACTACTGAGCCTGCGCGTCTGGAGCCTGTGCTCCGCAACAAGAGAGGCCGCGATAGTGAGAGGCCCGCGCACCGCGATGAAGAGTGGCCCCCACTTGCCGCAACTAGAGAAAGCCCTCGCACAGAAACAAAGACCCAACACAGCCATAAATAAATAAATAATTTTTTAAAAAAACCAAAAAACTAAAATGCAGTTCGTTAGGCCAAAACCTCCTTTCAATAGTAATATATTGAACATGCTTCTGTAAATAGCAATTAGCTATTAATCCAGATGAAATTTACAAGCAAATATCTTGAAGAGTTAGTGCTGAGTTTTGACCCTTAAAGACCTTCATTTCAATGACAAGATGTATAAAAACGCAGCTTTTTGAAAAAGCACATATACTTAGGTTCATTTCTTTCAAGATCATGTATATTATTATTCACAAGTCACAGTGCATATGGAAAGTGATACGATTTTTCAAATATTAAATGATGGTAGCTCGCTAGCACCCCAGTGATCACATTTTATCTTAGGTTTTCAGAATCTACCCAAGGCCTGGTTAACTCTTATTCACATATTTTGAGAGGGATAAAAAAAGGTCTTACATATAGCACAAGGAACTATATTTATTATCCTGTGATAAACCATAATGGAAAAGACTATGAAAAAGAATGTATATATGTATATATATATGTATAACCGAATCACTTTACTGTACAGCAGAAATTAACACAACATTGTAAATCAACTATACATCAATAAAATAAAAAAATTTTTAAAAGGTCCTACAGATATTACTCTAAATTAATCTTAGCTCTGTGAGAGAAGTCACGTTTGCATAACTGTATCTAATATCCCTACCTACTCTTATCCTAATATTTGAAAAGCTCCTTCCCTTCCCCCCATCCCCTGAAACCCTTTGACCAATATCTCTCCCTTTTCTCCCATCATTCACAAAGCAATTTCCCAGGTTGCAAATATTAGAACCCACTCATCTCTAATCATTTTCTAGTCTGTCTTATCAATGTCATATCAATGACTTACCAATTACTCTGCTCAGTAACCCACGACACTTGAGATTTCTCCCACCAGTATTAAGTTGTACATTTTCACAGGGCAATTTATTTTAAAATCAAGATGATCCATAAAACTAAGAGTTTTGCATGCACAGAGTCCTGATTGTTCTGCAGCTGCATTTCTGAACGCTAATAGTTAGACATTAGATGTAGATGTTAAGGAAGCAAATTAACTCAGAATTTCACGTGTGCCCTCAGGTTCAGCACTGACCATGCTGGGAGAGAACTTTGAGGTCATTTTGTCCAACCCTCTCATTTTACAGATGAGGAAAACAGGACTAATTGATAGCTAGTTATACCAAATTACAGCTCTCCTGAAACAAGATAGCAGAGTTAGTAGGCTTCTTAATGTGCTCAATTACTATCTGGATTCCATAAGCTGATGAGGCTGCTGTGACCTTGAGCATTTCCATTCTGTGGTTTTCAAATGTTTACGTTTCTAATGTGGTATTTGTCATCCCGAGTCCCCGACACCTTTTACTGTGGGCAGTCTTGCCAATACCTAACTCAGAACAGCCCACCTCTTCCCTCCTCAATGAGTGGTTGAACTTCTTTCTTCAACTCTTATCACTTCGCCTCTGTGCTTCTCAGGAGCCAGCATAGGTTTGTTTGACATTTTTCAGCCTTGTTCCTCTTACACCAAAGGACCGAGACATCAGTTCCCAGACCAAGGACAGAGTTCCTCAAGTTTCATCCTCAACTGCTCAAAAATTTTTTATAACTTATCTTTTTTCCTCTGCCCCACAACTGGAGCAGAAGCTTCATGGAACAAGCATCTTGCCTGTACTCTTGAATCCCAGTGTCTAGAAGAGTCTGGAAAATAGTAGGTGCTTGACACATACATGTGTGATGAATGTAACCTTTGCTCTCTTAGGGAATCATTTGTCTCCCTCCAGTCTAAGACTTATGCCCCTGGGAGCAACAGTGTCCCCTTGTTCACCCTCAAATCTCTGACCTCTGGATCATGTCCTTGCTCTCGAAATCGTGCCTCCTTAGTTGTCCACTCTGGTGAGTCTACAGAGCTGTGCCTTCTGCTGGCTGCTCCTCCTCAAGCTGCTTTGCTAGAAAGTTCTCTCTCTCTTCAGTACAGGCAGTCCCCAAGACTCTGCCCTCAGCTGCCTTCTTCTCTCTGTATTTTTTCTTTCTTGCAAATCTCATTGACTCATAGGTGGTCAACTTCTACTTCTTGGGCAGTGATCCCCAAATCTCCATTGCCAGCCCCCAATTTATTTCATAGAGATGGACTCCTACCGTCAGAGCCGGAGCCAACCTCATCGTGTTACGGTCAATGCCCTCTGCTTTTCAGGCAAGGCGTCCTCTTCATCCAGGCACCAAAGCCCAGAGTCATTTCAGCTCTTGCTCTCCACCCCCCACTTCACATCTAAGAGGTGTGTGAGGTTTACCTGTTGGTGAACGTAGGTGTTGATGTCCTTAAGTTCATGTGTTGCTTAATGAATACAGCAGCCTCCTAAATAATCTCTTTACAGCTGTTCCCTCCTTCTCAATCTATCTAGCCAGATGAGCCTGGCTTCTTTTGGCCTGTTGAAAGACCAAACTTTCCAGTTTGATCTCCATAGCCTTTTATTTTATTTTATTTTTTAAACATCTTTATTGGAGTATAATTGCTTTACAATGGTGTGTTAGTTTCTGATGTATAACAAAGTGAATCAGCTATCCATAAGCATATATCCCCCTATCTCCTCCCTCTTGCGTCTCTCTCCCACCCTCCCAATCCCACCCCTCTAGGTGGACACAAAGCACCGAGCTGATCTCCCTGTGCTATGTGGCTGCTTCCCACTAGCTATCTATTTTACATTTGGTAGTGTATATGTGTCCATGCCACTCTCTCACTTCATCCCAGCTTACCTTTCCCCTTCCCTGTGTCCTCAAGTCCATTCTCTATGTCTGCATCTCTACGTCTGCATCCTGCCCCTAGGTTCTTCAGAACCATTTTACTTTTAGATTCCATATATATGTGTTAGCATACAGTATTTGTTTTTCTCTTTCTGACTTACTTCACTCTGTATGACAGACTCTAGGTCCATCCACCTCACTCCAAATAACTCAATTTTGTTTCTTTTTATGGCTAAGTAATATTCCATTGTATATATGTGCCACATCTTCTTTATCCATTCATCTGTCGATGGACACTTAGGTTGCTTCCATGTCCTGGCTATTGTAAATAGTGCTGCAATGAACATTGTGGTACATGACTCTTTTTGAATTATGGTTTTCTCAGAGTATATGCGCAGTAATGGGATTGCTGGGTCATATGGTAGTTCCATTTTTAGTTTTCTAAGGAACCTCCATACTGTTCTCCATAGTGGCTGTATCAATTTACATTCCCACCAACAGTGCACACCCTCTCCAGCATTTATTGTTTGTAGATTTTTTGATGATGGCCATTCTGACCGGTGTGAGGTGATACCTCATTGTAGTTTTGATTTGCGTTTCTCTAATGATCAGTGATGTTAAGCATCCTTTCATGTGTTTGTTGGCAATCTGTATATCTTCTTTGGAGAAATGCCTATTTAGGTGTTCTGCCCATTTTTGGATTGGGTTGTTTGTTTTTTTGATATTGAGCTGCATGAGCTGCCTGTATATTTTGGAGACTAGTCCTTTGTCAGTTGCTTTGTTTGCAAATATTTTCTCCCATTCTGAGGGTTGTCTTTTCATCTTGTTTATGGTTTCCATTGCTGTGCAAAAGTTTTAAATTTCATTAGGTCCCATTTGTTTATTTTTGTTTTTATTTCCATTTCTCTAGGAGGTGGGTCAAAAAGGATCTTGCTGTGATGTATGTCATAGAGTGTTCTGCCTATGTTTTCCTCTGAGAGTTTTATAGTGTCTGGCTTTACATTTAGGTCTTTAACCAATTTTGGGTTTATTTTTATGTATGGTGTCAGAGAGTGTTCTAATTTCATTCTTTTACATGTAGCTGTTCATTTTTCCCAGCACCACTTATTGAAAAGCCTGTCTTTTCTCCATTGTATATTCTTGCCTCCTTTATCAAAGATAAGGTGACCATCTGTGTGTGGGTTTATCTCTGAGCTTTCTATCCTGTTCCATTGATGTATATTTCTGTTTTTGTGCCAGTACCATACTGTCTTGATTACTGTAGCTTTGTAGTATAATCTGAAATCAGGGAGCCTGATTCCTCCAGCTCCGTTTTTCTTTCTCAAGATTGCTTTGGCTATTCGGGGTCTTTTGTGTTTCCATACAAATTGTGAAATTTTTTTGTTCTAGTTCTGTGGAAAATGCCATTGGTAGTTTGATAGGGATTGCACTGAATCTGTAGATTGCTTTGGGTAGCAGAGTCATTTTCACAATGTTGATTCTTCCAATCCAAGAACATGGTATATCTCTCCATCTCTTTGTATCATCTTTAATTTCTTTCATCAGTGTCTTATAGTTTTCTGCATACAGGTCTTTTGTCTCCTTAGGTAGGTTTATTCCTAGGTATTTTATTCTTTTTGTTGCAATGGTAAATGGAGTGTTTCCATAATTTCTCTTTCAGATTTTTCATCATTAGTGTATAGGAATGCAAGAGATTTCTGTGCATTAATTTTGTATCCTGCTGCTTTACCAAATTCATTGATTAGCTCTGGTAGTTTTCTGGTAGCATCTTTAGGATTCTCTATGTATAGTATCATGTCATCTGCAAACAGTAACAGTTTTACTTCTTCTTTTCTGATTTGGATTCCTTTTATTTCTTTTTTGTCTCTGATTGCTGTGGCTAAAACTTCCAAAACTATGTTGAATAATAGTGGTGAGAGTGGGCAACCTTGTCTTGTTCCTGATCTTAGAGGAAATGGTTTCAGTTTTTCACCATTGAAAACGATGTTGGCTGTGGGTTTGTCATATATAGCCTTTATTATGTTGAGGTAAGCTCCCTCTATGCCTACTTTCTGGAGAGTTTTCATCATACATGGGTGTTGAATTTTGTCAAAAGCTTTTTCTGCATCTATTGAGATTATCATATGGTTTTTATCCTTCAATTTGTTACTATGGTGTATCACATTGATTGATTTGCATATATTGAAGAATCCTTTCATTCCTGGGATAAACTCCACTTGATCATGGTGTATGATCCTTTTAATGTGCTATTGGATTCTGTTTGCTAGTATTTTGTTGAGGATTTTTGCATCTATATTCATCAGTGATATTGGTCTGTAGTTTTCTTTTTTTGTGACATCTTTGTCTGGTTTTGGTATCAGGGTGATGGTGGCCTCATAGAATGAGTTTGGGAGTATCACTCCCTCTGCTATATTTTGGAAGAGTTTGAGAAGGATAACTGTTAGTTCTTCGCTAAATGTTTGACAGAATTTGCGTGTGGAGCCATCTGGTCCTGGGCTTTTGTTTGTTGGAAGATTTTTAATCACAGTTTCAATTTCAGTGCATGTGATTGGTCTGTTTATATTTTGTGTTTCTTCCTGGTTCAGTCTTGGGAGGTGTGCTTTTCTAAGAATTTGTCCAGTTCTTCCAAGTTGTCCATTTTATTGGCATATAGTTGCTTGTAGTAATGTCTCATGATCCTTTGTATTTCTGCAGTGTCAGCTGTTACTTCCTTTTCATTTCTAATTCTATTGATTTGAGTCTTCTCCCTTTTTTTTCTTGATGAGTCTGGCTAGTGGTTTATCAATTTTGGTTATCTTCTCAAAGAATCAGCTTTTAGTTTTATTGATCTTTGCTACTGTTTCCTTCATTTCTTTTTCATTTATTTCTGATCCAATCTTTATGATTTCTTTCCTTCTGCTAACTTTGGGGGTTCCTTTGTTCTTCTTTCTCTAATGGCTTTAGGTGTAAGGTTACATTGTTTATTTGAGATGTTTCTTGTTTCTTGAGGTAAGATTGTATTGCTATAAACTTCCCTCTTAGAATTGCTTTTGCTGCATCCCATAGGTTTTGGGTCGTCGTGTTTTCACTGTCATTTGTTTCTAGGTATTTTTTGATTTCCTCTCTGATTTCTTCAGTGACCTCTTGGTTATTTAGTAGTATACTGTTTAACCTCCAGGTGTTTGTATTTTTCACAGATTTTTTCTCCTGTAATTGATATCTAGTCTCATAGCATTTTGGTTGGAAAGATACTTGGTATGATTTCAATTTTCTTAAATTTACCAAGGCTTGATTTGTGACCCAAGATATGATCTATCCTGGAGAACGTTCCATGAGCACTTGAGAAGAAAGTGTATTCTGTTGTTTTTGGATGGAATGTCCTATAAATATCAATTAAGTCCATCTTGTTCAATGTATCATTTAAAGCTTGTCTTTCCTTATTTATTTTCATTTTGGATGATCTGTCCATTGTTGATAGCGGGGTATTAAAGTCCCTTACTATGATTGTGTTACTGTTGATTTCCCCTTTTATGGCTGTTATCATTTGCCTTATGTATTGAGGTGCTCCTATGTTGGGTGCATAAATATTTTCAATTGTTATATATTCTTCTTGGATTGATCCCTTGATCATTATGTAGTGTCCTTCTCTGTCTCTTGTAATAGTCTTTATTTTAAAGTCTATTTTTTCTGATATGAGAATTGCTACTCCAGCTTTCTTTTGATTTCCATTTGCATGGAATATATTTTTCCATCCCCTCACTTTCAGTCTGTAGGTGTCCCTAGGTCTGAAGTGGTTCTCTTGTAGACAGCATATATATGGGTCTTGTTTTTGTATCCATTCAGTCAGTCTATGTCTTTTGGTTGGAGCATTTAATCCATTTACATTTAAGGTAGTTATCGATATATGTGTTCCTATTACCATTTTCTTAATTGTTTTGGGTTTGTTATTGTAGGTGTTTTCCTTCTCTTGTGTTTCCTGCCTAGAGAAGTTCCTTTAGCATTTGTTGTAAAGCCAGTTTGGTGGTGCTGAATTCTCTTAGCTTTTGCTTGTCTGTAAAGGTTTTAATTTCTCCATCAAATCTGAATGAGATCCTTGCTGGGTAGAGTAATCTTGGTTGTAGTTTTTTCCCTTTCATCACTTTAAATATGTCCTGCCACTCCCTTCTGGCTTGCAGAGTTTCTGCTGAAAGATCAGCTGTTAACCTTATGGAGATTCCCCTGTATGTTATTTGTTGCTTTTCCCTTGCTGCTTTTAATATTGTTTCTTTGTATTTAATTTTTGATAGTTTGATTAACATGTGTTTTGGCATGTTTCTCCTTGGATTTATCCTGTATGGGACTCTCTGTGCTTCCTGGACTTGATTGACTCTTTCCTTTCCCATATTAGGGAAGTTTTCAACTATAATCTCTTCAAATATTTTCTCAGTCCCTTTTTTTTCCTCTTCTTCTTCTGGGACCCCCATAATTCGAATGTTGGTGCATATAATGTTGTCCCAGAGGTCTCTGAGACTGTCCTCAATTCTTTTCTTTCTTTTTTCTTTATTCTGCTCTGTCGTAGTTTTTTCCACTATTTTATCTTCCAGGTCACTTATCAGTTCTTCTGCCTCACTTATTCTGCTATTGATTCCTTCTAGACAATTTTTAAGTTCATTTATTGTGTTGTTCATCGTTTGTTAGCTCTTCTAGGTGCTTGTTAAACGTTTCTTGTATTTTTTCCATTCTATTTGCAAGATATTGGATCATCTTTACTATCATTACTCTGAATTCTTTTTCAAGTAGACTGCCTATTTCCTCCTCATTTGTTTGGTCTGGTGGGTTTTTACCTTGCTCCTTCATCTGCTGTGTATTTCTCTGTCTTCTCACTTTGCTTACCTTACTGTGTTTGGGGTCTCCTTTTTACAGGCTGCAGGTTCGTAGTTCCCATTGTTTTTGGTGTCTGCCCCCATTGGTAAGGTTGGTTCAGTGGTTTCTGTAGGGTTCCTGATGGAGGGGACTGGTGCCTGTGTTCTGGTGGATGAGGCTGGATCTTGTCTTTCTGGTGGGCAGGACTGCATCTGGTGGTGTGTTTTGGGGTGTCCGTGACTTTATTATGATTTTAGGCAGCCTCTCTGCTAATGGGTGGGGTTGTGTTCCTGTCTTGCTAGTTGTTTGGCGTAGGGTGTCCAGCACTGTACCTTGCTGGTTGTTGAGTGGAGCTTGGTCTTCACGTTGTGATGGAGATCTCTGAGAGAGTTTGCCATTTGATATTACATGGAGCTGGGAGGTCTCTGGTGGACCAATGTCCTGAACTCGGCTCTCCCACCGCAGAGGCTCAGGGCTGCCCCCCAGCCGGAGCACCAAGACCCTGTCAGCCACATGGTTCAGAAGAAAAGGAGGGAAAAAAAGAAAGCAAGAAAGAAAAATAAAATAATATAAAATAAAGTTATTAAAATAAAAAATGTTATTAAAATTTTAAAAAATAAAAAAGTAATAAAAAAAAGAAAGAAAGAAAGAAGAGAGCAACGAAACCAAAAAACAAATCCACCAATGATAACAAGCAGTAAAAACTATATTAAAAAAAAAAAAAACGGACAGACAGAACCCTAGGACAAATGGTAAAGGAAAGCTATACAGACAAAATCACACAAAGGAGCATGCACATACACAGTCACAAAAGGAGAAAAAGGAAAAAAAAAAATATATATATATATATATATATAAGGAAGAGAGCAACGAAATCAGTAAACAAATCTACCAATGATAATAACCTGTCAATATTAAACTAAGATAAACATAAAACCAGAAACAAATTAGATGCAGAAAGCAAACCCCAAGTCTACAGTTGCTCCCAAAGTCCACTGCCTCAATTTTGGGATGATTCTTTGTCTATTCAGGTATTCCAGAGATTCAGGTACATCAAGTTGATTGTGGAGCTTTAATCCGCTGCTTCTGAGGCTGCTGGGAGAGATTTCCCTTTCTCTTCTTTGTTCACACAGCTCCTGGGGTTCAGCTTTGGATTTGGACCCGCCTCTGCGTGTAGGTCGCCTGAGGGCGTCTGTTCCCCGCCCAGACAGAACGGGGTTAAAGGAGCAGCTGATTCGGGGGCTCTGGCTCCCTCAGGCCGGGGGGAGGGAGCGGTACGGAGGAGGCGGGGCGAGCCTGCGGCGGCAGAGGCGTCATGACGTTGCACCAGCCCGAGGCGCGCCGTGCGCTCTCCCGGGGAAGTTGTCCCTGGATCACGGGAGCCTGGCAGTGGCGGGCTGCACCGGCTCCCGGGAGGGGCGGTGTGGAGAGTGACCTGTGCTCGCACACAGGCTTCTTGGTGGCGGTGGCAGCAGCCTTAGTGTCCCATGCCCTTCTCTGGGGTCCGCGATGATAGCCGCGGCTCGCGCCCGTCTCTGGAGCTCGTTTAGGCGGCGCTCTGAATCCCCTCTGCTCGCGCACCAGGAAACAGAGAGGCAAGAAAAAGTCTCTTGCCTGTTCGGCAGCTGCAGACTTTTTCCCGGACTCCCTCCCGGCTAGCTGTGGCGCACTAGCCCCCTTCAGGCTGTGTTCACGCCGCCAACCCCAGTCCTCTCCCTGCGATCCGACCGAAGCCCGCGCCTCAGCTCCCAGCCCCCGCCCGCCCCGGCGGCTGAGCAGACAAGCCTCTCGGGCTGGTGAGCGCTGGTCGGCACTGATCCTCCGTGCGGGAATCTCTCCGCTTTGCCCTCCGCACCCCTGTGGCTGCGCTCTCCTCCGTGGCTCCGAAGCTTCCCCCTCCGCCACCCGCAGTCTCCACCCGCGAAGGGGCTTCCTAGTGTGTGGAAACCTTTCCTTCTTCACGACTCCCTCCCACTGGTGCAGGTCCCGTCCCTATTCTTTTGTCTCTGTTTTTTCTTTTTTCTTTTGCCCTACCCAGGTACGTGGAGAGTTTCTTGCCTTTGGGGAGGTCTGACGTCTTCTGCCAGCGTTCAGTAGGTGTTCTGTAGGAGGTGTTCCTCATGTAGATGTATTTCTGATGTATCTGTGGGGAGGAAGGTGATCTCCATGTCTTACTCCTCTGCCGTCTTGAAGCTATCTCTCCATGGCCTTTTCAAATCTCTTGCTAGTATAGCTTCCAATCTGGCCTCGTACTACCTTTCTACAGGTACTACAGTGATGGTCAACCATGGATACACATTAGAAGCAAATGGGGAGCTTGGAAAAAGTACCCAAACTCAGTCTCCTACTCATATGTCTCCCCCTCAGCCACCTCCTTGAGAGATTCTGATTCAACTGACCTATAGTGGAGCCAAGGTATTAGGGCATTTTAAAATTTCCCCAGGTGCTTCTTACATGCAGCCATAGTTGAGAATCAGTGATATACCCTTTGATCCAATCAAATGAGTGTACTTAGCAAAGTACTTTACCACCACCCCATACTTTTGCCTGAGCAATTCCCCTTGAAAGCAGCTCTCTTTGCTCTATTCTTCTTCCTACAGAAAATGCATGAAGACTTCTGTGATTCTTCCCACTGGAAAGAATCAATCCTTTTCCTGGAAATTGTTAGTACATTTTCATATATTACATTCATTCATATCAGCAGGGAAGACTCTGTGTTAGATAAGGACAATACAGAGTGTTAGAATAAGATAAGGTCCCTGTCTTTACATAGCTGCCCATCTTGCGGGATAAGAGAAACAGATGAACCAACAAATATCATAAGTTTTATGATAGCAATATGGAAGTGTCCATGAGAGAGTGTTTAGGCATAAAAGGCTCTATTCTTCCTGGTGCAATAACAATTTATGTACATGTCATCGGTGTATGTTTGAGGGCAAGGACCATGCATCATTCACCTTTATGTATTGCAAAGACCACATTTCTCTTACAATAGTGTTAAATGTTTGCTGAATCAATGAATGAGTGAGTGAGTGAATGAGTGAATGAGTAATATGTTGGTGATTAGGAGTCATTGGGAAATAGTGTCAGCTTCAAAGGAGTAGTGCCATAGTTCAGTGCCTGCCCACGGTGGAGGGTGTCCCACTGGAGTTCAAAGACTCATGTCATCGTTTTCAGTCCTGAGCTATGTGTGAGTTCTACAATTTCCCTCAACCATCCATTCCATAGTTTATTTTAAATGGTCATAAGAAGAACTTATTAGAAACTAGGTCCATTCTCTCATGACTAGAAGGTGGTAATGGTCTGTCCAAAATAATACTTAGCACCTTTGATTTTAATAAGCAAATCCTAGAGATCAGATGGGATGGTTTGATGGCTGATGGGAAGAACTGGGGGTGGGGGGATTAGAAGAAACACCTGCCCACCCTTCAGATCCATGAGACTTCCTCCTTCCCTCTTGAACTTGCCATGGTCTTCAAGTTGTCTTTGGGCCTCTTAAAGATATTGCTGAGAAAGCTGCTAAAATGGCCACCAAATAAATGAAGACGAATAGGGCCCTGCAATAATTTCCAGGCTGATTGGGGTGGGGCTAACAAGTGAAGAACAAATGCACATGTGAAAGTAATTGTGCTTCTCCAGGGGAAACCTCTAATCCTTGAAGCAATTAATCATACCCTAAGAAGTAAACCGTTCTCGGGGAGAAAGCCATCTCTGAACATCCACGTACTTTGAGGACACTGGTGAACCATAGCGTAAGAGTCATCAGCTGAGTGAGCTGAAAGGGTTAGCCCAGCTTCCGGGAGAGTCTGAGTCAAGAGAGATAAAAGGAAGTGTTTCCTAATCCAGAGGATTTCAACACCACGGAAACTCATTTCCCACAAAAATACAACAACGTGCAAATATAAATCATTTCAAAAAAAGCCGTTTAGAAAACTTCACATGTCATGATAAATGCGTTGAAACTGCTCACATGTTTTTGGCCATGTCTTTGACATTTATTCATTCTTTAATTTATGGATTGAATATTAATCCATTTATTCATTTATTCGATGACTCATTTATAGAGTCATGAGTATGAGTTATTATTTTTTTGTTTGAGCATCTACTATATGCCAGGGGCTGTGTTACTGTGGGTACAAAGATGAACATGGCCTAATCCCTGCCCTCAGAGAACTAGCCATCTATAAGGGAAGAAGAAACATGAAGAGAAAATCATACTGTGGTGAGTGTATTGATATTACCGTTTATAATGGTAAAGGAGAGGCAGGATCTTAAATGAAGATGCAGGGGAGGAGTGAGCCAGGGGAAGAACCACGGGGACAATTGAGGGATCTGGTTCTAGGATGGGGTTTTCAGGCAGGGGAGACATTGGGGGCAAAAGCAGGTAGAAAAGTGTGAGGCAGCATGTAGTGTGTGGAGAAGTGGAAGCTGCTTGGCATTGTTGAAGCGTGGATGGTGGAGAGAACATCCAGAGATGTGACCAACATGGTAGCCAGAAGTCTTGGACGTTGGGTAAACAGTGTATAGACTTTATCATGTGAGAACTGAAGAACGATTTGAGGGTTGGCACAGGGAACCGACACGGACAAGTTCTAATTTTTGAAAGGTTATATTTGTGGTTAGAGAGATTGGCTCTGAAAAGGGGTCAGAGTGGAGAGGGGTAAGGAGGGGCCAGGGATGCAGTGAGCAGGGTGAAGCCATAAAAGGGCAGGGGAGCAGGGGGTGGAAACAAAAGTTATTCGGGAGATAAATCTGGATGACATGTGGCTGTGGTCATGAAGGAAGGGGGAGGGGAAGCAGACTCCAGCATCTGGGTTGAGTGACAGTGGAGACACTCACAGAAATAAATGACATAGGACCAGGAGCAGTTTGGAGTGAGGGTTGTAGGCAGCGCAGCACAATGTACCCCCAGGGAACACTGAGTTTGTAGGCATGATACCATCCATGTCTTCCATTGGTAAGCAGCTGCGTGTGCTACAGGAGACTGAGTCAAAGTGATTTTCCCTCAACTTAGCTCATCAATACAACCAGTATGTAGGAGATTTTCTTTGGAGACCCCAGACTGCTTTTCCAAAACTGGAAGAGTCCAAGCTCCCTTTGCTTCCATTCATGCATTCACTTATTCATACATTCACAAACATGAAGCCCCTGCTAGAACCTAGGCACCAGCATAAACCAGATAATATATGGTAGCTCACATTCCAATGAGAGGCAGTGGGGTATGATGGATAGAGAGCTGGCTTTTGAGTCAGACATACTAGGATCTAAATGTTGTCACCACTGCTGACTAGGTGTGTGACCTTAGGCACACTCTCTAACTTATCTGAGCCTCCATTTACTTGTTTTGACCAGTGTTCCTCTGAAGTTTGGAGTTCAAGTATATGAACTACCAACACGATGCTGATCACCTATGTTCTCCACTACTGGTAGCTGTTAGTTTGATAATTATTATTGCAATTAGATATATACAAGTAAACAATTCCACTAGACTGAGATAAATATTCTGGGAGATAGAACCACAGGGAAAGCACCGAACCCATGAGAACAAGCAGAGAAAGCACCTACCTAGAATGGGCCATGTCTCAAAAAATAGATATGAGAAAGCAGGGAAAGAAAGGAAGAGGGCTTCCAGCAGATGGCTTGGTATATTTCAATGCATTGAATCAATCAATAGAGGACCAACCCATTTGGGCCACTGAAAGTCATTCATCACGGAGCAGGCTGCAGAATGGCTGGTGTCAAGGCTAAAATGTAGGCGGGACCAGTTCCTGAAGGTCTCACATACCATGTTCACAAGGTCAGGAGCTGAGGCTTTGGTTTGTAGATAATGGGGGCGTCACTGGGCTGGGCAGCTGAGGAGTATTTAGGGAGATCACAGAGGCTGCCCTATGGGGGATGCTTTAGAGGGAGGACAACTTGCTGGAGTCACTGAAGGAAGGATGTGCATCTAAACCAAGGAAGTAGAAGTGGGAAGGGAGAGGAGACAGCTTCAAGGGATATCGAGATAAACTAGGGGTAATTCAGTATCCTTCAGTGCCTGAGGGTCTACAGGAGGAGGGGAGCTGACCTAGACAGTGGATAATGAAGCTAAGCTGTGGTCAATCAAATGAGACAACAGAATCATTCCTTGACTTGCAGTGACGTTCTTGCAGGGGAGAGGGAGACCTGGGATGGAGTTGCAAGGTCTGGGCTTCCTGAACAATAAAGGTGGCATCTCAAGCCATGGGAGTGGATACGGGAGTGTGTTTAGTGAGAAGAAAATGATTTGGAGTATGGGGCCACGGGAAAAATACCATTTTAAGGAGCTGATGGGAGAGGAGGAGTCTAAAATAAAACTGAAAAAGGGCCAGAAAAGTGGGGAGAAGTTGGGAGAAGACTGTAGCAACAGTCTGAAATGCTATGGAAGTGTCAAGTGGGTGAAGAATGTGCCCACCTGCCCACGGGCTGCGCTGATGGAGCAGAGTGGTGGCCGAGAACTATTCCCCTGGGTTGAAGAGTCATCACACAGCCACCAAAGGCATGGAGGCAAAGCATCATTTCCTTCCTTCTTAAAGCTCTTCTCCATAGCCATCCATTCTGTTCCCCGAAGTCTGGCTTTGTGATACAAGATATACACCTTGTCTCTCCCCACAACCCAAAGAGGGGTGTTTTGGCCTTTTTCATTTCATGACCTTTATCACCAATGATCAAGAGGAAACAAAAGGTGGCACACAGAACAAACAAGAGGGTCGTGCCCAGGTCTTTCAACCATGGTCCCGTTCCCAATTTCACCCCCCAAAAATTGGATCTCTCACCTGAAAATAGCGCTGAAGACAGATCCAGGATAAAACATTAAGAATCGGCCAAGAAGTCTAAATTCAGGGGCCAGCTCATCTCAAGCGGACAACTTAAAGGCCTCTTGGAATTTCCTCTTCCGTCCTTTTGTCTCCATTTTCTTTGTTAATCTTGAACATGTGCCCTTAGGTGTTGAGGTGGTTAGAGGCTGAGTCCTGTTGGGCTGCGCTACGTTTGTGTGGAGAGTGGACCTAGAGTCAGAAGAAGCGTCTTTCTAATTCAACTATATGTCACTTTTTGTTGACACCAGTTACACAGTGGAAAAGCTGTTAGATATTCAAAAACGCATTTGTAACCACTATTGCATACTAAACCAGCTCAGAAATTAAGCTAAGGCATATGGTTCAAATTAGACCAAAGTTGTCTTTCGAAAGTTCTATGGGACACACAAACATGAATTGTTGGGTAGACTTTGCAAATTAAGAGAATCATTTTATTTGTCAAAAATGTGTGTGTGTGTGTGTGTGTGTATTCACTCACAAATATTCATTGGGGGCTATATGTATGTGTTTTTTTTCTTCTCTTCTTTTGGACGGAGAGCATTTGTAACCCACTGACTCCCAACATCAGGGTCCCATTAGGGTGAGGGTGTATGGATTTTGCCATTATTAGTCAGAAACTCCTGACTTAGCGCTCTGCCACTTAACGTTAGCACCCCAAGATCTTTGACCATTAGAAGTGGTCAAGACCTTGGTTTCCAGCTATGCTTCTCGTAAAGGAAGTTCCCAGATAGAAGCCAAACACTGGAAAAGAATTGCTGACTCCAGGACTGTTTTGTAAGACTGTACGGTGATTTATAAACAGTGGGGTTTTTTTTGCTTTTTTTTTTTTTTTAATGAAGTCGTCTAGTGCCCTTGAACTTTCTTGCACAGGTAAAGCCACGTGCCAGCACGCTCCTTGGAGGCCCCTTTCTCTGTGAGAGAAGTCAGGCTTCATGTCCCCACAGCTTCCTTTGCTTGGAATGAGTTACCTTCTCTCCTCTGCTCTCGAGCAGTGCTAGTTACGGCTATCTGTGGGAGTCACCAATAAACAGTTATTGGAACCATCTTCTGTGTTCCATGCTGTGTGGTTCAGATGAAGAACCAGGGCTGCAAAAGGCTGATTGCAATCCAAAGTGTAGCCACCTCCAGCCTCAGCATCACATCACCTGGGAGTTTGCTAGAAATGCAGATTCTCAGACCTCAGTCCAGATCTTCTAAATCAGAATCTGCATTTTAACACAATCCCCAGGGAACCTGTCTGCACATTAAAGTTTAATAAACACTGGTCTAGAGCAGTGGATTAAAAAATGTACAGTCCCTCTCTGCACGTGCACAAACACACACACACACACACACACACACACAAGAACACTTTGGGACATAAGTGCATCATATATAAATTTTTTGTCCTTTACTAATATATGATGTACATTTAAAAATATGCACAAAATACAAACATTTAAAAGGATGAAGCAGAAGCTAAATGTGAATAATTCTATTACTTTCTTATTGTACCCTCTTAGGTTATTGGGGTACAATACTTTGGAGACCCCTGCTCTAAGGAAGCAAATAGAAAGCTGAAAGGAATCTTACAACACGTTATATATGATGGTCAGGGTTCTTAAGGCCTAAGGGAACACAAAACACACATAGAAAGTAATTTGTTGGGCTAAATTGAATATATGTATGCCACCCATAGGTAAAGCCATATCCCCAGCATATGCATTTATATTTAGTGTTTATCGATTTCATCAGGTTGAGAAATGTAAAACCCATTTTTCTCTTCAAAGTAAGATGTTGTAGGATGTTCTTTGGGCTATGAATCAAAATAGGAAGTCTAAATCTTTGTTTTTTAGTTTAGTCATTCAAGTCAGTAACGTATTTGGTATCCTCTCTGACGCACCTAGCTTTGGACCAACTTCCCCTCTGACCTAGAACATCATTTAAATGAGTTACATTAGTTACTAAATCTGGATGGCTCTGAGTTCATGTGAACAGCATCTCTGACCGCCCTGTTTCTTTCTTACCATGTAGCAGGCCTTGTGTTGGCATTGGGGTTAAAAGACAAATTGATCACCCCACAGAGCCTGGTTTAAGGAGAAAAAGAAGCTTCACAACAAATCATTACAGCAATACATAAGTCTTACAGTGCAAGCAGTGTGGACAACTTGCAAAAGGCAGAAGAGAGGAGTAAGAGGAGATTCCTCTGGAAGATGAAGGAGGTGACATTTGAGTTGGGCCTTAAGGGATGAATAGGAGTTTGCCAGGCACAGGGCACAGAGAAGGAATTTGGGGTAAAGGGACCTCCCTGAGCAAAGGCATTGGGCAGGAAACCTGCTTTATCAGCGTTCCTCTTGGGTGAAGTGCAAACTCTTCTAACTCAGTCAGTTAAATGAAATAATTTAAATTGACATGAAATAATAACCCTGAACACTTACTGAACAGTAGGCTCTTGGGTTTGTACAATCGAAACGACTCTGATAGTAAGTTATTTCATATGGTTTGGCCACGACAGTGTGTGGAAAGTTTCTCAGCAGAGCACAGTAAGTACTTCTCATTTACAGTAAAATCTGGAATGTTTGGGAAAGGTCTGTGCTAGAGAAATTGAATTTTCAGATTAACTGCATAAAAATGGAAAGTCTGGTTTTAAAAAACCTTACTAATTTTGTTTTCCTTTGAAGAGATAACTGCTATTAACATTTTAGGGACATTTCATTTTAATCTTATCTAGTAAGAGAAAAGCAGAGCACTTATCCTGTCTTTTCAGCTTTACATAATGCCTTTTTTTGGGGGGTTGGCCATGCCACGCAGCATGTGGGATCTTAGTTCCCTGACCAGGGATCGAACCCGCGCCCCCTGCAGTGGAAGCGCGGAGTCTTAAAACACTGGACCGCCAGGGAAGCCCCCCATAATGCCTTTTTAAGATTTAACATTTTAGCACTTTGCCATGACTTAAAGACCACATAAATATTTCAGCTTATAAATATTTTGTACATTTTAAATCATTTCTATATTATTGATGATCCAGGTTGGTTTGGAGGTTTTAATATTATAACTAACGCAGAGAACCCTCTTACACATAATCCTGATGCATATTCTTATTGGTTCTTAGACGTACATTTACTGGGTCAAAGATTATGAATAATAAATAGTTTTAAACTTTCGTTATACATTGTCAAATTGCCTCCAAAACAGCTTGGCCAAATTACTCTATCTGAGGCCATGTATGAAGCCATTCGTCTCTGCATGCTTGTGGATACAGAATGTTGACGTGTCTTTTAAAACCTCTGATTATCTGATCAGTGAAAAGCTGTGTTTCTTGGACCCCTGGCTTCTTCTTGCTCTCATTTGCCAGTGTCTCCTGCTCTGCCTGGCTCTGGGGCTGCCCACGACTCAGTCTGGGACCGCTTCTCCCACACCCTACGTCTAGGAGAATCTCATTCACTTACATATTTCACTTTCTATTTGTAGACTTGAACAGTAAAGGCATCCCTCCTGCCCAGCCCTCTCTTTTGAACGTCAGACCCACCAGGACAGACCCCAGATCACGTCTGAGGCAGCCCTAGTGCATTCCCTCGAATCTCACCCCCAAGGCTGGATCCTGTTTCAGTATTGGGATTATGTACCAGAGCGAGCTCCACACTGATATAACATTAAGACATTCTAACAACGTGGGTGTCTGATAACGGATGAGTGGTTTTTAGCTACAGAGGAAGTTCCAGTGTCCTTGGAATCAGTAACATACCCACCTCCAATCCATCTCTTTTTCATGCCAGAAAGTCAGGAGTCATCTCTGAGACCCCGTCTGCCTCTCCACCCACGCCCCACCCACCTGTCAGAGCCGCCTACTGACTCCATCTGGAACGTGAAACTCAGAGCCCCTGGCTCCTCTCCTCTGATTGCAATCCAAAGCGTAGCCACCTCCAGCCTCAGCCTCAGTCCTTGTCCGTGCATCCCTAATTTTAGCTTGGATTACTGAAAGCACCTGATAACCCGACTTCCAGCATCTACGTTTGCCTCTTTCCAATCCATTCCCCGTGTCATGTCACAGAAGATGACTTTAAAAGGCAAGTCTGATCCTACCTCTTCCTTGATTGAAACCCCAAGATGCTGCTCGTTCAGCTAAGATGGTGCTGATGGTCCTCAAGGGCCCCACAGAGCCCTGCATGGTGTGGCTCGGCCCTAAGCTCCTGTTCCACCCCCTCCACGCTCCCCAACTCAACACCCTTCCTCACTTCCTGGAAGGCAAGCTCCAGGCCTTTGCAAATGCCATGTAGCCCTGTGCCCAGAACACTCATCCCTCTCCCAGGCTGCCTCCTTACCTGCCAAGTGCTCATCCTTCTTTATGTCTCCACCTTAGGGCCACCTCCCCAAGGAAGTCTTCCTGGAACCCCAGGCTAGGACATGTTGTACACCCCATGTTCTATTCTAATGATTTATTAAATACCTCTCTTCCCTGCTCTACTGTAAACTACATGAAAGTGAGGACCAAGCCAGTCTTTCTCCCTGCTGGATCTGCAGGCCCCTGCACACTGCAGCACATAGTAGGTGCTCAGTAAACTCTTGGTGTACAAATGAATGAATAATTGTTGAAATATCTTCAAGTTTTTTTACCTTTTAATTTCTTTTTGAATTGTTTACTTACAAATGTCACTGTTTGGGGGGAAAACAATAATGTATTGACTTCTAAGAACTTTCTGTCATCTGTGGTAAATTTCCTTTGGGTAAGTCATATTTTGTGTGTTTTGTTTATTGTAAACACATAACGGTAACAGCTAACTCTTATATAATTATTAGTGTGAACAGGCAGAGTTTTACGGTGCTTTATATGTTTTAACCTCACACCACCCTATGCATGGGCATGATTATTAGCACTAGTTTGCAGAGGATGAAACTGAATCTCAGAGGGGTTAAGTAAGTTGTTGAAAGTCACACAGCAACTAGTAACAGAAGCAGAACACTGTACTCTTAACCTTTACACTACGCTGCCTCTGAAGAAGTGTTTAATTTTTTTTTTTTTTTTTTAAGTACAGAGGAGGTAATATTCAACCTGCCCTTTGAAGAACAGGTGGAATTTGACGGAGAAGGAAAGAGCAGGACGAGCACCCTCAGGAAGGAGCAGCTGCTGGTCATGGAGCCATGAACACATTGAGCAGTCGGGAAAAGGTAAGTACACACCAGGCTAACTCCTGGAGGCGACAAAGCTGAAGAGGGTACGAGAGCCAGGGCTCAGAAGGGCCTTTTGCTTTGCAAAGGGGATGAGGATTTGTCCTGTCAGCAGTAGAGGCTGCTGGAGGACTTATAAAGGGAACTATTGTCTGCATTACTCTGTAGATGAGTATGCTTCCTTTTTTCCTGGTAAGAGATATGATGAAATCATAGTAATACAAAGTTGCATGCAACCGAATAGTGTATTAACTGTAAAAATCCAGCTTCACAGTTCTGAGAAATGCAGCCCTTGAGGCTGTGAAGACAGAGAATTACGTGTGTACCTGAGCTGCTCTTTCCTCCTTTGTTTCCATGTAAGAAACTGTACCATCATGTCCAGAGGAGGGCGTGTTGGACTGTCTCCCCATGGGTATCGTTGCTCCAATGACGTGAACACCAACGGAATGATCACTGCCAACACTAGTGCCCCCAGTGATGTCCTAGTGGAAAGGGAGTTAACTGCAATTCTGTGAAATATCTCAACTATTCTTCCAGAAGTAACAGCATCTTTGTTATCAATGGCAAGGGAGTGTTTGTAGGGAAATCAATCAAGAAGGATTCAGTAGGTTGGCCCGACTTCTGTGACGTTATCAGAATTACTGTATGTAGAAGCCTCACTCACAGCAGGGTTTACACCCAGGTGCACGGAGCCTGGAGAGATTCAGGGTAGATTCAGGAGTGTCCATGTCCTAGGATGGTGGGCAGGGGTGGGGGAAGAAGAATTGTTTATTCTCAATCACCTCTTAGACTTTTTTTTTTTTCTATGAATGTGTAACACACCACCATCATTTTAGCCCCAACTGTGACTTTGTCATAGTAGAAGTCACAGTATTTCAACATGTAGTTGCTTCAGAGATCTTGAAATACCATTTCTGCTCACCACCCTTTCAAGATGCTAGCTCTTCTTAATTAATACTTGAAAACAGAGCACTATTTTGTTTTTAAAATATTTTAATGAGTGCATTTTAATATTATTGTTGTCTTTTGTAGTCATATTTATTTTATTTTTAATCTATTTAAACACATTCTGAGAAAGCAATCCTAGGTCTTACCTGTCTGCCATAAAGAGCTGTAACACAAAGATGGTTAAAAATCCCTGAGCTACACAGAGAACAGACTTGTGGTTGCCAAGTGGGAAGGGGGTGGGGGAGGGATGGAGTGGGAGTTTGGGATTAGCGGATGCAAACTATTATATATAGAATATATAAACAGTGAGGTCCTACTGTATAGTGCAGTAAACTGCATTCAGTATCCTGTAATAAACCATAATTGAAAAGAATATGAAAAAGAATGTATATATATATATACACGTGTATATATATACACGTATACAATGTATATATATACGCGTGTGTGAATCACTTTGCTGAACAGCAGAAATTACCATAACATTGTAAATCAACTATACTTTAATAAAATAAATTTAAAAAAAGAATCCCTGAGCTAAAATATTAAAAATGAGACCAGCTTACTAGACTTACTAGACTTCCTGACACCCTCTGATGTACCATGCGTGAAAAAGCTTTCATCCCATAATGGTTAGAATTGTTTCCAGGAGTCCTAGTACTAGGAAAATCTGGGTTGTTGTTCTTCTAAGAAAGTTGTCTGTATATTGAACCTTGTCTTTGAGTTTTTTGACCTTCTGAGCTACTGTTGAGCATTGATCTGCTCTTCCCTAGGGATGCCAGATTTAGCAAATAAAAATATAGGACTCCTTTGTACTATATCTATATGGTACATATATATGGATTTCAAATAAACAGTGACTGATTTTGAGAATAAGTATAGATCAAGTATTGCATGGGACATACTTCAACTAAAAATTATTTGTTGTCCACCTGAAATTCAGTTTTAACTCAACATCTTGTATTTTACCTGGCAACCCTAAAAACACCAAAATTGGGCCAGTATCCCCCAACGAATTAACTACAGATTGTTAGAAAGTGTTTTCTTACACTGTTTACTGATGGAGATTAGTTAGCTGCCAAAGGTCTCAGACTTTGATTAAATGTGAAGGTATTTTGAAGTTGAAATTTTCTTATTATCACCCAGTGATCACAAACACCTGTGTTTTCAACTTTGGGACAAGCAGACAACAAAGAAATATTACCAGTCCTTAAAGTACATTTACCACCATCCAAGAATTTTGGTGTTAACTGTGTCCCCCGAGATCCTGTGATAATCCAGTTTCTGTATCAGAGAAATGTGGTCAAAGTTTAGACTGACAGTGAAACTGAATTTCAAAACTTTTGACACTCATCCCGTTGTTAAATATTTTGGTTCCAAATCAAGCAAAAGTCATAATTTCCTTTGTCTGGGATGAGATTCCAATCATGAAAATAAGGAGCATAGAAATCACCAAGGAGGAGAATTTCACCCTCGCATCCAGGTGAATCACACCAAAGCCCATTAATCATCAATTGATCGAGACCAACAATTCCAAATTTATTTTTAGCAGAAGAAAAAGTAGTCAGCATGAAGCCAGAAAACAAACCGGCCTGAAGTCGGTATGTATATTTATAATGTGATATGCTTTCTGTGTTTCTATGCCTTCATCATAGTAAAAAATATTATAAATGTGAGACAAAGAAAGATAGATGTGAGTGGTTAAAGGCGGTGGGTTCAATGTCTTAGTGAATGAGAGACTTATTTAGGGAAAAATCAATCTGAGTGTTGCAAATTATATAATGATGCAATGTAAAAATGCAGTGATCTAGCCTCAAGCAACTTTTGAAGGACAGAGATGCGGGTTTGAGAACACAAACTTGCTTGCTTGCTTTCCGTTTTTTTCTTCGCCTTTTAGTGCTCTCTGCCCAGTTTGAAGTTTCATTAAATAGGATATACTAAATAAAATACTTGTTTCTCTACAAGTACCATCTGCAAAAATAGATCCCTTCCGTTCTGAATTATTTCCAGCTTCCGGGTTATGATCAGACAAACCCAAATGCTCTACATTTTCATCTCCTTATCTAAAGGGAACAATGTGGAGCCATCTTCTCTGTGTTACATCTGAACTAATCCAGACTAGAATAGTAAGTAAGATTCCATGAGCTAGTTAAATCTCTTCCCTAAAGAGAAAATTGGGGACAGTGCATTAGGGAGGCTAACTCAGTCCAATCCGCCCTGTTTTTTTTCTCCACTCAGACATAAATTTTCCTGTTTTACCAGTCATCTTACAACAATGCATGTCCAAGCCATGCTGTGATTAGAGGGGAGTATATGCTTATTACCCAAGTTCTTCACATGTTGGAGCACGGAGAGACCAAGGGTGGTAAACCAAAGGAAATTTCCATTTGCTTTTTAGCTGCTGTGCATTCTTACTCTATAGGAAAGTTAGCTGTTATTAAGTAATGATGTTCAGCTGAAGTTGGTCACTCGTAACAACAGACAGATGTAAAATGTTTTATTTGGGTTAGCCAACTCTCTCCCAAATAAAGGGCCTGAAATTGAACTGTCTTTACAAAAATATTCAGCAAATGATACCTTATTCCAGTGCTCGGATTCTTTGCCATGGAAAATGGGAAATGAGTCTCCTAGTGAACCCAGTATCTGTTTAAACTTGTCTTTGCCCAGAGAAAACTTGATGTTCTATGGAATGAAAAAATTTTTTAATGAATCTACATTGAGGAGTAAAGGGTATAACTATGCAAACCAAAGGATTTTTTTAGTTACTTATGGAATTTGAAACAATAATAATGAAATGGAAACATAGGAAAAAGGCTAAATATTTGACCACAGAGGCAAATTGGATCATTAGATGCTCACATGCAATGTAAAATGTGGGATTTGTCTTTAAAGCAGTACTTGTTGCTTTTCCAATGTATAATAAGGCAAAAGAAAGACTTTGCCAGTTCTCCAAGCCATCACTTACAACCTCCAGCCACATAATCCTTTAGGAAGTTGGGTGTTTTTAAGACACTGGTTCTGATTCAGTGGCTCGAGTGTGGGACCCAAGAGCTGGGATTTCTTTTCTTTTTTTTTTTTTTTTAACATCTTTATTGGAGTATAATTGCTTTACAATGGTGTGTTAGTTTCTGCTTTATAACAAAGTGAATCAGTTATACATATACATATGTTCCCATATCTCTTCCCTCTTGCGTCTCCCTCCCTCCCACCCTCCCTATCCCACCCCTCTAGGTGGTCACAAAGCACCGAGCTGATCTCCCTGTGCTATGTGGCTGCTTCCCACTAGCTATCTATTTTACGTTTGGTAGTGTATATGTGTCCATGCCACTCTCTCACTTTCTGATTAACATTATTAAGTGATGCTGGAGCTGCAAGCCTTTTATTATATGCTGTCCTGTCTTCAGGGTCCAGGGAGATGGATAGTTCATCTCAAGGTTATTTCATGACCACAGAGAAAGATATCTGCCCATCAAATGGACTCATAAAGCCTTGTTTCCATCCCTACTCCTGCCACTGGCTCAGTGACTTTGAATAAATCACTCAACCTTTGTGATCCTCTTTTTCCCCAGATATAAAGTGCAAAGTTTAAACCAGATCAGCACTCCTTGGAGTGTTCCCACATGTCAGATAAAGGCCAGATTTACAGAGTTAAGCATGTTTCTTTGCTGTAGAACTTCTCAGACCCTGTAATATACAAATGTGCTGTGTGAGTCTCCAGTGGGTGGGGACAGTGGGGTGCTTGGAGGTTCTGTAGGCAAAGCTTCCCCAAATTACCTGACCACAAATTGCTTTATTTGTGGAATACCTATACCACACACTTAGGGGAAGCCTGAGCAAGAGAACTGCTAAGGTTCTTCTATTAGCTTCAGCTCCCTCAGCCCTAAAATCCAGGATCTTTCTTCCGGCCTCTGATGTTCTTAGCCAGTGAACCCCGAAAGCAACTGTAGGATGATACCCATCATCCAAGGAAGAAAACTTAGAGCAATTTTAAACCAATTGCTTTCCTTTTCTCCCAAATTCTCATTTTTCCCTTCAAGACAATTCACCTGAACTTTTATCCCCTGGGACACCTTTCCTGGCTAACTGAAAACTCCACCCGACAGCTACCATATTTGTACATTCAGCCCCATTGATTTTCTCTTCCTTCTCACACCGAAGGGCCCACTCCTTGGCTTGAAAGTAATGAGGCTGAACTTTTAGGCAACCCAGTTTACCTGTTGGTGAATTTCCCACAGATTCTATATAACTCTAAGTGGTGAAGAGTGTAGATCATGATCTCAAGGTGTGGTCTCAAGACCGGTAGCCTCAGCATCACCTGGGAACTCATTAGAAATGCAGGTTCCCAGGCTCTACTCTAGAGCTACTGAATCAGAGACTCTGGAGCCCAGCCATCTGTATTTCAAGACCTCCACATGATTCTGACACTCGCTGAAGTTGGTGAATTCATGTTATAGAGACGAGAAGCGAGGATTACAGACTCAAACAGACCTTGTGCTATATCAGTTTCCTTACCTGGAAGACAGGAATAATCATATTAACTCTCTCAGGATCTAAGTGAGAGTTAAATTAATATACGGCACCTTATGTAAGATCTGGAACAGGATAAGCAATAAATCAAAGCTGTTTATTCTATAAGGGCTACTAGCATGTAATGAGCAGGAACTTATTTTACGATGCGTTGCACTGCATCATTAGGACTGATGTTCTTGAGTTAGTTGTGAGGACAGAGGTGCCAAGTGGTTAGATAGGAGACAGATTTGCTTTGCCAACGAGGTCCTCTGTGTATTAACTTTATGAACATGTGTAAATTATCTAATCTCTCTAAGCTTAGTTTCCTCATTTAGAAAATCAAGAAAACTCTTTCTTCACAAGGTAAAGAGAAGGATTCAATAAAATACTGTCTGTAATTGCACTGAAAAGGGCCTAGTCCTTTTTAATGACATAATGTTTAATTAATGACATAATCCCCTATGTGTTTATCAACACAGATTATGAGGCCACCAGAACCTTAACCAAGGGCTTCTTGCTCCACAGAAATAAGAGTGACAGAATCTGAGTCCCTTATATCTTGCCCTGAAAAGTTGTCTTGCCATGATAAATTTAAGTACTGATTTAGAAGTAATTGAATGAGAAGAATTATTCACTTTTTCTATGCTGTCCTTAGGGATCAGGCAAGTCTTTCTTCCCACTGAAATCCTGTGAGATTTGTATTTATTTTTCTATTCAGTGTTTAGCCATAAACTAACATTTGAAGTTTACCTTGAGGGATATTTCAAGACTTTACAGGTTCTCTTTAAATACAGTACCTTTTAGGTCAGATATTTAATCCTAAGATACAAAAATGTGTAGTAAGAGCATCACTGCGGTCAGACTTTCACTAGGTTTTGCCTTAGTAACAAACAAGTCCAAGAATTCAACCAGGCAACAAGAGTTTTTTTTCTCACCTGGGTTGCAAGTCACCTTTGGTTCAGCTGTAGCTCAGCTTCAAGTGTCCCCCACCTCCCCCCTATCTCCCACTGCCATCCAGAGGAAGGAGCAGCCCAATGTGAGCCTCACTGGAGAGCAGTGACAGAACCGTGTCATTCTTATGCCTCTGTTCAGGTGAGGCTTGAGTCACTGCAGCTCACAGGCCATTGGCCGAAGCAGTCACATGACCACATCTGACACAAAAGGGTGAGAATATACTTCCCTGCAGGGACAAACCCAGGGAAGGAATCTCATGGATGGACCCCACAGAGAGGGGCAGTTAGTAGGTGGAAGCAACAATCAGCCACGACAACCAAAACTGACCACGGCTCTACCAATGAGGTTCCAAGTTCATGTCTTCAAAATACAGGTCATTAGGATAGAGGAAACTAGATTGTGAATTTGCCATAACCTTGACTGGTGCTTCCCCTCAGAGCCTCTTGTTCCTCACAAAGAAGAATGTCCAACTCCACAGCCTCCCAAAAGCTGCCACTCCTTCCAGCCAACCTCAGTCCTCAATGGTCCGAGAGAAAAAATGGGTTTGCAGAAGGAAAGAGTAATTTCCCCAGCAGATAAAACCAAAGGGCCACCCTTTGGAATCTGCTGAGAGTCAACTTTGGCCACCTTGTTCTCTTTAATGAACATGTCCAGTTCTGAGGCCACCTGGGCAAAGCCATCTGTGTCCTCAGCTGACACTGATGAAGTCAAGAAGTGGATTCAGAACAGGGAGCCCAGCCATTGAAGCGAGTCCTAGGCTGCTTTGAAGAGCAGGTAGAAGATGGCACGAGGCCAGTGCCAAAGGCCCCAGTGCATGTGTATGTGCGGCCACAGTCACAGGATCCAAAGAAAGGATAGCTAAGCCTCACTGAGTTTATTTTCCATTATTTTTAAACCTTTTGAGTTCAGTGAACCCCAACTAGATTCTTGTCAAGCACTTTTTTCCTACTTAATATTTAATCCCATGTACCCTTAAAGTGAAATTTCAGCCAGGTATTTCAGATTCATAGCAAAAAGAGAGACCATTAAAAGATTGTTTTGTCAAAAATATTTGACATCCAACAAAGCTTTAGAAGCAACTTTTCTTACAAACAGGGAACTGTTTTGCCAGAGTTTTCAAGTCAAAGTCCCTCAAATTCTAATTTTAGTCTGGAAGTCCAGAGTTATGGTTGGATTTGGATTTCATTCTTCCATGTCTCACTGCCCATTTGAAGGTATGTAGAATGACATCACTTGAGGCCTGGTTGAGAAATTCCAGGTTTAGGGAGCCACTGCCTCCCCATTTTTAAATTATTTTTCCACAGGTTCATATACTTTGTTAGGCCACCATGGAACACAGAAGTTCTTCCCAGCATGGGTGAACTGAAAACTTCCAAAATTTGACTCAACAGAGCTATACGTTTTTAGAAGGTCTCAGTTTTGTACTAACTAGGATGGGAAAAAAATCATTCTTAAAGCATATTTATTTTTTTCCCAGCCAAGCATCACATGAAAGTTAGCTGTATTATCACATTGTTGAGAATTAGATATCCTGTAAACACAGGTTGGCTAGAAGAATGGTGGGTGAAAGTCTATTGTGGAAATGAGAGACTTATCTGTGCTTAATTTTGGCTAATATATCTACTAGCATTATTTATATTATATATTTAATATAATATGAATAATATATCATAATATCTGTGTTTACTGTAAATGTTATATAAGTTAAATAATATGTAATTTGTACATATCCTATAACACATAATACTTATATGATATTTATATGATAAATATAAATAATGTGTTACAGTTTTGATCAGATTCTCCATATATTGCTGCTTTAAAAAATTAATACTTAGCCTTGGGCCACTGGATCATTGGCATTCATTTATCTGTAAGGACGGTGAAGATTCTGAAAAGTAATAAACGGATGTTCTCCATGTCTGTGTGCAATAGCGTTATTTTAGAAATGCTAAGGGCAAGTGGGGAATCGGAGATTTATCAAGGTGGGGGGGAAGCCATTAAGCTGCTGATATGATTCAACATCTATATCCCAGTGTGGTGGTTCTCAATGTGTGTTCCTGCAACAGCAGCATCACCTGGGAATTTTTAGACATGCTAATTCTTGGACTCCACCCTAAACCTACCGAGTCAGAAACTCCAAGCCTTCCAGATGGTTCTGATGCAGCTAAAGTCTGAGCACCCTTGTCAGAGTGGTTGAGAGTGTAGATACAACAGCTTCACACACTGCTAGGTGCCAGCTGTTGAGAACTTGGGTGAGTCACACAACCTCTCTGTGGCTCCATTTCTTCCTCATGGGGATGCTGTGAGGGTTAATTACATTCACACATGGAAAGCACCTAGAATAGTGGCTGGTACATGGCTCTAGCGTTATCTATTTATGATGATGATTATTGTTATTAGTGATCTGAAGCTTTAGTATTATTGTCACTTATCTGAATCTTTATTTTATTATTGTCATTTTATTATCTGGATCTTTCCCACTTTGGACCATTTCTGGCTCTATCGTGACTCTGTTCTTGCTTAGTATTTGCGTATGTATTTCTCCTAACTGGTCAGGGACTTTCTGTCCATTTACAGGTTGATTTCTCTCTGACAGGACAGTGTGCTCCAGCTCACAGTAGTTAATTTCTTTGGTCTTCCATTCTTACCAGATCCCCTTTCTTGGATAGAATTCTTCCCCTTCCACCGACGATGGTGATGGGAACTTCCTTTCCATTTTTTCCATTCTCATTGTTTTGTTCCCAGCACTAGAAGTGTGGTTCTTCATATAGATAAGTATCTTTTTCAATGTGGCTACTGTTTAGTTCTGTTTCCAAAATGTGTTTTTTTCCCCCTTTATCTCCAGAAAACAAATGCTACACACAGCCTAAGCACTAAGTGACTTCATTCCATGTATATGTTACTGGCCTGAAATAGGAGAGTGTAATATTGACCTCTCCATTCAGTAGTTCCAAGGACTTCACTTCAGTAAAGATATCACCATTCTAAGAATTACAATCCCAACCCACATGTTGGAATCATATGATGAAAACTGGAGAAATAAATACAATTTCCAGAGACTATAAGAAACTACTAATGGTTCACACGGAATATTGTTTCTTTGTGGGATTAGGAGAGGGAAAATTAGAAGAGAATATCTTTTATTATTCTTTCCATCCTTTACTTTTGGGAAATGGTTATGGTCCCTTAATATTTTAGAAGTGAAACCAGGTAGATTGCAGAATCTAAGGGAAAAAAATCTAAAGCAGTAACATAAAATTATATAAAAGAAGAGTGTGCAAGGAAGTAAATTGCATTAAAGAAGTCTGCTGAGGAATGAAATACTATAAATTAAGAGCATATAATAAAGTGTAAAAGATAAAGCATACAGGTAAAAAGAAATGGGTGCAAAGAAGGAGATGCTGGATCTTAATAGAGCAATGATGTAGATGTCGTTTGCCAAACATACTGTGAACACACTGGGAGAATCCAGTATATAAAAGGCTATACAGACTGATAATTGGGACTACCTAAATGATAAAAGAGTAATTATTGTAATTATTTACAATAATTAGTAGATCAGAAAAGAAGTGTGAAGTGTACGTAAGCTTCTGTGTATAAGACAGATAAAAATGTGGGGAGATATATATGTATAGTTTAGGAAGAAGTATTTCAGAAAAGTAGCATGCAAAAGAATCTAGTGGAGTTAGAACAGATTGCATTAAACTTTGGAGGTTTAAGAGGGATTTGTGTACTGACAAGAACTCCAGTCTAGCTTCCAAAGACTTTGGACCTCGTTCTTTCTGCTATGGGCCATCTGTGTGATGAAGACAAGTCACTGCAACCTCCCAGGTCTCCTCGTTTGAAAAACGTGTGTCAAATGCCTTGGTTTGGACATTCTTTTTGAATCTAATGTTCTATGACTCAACAGCAATAATGCATTTCCACAGGCGGTAAAAATATTCTAGACTCTTCCCTTCCAATTCTCACTGTTTACTTCCTCTGCACTTCCCCTTCCTGCCTCCCGGTTTGCTGGTCAGTTGATAGTGGGCTTCAGTGGGGGTGAGTTAACCCACTCTTTCCAGGGTGTTTTACTACCGAGCTCCCTCCAGAGGGTGGGAATTCTACAGTGAGGGCTGTGATTGGGGTTTCAATTTCATTCCTAAAACACTCCTTGAGCTTGGATCTATTCTGGGCACCATGCCAGATCACCAGGGGTTGGAAGGTGAATGCTGGGGCCCTAGCACTTGGGGGAATCAGTAAGGGTCAGTTTCACTGGGTCAGTTTCTTAGTAAACAGCTGTGAACTCCATGTGTCCCTCTTTCTTTCAGGAAGTAGAAGAATCCCATGGTAGCCAGGTGGGCGAAGGGGAGCGAGGACGATACACCTGCTTTGAAGAAGCCGCCATTTGACCTGCCGAGTGAGTGACCAGGTAGCACCCAGTTCTGAGGGCACAGGAATGTTGAGAGGGAGGGAGTGTGTGTTTAACCTTTGAGTGCTGTCCACCAGCCGCTCTTTTCCACAGAGAGATGCTAATCCCAAGACCCCCACCCCACCCAGAGACTCTAAGTTTTGTTCCCCCATATATGCCCCCCATCCTCTGATAGCCATTGGTGTCACTGATTCCAACAATAGTTGTGCAAAAATGCAGCACAAGAGCTTTCAGCAGAAAGAGGGGAAAGATTCAGCTCATCGCAAGCCTGGCCCATTGCCCCTTTGAAACAGAGGTTAAAACAGAAGCTTCATGGCATTGCCTTCGTAGAGACAGGGCCAAGTTTCCCAGAATCTGGTGGAAGGCTGAGCTGGGAGCTTAGCTTGTGCTGCAGGACACTTCTTCATCATTCACACAAGAAAACTTAAGCTTCTGTTTTTATTTCAGTGGGTTGAATGGCATGCACTTTCCCCTACCAGTTTCTTTTTTTTTTTTTTAAGTGCATGCAATTACTTGTCCATAAGCTACATTTGTCTTGGCAAAGCGTTCTGAGCTTGACTACGCATTTGGGCATGCCAGCATGGCATTGACCTTTTCAAACTTTCATTGTGGTCGCTTTCCTCTTGGTTACTGAGAAGTGCTGCATAAAGTGTCTGATAAAGCCCACGCTAAATTATATCCTGTACTTTTCATCTAAATTGATCCCCAAATAAATGGAATAGGCTTCAACAAGTAAAATAAATTCTGAATAACTTAGGGCCCTTCTTTGCAAAGAAAATGAAACAGCGACTCTCCTTTCTGAGAAAAAAAAAATCATTTCAAGGGGCAGTCAGTAAATGACACACTCTTAATAACATAACAGGAAAATTAAAAAGCCCAACAGATTTACTGCATCCTCAACAGGTGTTATCCTATAATAGATACAGTTTCAGATTCCTTGAAGGGATGTGCCCAAAGGATTACTTTAGAAACTTCTACTGAGATAACACTGCTCCAACAGCAAACATTATTGCATGAATCACAGACCACCATATACCAGTTCCTTTTTAAGGGGAGAAATTTTTTTATTATTATTCTTAAAATGCCGATGAGGTGGAAAAAACATACCAACCAGGTAGAATTGCCCTATAATCACTCACATTATGTTTTTCAAGGAATGTAAGGGTAATTTATCTCAGTCACCAGGCAAGTACTATAAGATGCTGCGTGGCCTTACACCCAGCTTGTCCGTATCTGTAAACGGAGGGCAGAGCATTGCCCAGGGCTCAGTGTGGGAGCCTAATGCTTCTTCTAGGTAAGTCTGTTCTGCTACAATGTTGGATGCCTGTACTTATTTACTTGTTCATTAGCTCTTTAAAAGAGATTCCTATGCTGGTTCTACTTAGCTCAAAAGAAGTAAGGCCGAATTTTTGCGCCATACGTAACTGTCACACCTAATATTCTATATTGATAACACTTTTCTAAGAATAACCAACATATTGATCAAGCCGTTAATAAAGCTTAATTATTCACTCTATGTTTGTTTTTGGTTGTTTGATAACTTGCTCTTTTCCACTGTAATCAAGAACTAGGACAGGTCTTGGATTCCCAATTATTCATTGGACTAGGGGGAAAATGAATTGCTACTACAGGGAATGTCATGCAAATGGTAGCTTTTTAAAAACGTTTATGAATACTACACAAGGTTTTAAAATTTGTATTAACATTTCCCATCACTGTATCAAGAAGTATCTTATGGATGGTGCATTTTAATTATATCAGTACTGGCCCTATGCTCAGTCAACTTATTTTTAAATTTTCTATACTTGGAAATCCATAAGAGCTGAATATACATAAATATTCATAATACTCCGTGGGGTGGATTCTTGCGAGTGTGATATCACAAAGAGAAGATTAGCATCATTTTTTTGAGTGTGAAGCTCTGTTTTGGCACTTTATAGCCATTATCTCATTCAACTATCACAAGAACCCTGAGAAGCAGACTTTATTTCCATATTTTACATATTAGAGATTTGAGGTCCAGAAAGGTTAAATAGCTTACCCCAGGTCTCACAGCAAATAAGTTGGAGAGTCAACATTTAACCCAGGTTTCCTTGTCTCCAGTCTGTGCTCCTCACTCCATCCTACTGCCATCCTCAAGTACACATTGATTAATCTTGCCCTCAGAATTATCCTTTCTTGTAAACGTCCATGTACATTCGTATTTATCTCACATGATTATCCTGTTTCTGTCTTCTGGGCATTCTACCTCATGTGACAACAACGGAACGTCTTTCTTTGTCATTTCCTTAGGTGGTCCCAAAGCCTGACCATGGACCCGATTAACATCAGCATGGCCAGTGCTCCCCTGGTGAAGCACACTGCTGGAGCTGGCCTCAAGACCAGCAGACCCCGAGTCATGTCCAAGAGTGGACACAGCAACGTGAGAATCGACAAAGTGGATGGCATATACCTGCTCTACCTCCAAGACTTGTGGACCACCGTCATCGACATGAAGTGGAGATACAAGCTCACCCTGTTTGCTGCCACGTTCGTGATGACCTGGTTCCTTTTTGGTGTGATCTACTATGCCATTGCCTTCATTCATGGGGACTTAGAACCCAGTGAGCACACTTCAAATCACACCCCCTGCATCATGAAAGTAGACTCCCTCACGGGGGCATTTCTCTTTTCCCTGGAATCCCAGACAACCATCGGCTATGGAGTCCGTTCCATCACGGAGGAATGCCCTCATGCCATCTTCCTCTTGGTGGCTCAGCTGGTCATCACCACCTTGATTGAGATCTTCATCACGGGCACCTTCCTGGCCAAAATCGCGAGACCCAAAAAGCGGGCGGAGACCATCAAGTTCAGCCACTGTGCCGTCATCACCAAGCAGAATGGGAAGCTGTGCTTGGTGATCCAGGTGGCCAACATGAGGAAGAGTCTCCTGATTCAGTGCCAGCTCTCGGGAAAGCTCCTCCAGACCCACGTCACCAAGGAGGGGGAGCGAATCCTCCTCAACCAGGCCACCGTCAAATTCCACGTGGACTCCTCTTCCGAGAGCCCCTTCCTCATCTTGCCCATGACATTCTACCACGTGCTGGATGAGACGAGCCCCCTGAGAGATCTCACCCCCCAAAACCTTAAGGAGAAGGAGTTTGAGCTGGTGGTTCTCCTCAATGCCACGGTGGAGTCCACCAGCGCTGTTTGCCAGAGCCGCACGTCTTACATCCCAGAGGAGATCTACTGGGGTTTTGAGTTTGTGCCTGTGGTTTCTCTCTCAAAAACCGGCAAGTATGTGGCTGATTTCAGTCAGTTCGAACAGATCCGGAAGAGCCCAGATTGCACCTTTTACTGCACGGATTCTGAGAAGCAGAAACTTGAGGAGAAGTACAGGCAGGAAGATCAGAGGGAAAGAGAGCTGAGAACGCTTTTGTTGCAACAGAGCAACGTCTGACGGCAGTGGTGTCGCCTCGACTTAACTCTGAGCTGCTTCCGCAGCTGAGCTCCCTTCAAACCCAGAGGCCACCGGGAAAACAAAAATGTGTGGACGCACTCTGAAAAACCGCACAGATGTACAGACCTGTTCCTTTGATCTGGTGTCTAAACAAGCATTCCACCTCTGGGAGGGTTCCTTTTTTAAATGCTTTGTGTGAAGCAAACTCCCCAAATTCAAATTTTCTAAAAGGGGGCTGCATTTCCAAGAACTTGGTGGAGGCTACTTGAAACAATCTGGATGGACAGATATTTCGCAATGCTGATATTGAAAGGAAATGCATTTCCATACAAGGATGTCAGCTATAATAAAATGTATTTATTCAATCCAAGTATCAAAGACGAGATGGCCGAGAGCTGAAACGTGGCTCAGTATCCACTTATATCATTGCTCTAAAACACACTCATTTTTTCAAGCAGAGAAAAAGGTATTTATAATGAAGGCTGTCTGGTAATACATAAAAAGGGGCAAAGGGACTCTGTACTCACAAAATATAATAATTCTGTTTTTACCTTTTTCGGTGAATGTAATTGTACAGAGTGACATCAGGAATGCATCGTTGTGAATACATGTACAGATGGAGCTGATGTGATTGTTCACACTAATTTGTTTTTGTTGGAATGTACTAGCCCCTTTCTATTCAAAATGGGTTCACAGACCAGCAGTATCAACAGCATCCAGGAGCTTATTAGTAATTTAGCCCCACCTGGACTTAGAGAATCAGAGGCTGTATCTTAACAGGACCCCCACAAGTCATTCATGTAAAGATGAAAGTTTTAAAACTTCACTCTGGACAATGTTTTCAAAGTAACTTTCTGAAGCCAGGGGACTCTGTGGGTCCCAGGTCCCCAGTTCTTTATTATGGACAAATATTCCTTTCAGTGATTTCATTCCTTATTAAAATACCTTGTCAGCAAAGGAACTGCCACAGGTATTTCAAGAACAGAATGACACTGTTGAGAGTAATGGTTGTCTCTCTCAAGCTAAGTACATGCTTGTTGATTACAGTGAACACAAAAGAAACATTCAGCTCCATAACAATCGGAAATGTGCTCCTATATTGAAGTCCAGTCCGTGAGGTTGGATGGGACTCCTAGGAACTAGTGGAGCTGAGGATAAGGAATTCAAACACAGACGATTCCTTGACGCATGAACAAAATTTGATACTCTGATAACATGTAAAGGATGCCCTCAGTAATGAAATAAATCTCATACAACTCAGTGTGACACAGGTAATGTTTGGATTTTGGCAGAATTTAGAGCGTTTATTTGGGGCAGAGAATAAATGGGCTAGGATTGGCTAAATGTGAAAAAGGTGAATTCTCATTTCATTCAAACCAGGACAGATTTGTACATTCACTCAAGAAGAATGTGACTTTGAGTGTGTAGACACGGCATGGACGTACACATGAGCCCACATATATGGATACACTGACCTGACCTGCGAGCGCGCACACCACATGCACGCACACACACAGAGGCGTGCTCGTCCTGGCTCTTCCACCACAATTGTGGAAATTATCCATGAAGACATTTGTGATTAAAAGAGCAAGTCCTGGACAAGGGTGCTCATGTATATTTTGTTCCATAAGAATGGGAACACTGGGGCAAGTAATCTGGATTCAGATTATCTGTGAAATGGTGTCATATCATGATGTTCCCACATTTCAAGTCTCCTTCCGTTAAACAGAAAATGTGGCTAAAACCTCTGACCCAGAACTGAACCTTTAATGCAGCTGTAAAAATCATGGGGTTGAAGCTTTAAAAGTTTAAAATACAATCTCCGTGCACAGGAAGTTATTGTCTTCAATTATTCAGGAAGTTTTTTCTTTTTCTTTTTCTGTTGATCATTTTATGGCAGGTTGTTTTAGATCTTCATTCTCTTTTTAAAAAATCACATGAGGACTTCCTTGGTGGCGCAGTGGTTAAGAACCCACCTGCCAATGCAGGGCACACAGGTTCGAGCCCTAGTCCGGGAAGATCACACATGCTGCGGAGCAACTAAGCCACAACTACTGAAGCCCGCACGCCTAGAGCCCGTGCTCCACAACAAAGTGAAGCCACCGCAATGAGAAGCCCACGCACTGCAGAGAAGAGTAGCCCCTGCTCACCGCAGCTAGAGAAAGCCCACGCGCAGCAACGAAGACGCAACACAGCCAAAAATTAATTAATTAATTAATTTTTTAAAATCACATTAATGTAGTTAGATATTAGTCGTTTTAGTTATTAAAGCTTTTTTTTATTGTATAACGTGGTAAAATTGACAGGAAAATAATGCCCTGGCATGTTTACAGTTTTTCTCTTGCACTCTTACGTTTTTTCACAGTATTTACATCAGTGCTAATTTGAATGTGATCAAAATTAAGAATCTTGCATACTTCTATTGTATATGGTACAATGATGTAGCATAAGATTGAGAAATCTTACTGTATGTTCATTTCGCATGCCTATTTCAGCCAAATTTGGAAGACTCGATCACCTGATCTATTGCACTACACACAAAATAAATATGTAGTGTCTTAAAACCCAATACTTGTACAAGTCAATAAATCATATTATAACAAAATATTCCATAAATAGCTCTAAAGTTGCTTCTGGTTTGAAACTCTAGCATTTTCTAAGCACACTTATTATTACTCTGTACAAAATGCTCTCGTGTTAACATGCTAACAAAAGGATTCAGGCAAAATTTTATTTGATTACATCTGGGCATGAATCTGACTGAAACAGATTCATGCTCAACACCCAACTAACAATTGTTAAGCTAACAGAGGATTTTGACCCAAAAATGTTTTTTGCATTTTGAAATATTTCCAATGCATGAGACCTTCTCAGTGCAGCCATTCAAAAATGTCGTGTTCCATTTGAGAAACCACAACGTAATGAGCAGCAAATCAGTGTAATCTGCAAGCCATGTCTTATTTAAGTGATAAAATACATTGTACTGACATGGCACCCAGTAGCCAATGGCTCCAGACAGCATAGCAAAGATTCACTCATTGATCCTCACAGCAAGCCATCTTTGTTTCTCTTTCCCACTTAACAGGAAATTACAGCCCAGAGATGAGATTCCAGAAACCTAAAGTTAGAGGTTAAAAGTAAAAAATGCCATGAATGAGTGGGTCAGGTATTTAGATGCATTTAAAAAACTATTTTGTCTGATTTTTCTTTGAATTAAATTTTCAGTTTTAATTGACTGATTTCAATCCCATCGAAATGTAAATTGACAGATTAAAAATTTTAAAAAAGGGACACTTCTACTGCAATATGATTCTTTCTCCCTTGCTTGGATCCTCAGTACTCAGACATCATCTGGAGAAAGAAGAAAAGAGAAAAGAAAAGCAAGGAAGTCACGAGGCCTTTGCATTGGTAGCTGAGTAAAGGACCACCTCATCCTCGGGCTTGGTTCTGTATTTGGTCTCTGTGGTCAAAGGGTCAGACATCCAACCATGTGGCATAACAAAGCCTTCCAGCCTCTCAATCTTGGCTTTCATTCTTGCTAGACTTTTACTGTTAAATATTAGAAATAACTAGTTTTGAATGCAGGTTATTTTATAATCATTTTCTGGGATGGGATTTTTTTTCAAATGAAAGGTATTAGCATTTCAAGTCTTGATTTCCAAGTTCTGTAGTGTACACTCGAATTCCAGCATTGGACTCTGCATAGGTCCAAGGTGCCCTTAATTTTCTTCCCCTGGGAAGACTTACCCCTGAAGGTCTAAATTTAACATTTCACTCCTAATTGACTAACTACACACGTTTTGCCTTTTATGAATTTCAGTTTATCTGTAATCAGGGTGAGCTGCCAACCAGTCCTTGGGTCTCTGGGTAGCAATGAGCAGTTTCTGCTCTCAGAGTGAGGTACCTTATGAGCAGAGTTTGAGTCTCCAGAGTATAAATTTGCAATGAAATGGTATAATTAGAATTCAACTGGAATTTTAAAGAATAAAGGAGCTGCTTAATTTCTTGAGGCATTACTATTTGTTGGTAGACTTTGTTTTTATTGTCGTTGTGTTGTTTTGATTGTTTTTAAAGAAATCCGAAACAAAATCTTTGTCTTCAAAGTAAGAAAGGCAGTGAGAAACGTGTAAAAATAAAAGCTAATAGTTGATCAATTAGACCTCCACATAAAAAGACTTCTACCAGTGGAAAAGAACTTCATTGCAGGGGAAATATGGGTCATTAAGTCTCACATTACAACAGACTGTGTCATCATATCCTTCTGGCTTCCCAGGGGTAGCAATTTTCCTAGCCTTTAAGAAACACTGATGTATTAAGCCCCACTTTTTCCCAAAGTTTTTCTACTAGATATTTAATGGAAAAAAAACATGAGGCAGAAATAAAGCTCCAGTCATGTCACTTCATCTTGATCTTCTGTCAGTTCTCCTGTTAGACTCAATTTTCTTTTCAACTTGACATGTCCTTGGCTGATTATTCTTCATCTTTGCCATCTATTCTAGCAAGTCAAATAAGCCTGTGGGTTAAAAATAATCAATCAATCCAAATTAGTAATCTGTGGACATTTAGATGCCTAAAAACTGAGGATAGGAACTTTTATCTTTCAGTTAGTATATTGCTAGTGAGTAAAAATAGAAGACCAAGAAAAACCTGTTGATTTGAGTGGATGGTTAATTCCTAATAAAATTACAAGAATTGATTATGGAAGTCGAAGGGCATAATTGGCATATGAGTATAAATGCCAAAGATGTCATATATGTAGATAAAGGACATATAACTAATAAAAGTAAATTTCAGCCAAACACAGGGGACTTTGGTAGATTCCATGCACATTCTTTGAGCCTATCACAGAAGGGCCAGCAACAATGGGCTCTAACTCTTCCTCCACATGATGTACAGGAGCCCTGACTCCCAACCTCTGTTGGAGAATCAGTCTGATGGCTTTGTATTCCTAACCAGCACGGGATGGGCAAAACCAAAGATGAAGGCATCAACCTAAAAGCCCATCACCAAGTTTTTTGTTTAGCAGCTCCAGCCTTATGATGTACTTAACTGTGAGCTTATCTTTACTCAAGGCCAAATCTTATCTAGTATCCATGCCTTCCCAACAACTTAAGATATCCAATTTCACCCCTCAAAAATATTAAAGTTAGAGGTAGAACCTACTCAAAATTAGACTCCAAGGGAGCTACTACAATTGATTACATAGTACCCATTCTCAAAAAAAAATCAGAAGTTGTTGATTCTGAGCTAAGAAATATGACCTCTTAGCTTATTATTCCTATGATTGTTATTATTGCAAATGCTCTTAATATTGCTGAAAAAGTAAAGAACTTCCAAGAACGTGATTGGAGAGGAATTCAAAGGAATGATTCTTTTTCATTTACTATAATATAACCATATTCTTTCATCTGCAATCAAATCTTAAGACTAAGGATGTTGCATTAAATCAAATCATTACAGGAAGTATGACTGTATCAGGGACTTTTTACAAAAACAAACTTCCAGATCATGAGAGGAAGCTGTGTTTGTGTGCTGACACAAAGTATTCAACAGCAGTCAGGAGGGGAAGGCAGGATGACAGCCAACTTGGATCTATTTTTGAAGAATTATTTCTGTAGAGTATCACAGCATTGTAAGTTATGAAAAAGAATGCTTTGGTAAACAGTCATCTCCATTCCAAAAGGACCCACTCCAAAATACCACTTAATGAAATTCACGGGAATGGTATGAAGATGGAAATCCCAAATGACATGAGATTTTACAAGCAAACAGTTCTACTTTTCGTAAATACTGGCAGTGTGCATTTACCAAAATCTCCATCATGCCTTGCTCTCTTGTTATATATAGCACTCCATCTTATCACTACACCATGCCGCAAGATGCGTGTCCTTGTTTTCCTCTGATTTTTAAACTAGTCTTAGGCTTAAATTTACCTTAGCATAGTAGTGACTCCTGTTTCTCAAGGTTGAGCTACTACTTGGTGCATGTTAGAAATCTCAAACTAACTGAGGTGTGTGTACTTGGTCACTACTGAACCCAATCGTGCTATGACCAATCAGCTTTAAATAGGTCCTTTTATGTTCTATGAATTCATTCTGCTATTTGTCAAACCATTTCTTCTTTCATATGTATCTCCATCACCTTTCTTTTTTTATATATGTGGAATCACTCTAATCTGTGAAACAATAGCAAATACAATAAAGCTACTTTTACAGTCTTGAGTTTCTTCTCATTTTACTGGAAAGGTAATGATGCTACAGCTTGTGCTCTGATGGACAGGGCTTTAATATTTTCTTAGAGACCTCAGAGATAAACTCATTTGACACAGCCTTTTCCAATGATGGTAACTACAATAATCTGGGGATGACTAGGTCCTTGTTGAGATGGTATTTTCTACCAATGTCTAAAGGGATGTATTTTGTTTCTTTTCTAATCAAAGAAAAGAAAATGAAATTCCTGCTTCTTCTCTTTCTTGTGCCATGATGCTCTACTTGCTCATTTTATTTTAGTCAATGATTAAAGATCAAGTTAACAGTTTAACAACATCTTTTCAGCAGCTTATTCCTTACCAAAGTCCTTTGCATTCCATTGCTCTTTTACTTTGATGGATGAAAAGAAATAAAACACATAATTATATAAGCCTTAAAGGCATCAGTATGGGTGTGGCTGCAAAGCAACACAGCTATTTAAGATGCACACTGCAGAGATATGCACCCAAGAAACAGTCATTGTCCTCCTGTGGGAATGCCACATACAGGCATACAACAAAGTAGCCACCAAAGCTCCAAACCCTCTACAGGTGTCTCTTTTGGAACCTGCTCTTTTGGAATCTTGGTTCATTCATTGCGATATTCTCAGTGGTGGCAAGACTAGGTTCTTTGAGAATGTGACAGGTGGAAATATAAAAGGCTGGTGCATATGGTAGGAAGTCAAAATGGAGGATGCTGTTTTGGCAAAAAAGCCAAAATGTTTTCCAGAAAGTGCACAGTAATCTGAAACCCAGTAATGAGGCTCGTCAGTTGGGATACATTTTATGAATTTTAATTTGCATGAAATTTCTCAGACACATATTATTTTCTACTCCATTATCTCCCAGCATCTGCTTGCCCTTGTGGGGTGACCTTGGCTGAGAACTGAGCTGTCCATGTCCAAGACATGAAAGAGCTTTGACTCTACCAAACCATGTCTTTGGGGCAGTGAATATATGGGACTTTGTCACAGCAGCATGGGAAGCTTTGGTTTGGGGCAGGAAACAGAGCATCCTGGCAGCCATAATTTCTCAGAAATCCTTGATTTCATTCACCTGCCTTCAAAAAGTCAGATATTATGGTTTTCTCAGGGTAAAGAGTCATGTATCACAGTGTTCATTGCAGCTCTATTTACAATAGCCAGGACATGGAAGCAACCTAAGTGTCCATCAACAGACGAATGGATAAAGAAGATGTGGCACATATATACAACGGAATGTTACTCAGCCATAAAAAGGAACGAAACTGAGTTATTTGTAGTGAGGTGGATGGACCTAGAGTCTGTCATACAGAGTGAAGTAAGTCAGAAAGAGAAAAACAAATACCATATGCTAACACATATATATGAAATCTTAAAAAAAAAAAAAGGGTTCTGAAGAACCTAGGGGCAGGACAGGAATAAAGACGCAGATGTAGAGAATGGACTTGAGGACACAGGGAGGGGGAAGCGTAAGCTGGGACGAAGTGAGAGAGTGGCATGGACTTATATGTACTACCAAATGTAAAATAGGTAGCTAGTGGGAAGCAGCTGCATAGCACAGGGAGATCAGCTCAGTGCTTTGTGACCACCTAGAGGGGTGGGATAGGGAGGGTGGGAGGGAGATGCAAGAGGGAGGAGATACGGGGATATATGTATATGTATAGCTGATTCACTTTGTTATACAGCAGAAACTAACATACTGTTTTAAAGCAGTTATACTCCAATAAAGATGTTTAAAAAAAAAGTCAGATAAACAAGTTTTATGGTTTAATTTTTCATGCAAAAGTCCATATTCTTTCCAGAAACTATTAGCTTGTTTGAGGTTTTTTTCCCAAAATTTTCTATCCCTTTACTTGAATTTAACACTTCCACTATAGTGCTGAGCGTGTAGTATATTTGAATGTCCCAAATGTGTTTCACTGGTCCCTAGGGCCTTTTTTTTTTTTGTATCTTTCTTGGTTGGCCTCTATTGAGTCTGTCAAAAACTCTGTTTACATATGGTTTAAAGATCTGCATGTGATTTAAAAATCTGCCATAAGTCTGCTATAAACAACAGACACACAGTTCTACACCAACACAGAACAACGTGTGCTTTTCCTAACTCCCACCCCCACCATGAATCTGGCTGACCTGCTACATGGGGAGTATGTTGTAGCGTGTCCTGTTGCAACATGCCTTTTCTCCTCATACAAGCAACACACACACACACGTGCGTGCATGCAAGCAAGTCCCAGGACTTCTGGTCACACTTTGGATTTGCAAAGAGCAAACACTACACACACTTGTAGGGTTCTTAATGCTTTAAGCAACTTCAAAACAGTTAATGGTCTATTTTATACCCAACAAAGGAAGTAGGATATGTTTAATTCCTATACTTTACAGAAGGCCCTACTGCTCATTGAGGTACAGTGTCTCACTCAGTGTGACCCAGCAAGCAAGTACAGTGGTTCAGGTCTCTCCCATCTGGTCTAATGTTCCATCCCCTAAATTTACAACATGGGAATCTCAGCATGGAACTGATTTCTACGTGTGATGGGTCAAAATCAGAGCTAAGTGATGGCAGAGTAGATCACCCAGGGAAAAGATGAGGCTGGGAGCCTAGAAGAATTACACGGGGGCCTTGCATGCTGCCAGGGGTCTGTTATTCAGGGGCTGAGCACACAGGATAGGTATTCAGAAGGTAGAAATGATATGAATCCATCAGCTGAAAGAAAAGAGCAGAGGAATATGAATGCTGCTCACTAAGATTTAAACAAAATCTACAACCCTGCTGTTCATCTATGTAGGGATGAACATTTGGCCAAAAAATAGACATAGGGGTGACCCAAAATTAAGCAATCCCAAAGGAAAGTCTCGGTGGCCAAGTGTACGTACCCAGTTTAGTTCAAAATTCCTTACATCCATTATGATCAAGTTGTATCTCCTTGAAACAGGTAAGCATTGTCAGGATCCCTATTTTATAGACGATAAAACTGAGGCTCAGAAAAGTTAAGTAACTTGTCCAAAGTCGCATAGTTAGGAAGTGACAGAACCAGGAGTAAAACCCGGGACTGACCAAAGTGAAAGCCAGTCTCCCTACGCAAGCTCTCTCCTGACTCCTGGATGGGCCATTCCACAGAGCATCCAAAGTAGCCTAGTGGATTTGGTGGTTGATGTTCTTGGAACAAAGCAGTTGTTGTTCAGCTCTCATGTGTTTTTGTCAAGTGAAAACAAACCACGGTTGAGTTGCTATGTTGCCATAGACCTGACCCCTGGGTACTGAATTTATACTGAAGAGCAGCAATGCAAATAGTAAGGGATTTGCCAGAGTGCTGCCAATACAGATGGAGTGGTAAGTTTCCAAGTGATTGTTTTGCTGATCTCTGAAAACCTGATTTGCAAGAATTTATACTGGGTTCTTCAGAGAAACTCTAAGAGAGGTAATCATTTTAAGATCTTGGCTAATGGAGAGACAAAGAGAGCTTTATAGAGATGAGCAAACACTACAGAACCAACAGAGCATGCTGGAATTTGATCCTGAGTGTAGGGGGCCTAGTGGGGACAAGTGAGTGGCCCCAGCACACACAGTCACTGCTATAATAATGACAAGGGCTAAGCAGGCAAGATCAGGACCCAGGTGCCAAGAAAAGCTAGAAACACAGGGCAAACACACAAGGGAGTCCCTGGAAGCTGACTGTAGAGGGACGTCCTGACAGATGGGTCCTGATGCTTGGGGAGACAGGACTGCAAATCTCCCCATTTCATGGGCAGATGGGTAAAGGAAGGGGCCAAGGAGAGAGACATGGTGAATGAACCCACTACAAGGAGTGGAGATCAAGAGAGTGAAGTTTCAGGACCCAAATCCAATGCAACCAAATCAGGGGCAGAATCTGTTCCTAAGAGAAGTCAGTGAAGAAGTGAGACAGACAAAACCTTATTTCTGGGGCAAAAAATTAAGGCTGGAACTCAGGCATAAATAGGCTGACCATGACAGGAGTGGAACTGGGTAAAATATTGGGAAGAAGGGTTCAAGGAGAACAGGACCTGGGGTAAGGTGGATTGGGTGAGGAGCCAATGGCCCAGAGCATCTTCATTTCCCCTGAGTAGGAATCTGAGCTGGAAACCACAGCTCAAGCCTCAGTGCTCTCCAAGGCAGAGGTTGGAGGGCAGGAAGCAAGCCCATCCTCACAGCCATAGGTGTGTGGTTCATCATCAGATAAAGTGGTTGCTTTCTTCACTTAATTCTTACCCAGCCAAATTAGACACATTAACAATTGCCTGATTACCACGCCAGGTCCTTAGAGTGTTGTGGTCTCCACATTAATATCGATTTGGCAACATTTATTGTATTAGGAGATAAAAGCAGATTCCCGGAAGAGCCATGCTATTTGTATTCTTTCCCTAGCGCTGCTGTAACAAATTACACAAATTTGGTGGTTTAGAACAAAGGAAATTTATTGTCTCACAATTCTGGAGGCAAGAAGTCTGAAGTCAACATAGGCAGGGCAGTTCTCCCTCTGAAACCTGTAGGATAGGATCCTTCCTGGCCTCCTCCATCTTCTGGTAGCCCCAGATGCTCCTTGGCTTGTGGCCACATCGCTCTAATCTCTGCCTCCATCTTCCCATGGTCTTCTCCCTGGGTCTTCATATCGTCTGTCCTCTCTGTCTGTCTCTGATCACTGATGTACGTTCTAATCACCAGGGAGCTAGTTAAAATGAAGATTCTGATTCATTAGATCTGGGCTGGGTCCTGAGATTCCACATTTGTAACAAGCTCCCAGGTGACACGAAAGCTGCTGGTCTGAGTCCACACTTAAAGGAGCCTGAACTAAACTATCCAATTTAGATAAGATAGAGCTGAAGAGCTTTTTATAAATCCTCTTTCCATGAGTGATTAGCATCACCTCTCTCATTCGTATAGAGCTGGGTCATGTCCCACAACTTCCTCTACAGTGTTATCCATCCATGAGGCTGTTAATGATATTAACAATCATATCTGGCATTTATTAAGCACACGTTGAGTGTTGGACACAGTTCTCACAGCTGCACATGAATTTACTCACTTAATCCTCAGTGTAAAGGCAGGTACTCTTATTATCCTATAACAACAAATGTAAAAAACCAAAGCACAGGAAATTTAAGGGACTTGCCCAAGGTCACAGTTGAAACCCAGAGGAGACCCCAAGCATCACACACTTAACCATTGTGCTCTATGGCTTCTCCTCAGAGCAATTATCATGCTCCAAGTGTCACAGGTTCTGACCCCAAAATCAGAACCACTAATCCCTGTCCAACAATCTTCCCACTTTGCCGTTCTTTATGGAGAACGTTATTGTTTCAACATCAGATATGTATTCCGCACTTGCCCTGTATCAACCTTTGTCCACAACATGGGCCAGCTCTTCTTATGTTTTCCTGAAAGTGTGTTATCCTTTGCCAACCAACCCAGCATCCAAGCAGTGTCTACTCTTTGAGCTGTTTACCAAGAATGCTGACTGGTGCTCCCTACCACCCTCCTCTGTCCTCCCAGTGGTGGTGTTGTGTCCCAGCAGAGCCAGACCCACACATTGCCCTAGTGTCTCCTCATACCAGAGAGTCCACACCATGAGAGAGTAATGCTATGAGCTTCTGGGAACTTGGGCTGCCATTTTGATCTCTGGCTCCCAAGGAGAAGGATTATTGTTCAGATATCCCTGCAACTTGCAGAAATTCATTGAGACTCTAAGTGGAAGGCAGGGGTGACTCTGACATTCTCTCCTATTGGCCCATCAAACATTTCCATCCAGCCGGTCTGTGGGGAGACAGCTGATAACCTGGGTTCATCATCCATCCTCCAAGAAGACTCTGATTGGTAGTGCAAAGTTTTAAAACTTCCTATTTTCCAGTTGCCTCAACATCCCCACGAACAGGCTGTGAACATACCACCCAGGTGACCAGGTGCACCAGAGTGATCAGGCTGTCCCCTGACACAAGTTTCCCTTCTTTCCCTCCCCTGACAGTGACCTGTTGACCTTCAAACACACCAGTGAAACCCACTCCTGCCTTTTGCTTGCATAGTCCACGTGACCCCCATAAAGTCACTGGCCCAGGGGTCCTCACTCTCTCCCACCTGCCTGGTTGAGCCCACTCCCTGGATGCTCTGCCCCAGTGGCTGCTGCATGCCAAGCTGTGCCTCCCTCCTCTAGGACCTGCAAGTATAATAAATCTCTTTTGTTTTCATATGTTTCTCTCTTGTGTTATTCTGTGTCCATATCAGACTGAGCATCAAAAAAAATTTTTAAGTAACATAATTATTCCTTACAATACATGATTCCTACCCTAAGCTGAGGGTAAGAAAGCTTCAGGACCCCTGGGGGAGCTTCTGGCAGAAAAGCTTGCACAAGTTGGGAGGTGGGGACAGAAAGCTGGAAAAAGGTGTCCCATGAACAGGCACATGAAAAGATGCTCAGCATCACAAATTATTAGAGAAATGCAAATCAAAAGTACAATGGGGTATCATCTCACACTGGTCAGAATGGCCATCATAAAAAGTCTACAAATAATAAATGTTGGAGAGGCTATGGAGAAATGTAAAAAGTCTACAAATAATAAATGTTGGAGAGGGTATTCCTCCTACACTGTTGGTAGGAATGTAAATTGGTGTAGCCACTATGGAAAACAGTATGGAAGTTTCCTTAAAACACTAAAAATAGAGTTACCATATGACCCGGCAATTCTGCTCCTGGGCATATATTTGGAAAAGACAAAAACTCTAATTTGAAAAGTTACATGCACCCTAATGTTCACAGCAGCACTATTTACAATAGCCAAGACATGGAAACAACCTAAATGTCCATCAACGGATGAATGGATAAAGAAGATGTGCTATATATATACAATGGACTATTACTCAGACATAAAAAAGAATGAAATAATGCCATTTGCAGCAATGTGAATGGAGCTAGAGATTATCATACTAAGTAAAATAAGTCAGACAAAGAAAGATGAACACCATATGATATCACTTCCATGTGGAATCTTTAAAAAAATGATACAAATGAACTTATTTACAAAACAGAAATAGACTCACAGACATAGAAAACAAACTTATGGTTACCAAAGGGGAAAGGGGGAAGGGGTAAATTAAGAGTTTGAAATTAACAGATACATACTACTATATATAAAATAGATAAATAACAAGGACCTACAGTATATATATATACATATATATATATGAATCACTTTGCTGTATACCTGAAACTAACACAACATGGTACTGTAAATGAACTGTATTTCAATTACAAAAAAAGATGCCCAAGGATCTATGAGCGATGCATTAACAGTGTCCAGTACAGTATACAAGCCTTTCAGGGAGGCTAGAAGGAGGCACTTCCTGAAGGACAAGGTTGTTGATGAAAAGGATGGATTAGCAAAGAAGGCAGAACTAAACTGGAGTAGCAAGGGCTCTAAATGTACATCTACCCTGAGGCAGGGAGCTGGACGATTGACCCCTCCAAGCCCTCACATGTCTATGAGTCTACCTCAGTGAGTTTCAAGTCCATTAGGACTTTGTGGGTTCCATGTAGAGGATCAACCGCCAGCGAAGCTGACGGCCATTGGCCAAGCCCACTTCCCAGTTGAGGACAACAGTGAAAAATAGGCTGGGCAGCTTCCTGGTCGGCCCATCACTCTTACCAAATAGTATTTTGGTGAGCTGAGTGTAAATGAATGAGAAACACATGGGTTTAATTTCCCTTGAAATTAGGGACGGGTGAGCCCAGCCACAGTTTGGAATTGCTGAACGTCTCCAACTATTTTTTTCAAATGCTTTTGGTTCAGAAAATCCAAAACGATGGTTCTGCAAAGCACATTCCCCCTCATTTGTATGAGTATTCACATTTTTTAACGGGAATTTGATCTGCATATTTCAACTTCTTTACACTTCACTTATCAAGATGTTTAATGTAATTTCCTGGAAGTCTGAGAAATATTTTATAACTTTTTTATCAATCTTTTTTTATTTAGGGAAAGGAAACAATGAGGAAGGTTGGAAAATTCATATGCCAGAAAATGTGGGTTTGGGTGAAAGTTTACACTTTTAGGCAGTTCTAGGGCCCGGAATTACACACACATGAGGTGTGCAGTCATAATATGCTAAAGGAATGTATTTGAAAATCTCTTGTAAAGTGAGGAAAAGATGGGTAAGTTCAATAAGTATAGGCTCAGGGGAAGTCTGGAAAATACAATATAGTTTTAAAGAAATGGTCCACATTTTCTCATCTCTAATATTCAGGCAGAGTACCCCTAGTAGCCATTGTAGAGTGGAGCAGAACTGCAGCATCTTGGCATCACACGCCAGCATGGATCCCCACCATTCTCCATGTATCACATGTCATAAGACATGTGATAAAGGAGTTACTATGGAATGCTTAGGAGTGGATGGATGACCAGAGAAGGTGGAAGAAATGTGTCACAGGAGGTGCGCACGGGTGGGGCAGGGGGAACCCCCAGCGCCATCTTTGTTTCAGAGATATGGAAACAAAGAGCTATTGTTAAAGAGCTGTTTTCACTTAAAGGTCATCTTGAGGTTCCAGGGGACAAAGTAAGACCCAAAAGGGAAAGAGACAGTTGTCCCCCCCACCCCTCACGGAACATTGTCTAGGAAGCACAGAACTCGTCAAACCTTAATGGACCCACTTCTGTTCATAGTGGAATGGGCAGTTAGTGGAGCAATGGATGCTGCCCAGCAGGAAAAAAGAAGGAAATGGTGGGTGTCTGATAAAGTTTGTCTCAGGTGCCTGGGAGACATACCCTGGGGATTCCCAGAAAAACAATTTGTGGTGTCAACTTTATGCAGGAAGCAATAACAGAATAAGGTTTATTATGGTCAATATATCTCCCATTTTAATCCCCAGGCTGCTGTACAAAGAGCAAACATAGATTACACATCTCTTTAAAACTATATTTATTCTGGTTTTGAAATTAGAAGACTCAAACAGGGCCATGTGGCAGTGAGCGCAGCAGTGATCAATATTCCTTGGACTCCCAAAGTTAGCCAGTTTCCTTTGTAGCTAGGCTGGGGACATGTGATTGGTTCTGGCCAACAGAGTACAAAGAAGAACTAAACCTCTATCTGTTCAGCCATTGGGATTTGTGGGTGGAGGGAAGCTTGTTTTTTACAGTAGCTAACTGTAAAAAACTAACTGCATCCTGACTAACACATGCTGTAAACTTTGAGTTACTGATTTAAAACATGTCATTGTAATTCTCTGATAGTAATAAAACTGGTGATTTTAGGCTAGATTCTTAGAAGTTTTTGAGAATGTAATGGTACCTTGTATTAGCTTTCTTACTGTTGAATAACAAATTACCTTGAAAGGTGGTGGTGTATAACAAGCACTTCTTATCTCAGTGCTTTTGATGGTCAGGAATGCGGGAGTAGCTTAGTTAGGTGATTCTGACTCCAAGTCTTTATGATGTGCAAGCAAGGTGTCGCCAGGAGCTGCAGTCATCTGAAGGCTTGATCGGGGCTGGAGGATCCACTGTTGATAGGAGGACTCAATTTCTCACTGGCTATTGGCTGGAGTTTTCAGTCTTCACCACATGGACCTCTCCATGGTCATTCTCATGACATGGAAGCCAGCATCTTCCAGACACATTGATCCAAGAGAGAAATCAAACAGGAATCCACCATGTCTTCTATGACTTAGCCTCTGACGTTGCACTCTGTCACTTTTGCTTTTTTCGCCTATTCTTTAGCAATAAGTCACTAAATCCAGCCCTTACTCAAGAGGAGGAGAATAGGCTCCAGCTTTTCAAGAGAGTGTCAAAGAATTTGTGGACATATTTCAAACTACACACACCCCATCACCCCAGAACAAGTTTGTTGGTAGCTGAGGGGAAATAGAATGATGGGTTGCACCTAAGGTCGGGAAGAGGGGCTTCAATGATCCATCATAGATCAGGCTGTTGGAGTGTAATTATGTAACTGCTCCTTTCTTACAATGTTCCCTGGTCTCATGAGCAAATGAAGGGAGCACAACCCATTCTATTCAAATTAAGTGGGCCAGGCCGCTGACATGAAGCTGCATACTGAGATGTCAAGGTGAGCATAAAAGCCTTCCTGGTCATTTACTGCTGTAAATTACACACTGCATTATACATGATGCAGAGGAAATTAATTCTCATGAAATAGAGGCCCTGGTTGTGTAGGCAGGTGAAGATTCAACATCCTCCTCTGATGTAACCACCTCTTGCTGACCTCCCAGTTTGCCCAGTGTGGTACAGCATGCTGATTGCTGTTACACACTCAGGGAGTTTGCATAGAAGATTAGGATAAAATAGGATAGACTAGGAAAGATAGAATAAAAAGAGAAACTCTTCCCTTCGTATAAAACATAGTGGACAGATGAAGGTGGTCTTGATTTAAGCCCAAATGGTAGAAAATGGCAATAACACTGGAAATGGAAATATTTGTTCTATGAGGGTTGGGATTTTCCTTCTTTTCTCCTGTATCCATAGTGTCTATGATAATGTGCCCTATACAATAAGCACCTTGCTGAATATTTTTCTTTAATTTATTGGATGAGATAGCACTCACCATAGAAAAGAAAGTAGTGGGAGTGGTGGGAATTTTAGATCTAAAATTTAGATTTTAGGTTACTGATGCCAGAAACTTCCATCCTGGGGCTGTGCTGGTGATAGGCTTGCAGCCTGAGGAAATGGTTGTGTAAATGCCTATAAATGTATCATATTGGGGTCCAAGCCAATTCTGGTGTGGCCCACCCTTGGCTGATCCCATGGTAAGATCTACACCAAGAGGCAGGGCAAGAGCCAGAGATGAAGACTCAGTCAAGCCACACAGTCTTAGGCTGATGATGTTTCAGTAACCAGACAACATACTTGTTGCTTCAGCAGCCATTGAGAGCAGCCACTGCAGACAGCTGTAGAGTGTGGTCAAGCTGAACATGTCACAGTAGCCTGCCAGGCCCTAGGAGCTATTAGCAGCAGTGAGAAGAGGTATCTATTTAGGTCCCCCACCCCCACCATATTTGGGGGGCAACCTCAGGCAGTGCAACAGCACTTGCTCTGAGCTGCAATAGCTGGGCTGTGAAGTGCTCCAGCCTCAGGGAGCACAGCTGAGTTTGCTCTCCTCATTCTAGAAATAGACAGATAAGGAGCCAGGGGAGGAGTAAACTTCTTTCTCATCTGGGCATGACATCAGACTGTTGAAGTAGGGCATCCCTGTTTGAGTTACAGCTTTATTTTAACTTAAAAAGGACTTTTATTTATTTTTATTTTTATTTTCTTGAATATCAAGAGGAGAAAAAATAGAGTATTATGTCACAGAAGCCAAGGTCACTGTCAGCAGTCTCAAATGCAGCTGAAAAGCCAAGAAAATGAGGACTAAAAAGTTTCCTTTGAATTCACTGTCATGGAAATCACTGATGATCACAAGAGAACAGTTTTGATGAAGCAATTGATGGGTGGTGTGGGTTGAGTAGAAAATTAAGGTTAGGAAATAGAACCAATGATTATAGACAACACTCTCAAGAAGTTCTGCTATAAAGAAGACCAGAGAGGGAGTTGAGTAGCTAGAGATTAAATAGGTTTTTGAGGGAGGGTTTCGCTTCATTCATTCATAAATTCCACTTTTTTACTATATAAACATATATATAAAGTAAATGTTTTGAATATGATTCAAATTTTCTGTGTCTGTTTTACATTAACTTCATTTTTTTTTCTTTTTACCTTTCGATCCCCTTCACCCATTTCTCTCAACTCCTCATCCCCTCCTCCGGCCACCACCCATCTGTTCTCTGTATCTATGGGCTTCTTTTTTTGTTTGTTTGTTTGTTTGTTGTATTTTTTAGATTCCCACATATAATAGAGATCATACAATATTTGTCTCTCTCTGTCTGACTTATTTCAGTAGCATGATACACTTGAGGTCCATCCATGTTGTCAAAAATAGCAATATTTCATTCCTTTTATGGCTAAATAATATTTTATTGTATATATATATATATATATACACCACATCTTCTTCATCCATTCATCTATCAAGGGATACAAATAGTTTTCATATCTTGGCTATTGTAAATGATGCTGCAATGAACATGGAGGTACATATACCTTTTCAAGATAATGTTTTAGTTTTCTTCGAACAAATACCCCAAAGTGGAATTGCTAGATCATAAGATAGCTTTATTTTTAATTTTTTGAGGAACCTCCATACTGTTTTCCATAGTGGTTGCACCAATTTACATTCCCACCAAAGTGCATGAAGGTTCCCTTTTCTCCATATCCTTGCCAACACTTGTTATTTGTTACCTTTTTGATAATAGCTATTCTAATAGGTGTGAGGTGATATCTCATCATGGTCTTGATTTGCATTTCCCTGATGATTAATGATGTTGAGCATCTTTTCATATACCTATTGATAACTTGCTTGCTTTCTTTGGAAAAATTTCTATTCAGATCTTCTGCCCATTTTTTAATTGGATTGCTTGTTTTTGTTTTGTTATTGAGTTGTTTGAGCTCTTTATGTACTTTAGACATATTTTAGATGATCATATATATGATTTGGGAATATTTTCTCCCATTCAGTAGCTTGCCTTTTCATTTTGTTGATGGTTTCCTTTGCTGTGCAGAAGCTTTTTAGCATGAAGTAGTCCCATTTATTCATTTTTTATTTTGTTGCTTTGCTTTTGGTGTCAGAATCAAAAAATCATCACCAAGACCTATGTCAAGGAGTTTACTGTCTATGTTTTCTTCCAGGAGGTTTATGGTTTCAGGTCTTATGTTCAAATCTTTAATCCATTTTGAGTTAATTTTCAGGTATGGTGTAAGATGGTGTTCGAGTTTCATTCTTTTGCATGTGGCTGTCCAGTTTTCCCAACACCAATTATTGAAGAGACTGTCCATTCCCCACTGTGTATTCTCAGCTCCTTTGTAGTAAATTAACTGAGCATATACGTGAGGGTTTATTTCTGTGCTCTCTTTTCTGTTCCATTGATCTATGTGTCTGTTTTTATGCCAATACCATGCTGTTTTAATTACTATACCTTTGTAAGATAGTTTGAAATCAAGAAGCATGTTACCTCCAACTTTGACCTTCTTTCTCAAAATTGCTTTGGCTATTCAGGATTTTTTGTGATTCTATACAAATTTTAGGATTATTTATTTTATTTCTTTGAAAAATGTCCTTGGAATTTTGATAGGGATGGCATAGAATCTTTAGATCGTGTTGGGTAGTATGGACATTTTAACAATATTGATTCTTCCAATCCATAAGCACAGAGTATCTTTCCATTTATTTGTGTCTTCTTCAATTTCTTTCATTAATGTCTTATAGTTTTCAATATAAAGGTCTTTCACCTCCTTAGCTAAACTTATTCCTAGGTATTTTATTCTTTTCTATGTGATTTTAAATGGAATTGTTTTCTTTATTTCTCTTTCTGATAGTTTATTAATATATACATATTCAATAGATTTTTTAATATTTATTTTGTATCCTGCAACTTTACTGAATTTGTTTATTAGTTCTAACAGTTTTTTGGTGTAATCTTTAGGGTTTTCTATGTACAATATCATGTCATCTGCAAATAGTGACAATTTTATTTCTTTCTTTCCAATTTGTATGCCTTTTATTTCTTTTTCTTTCATAATTGCTCTGGCTAGAACTTTTCAATATTATGTTGAGAAGAAGTGGTGAGAATGGGCATGTTTGTCCTGTTGCTGATCTTAGAGGAAAGGCTTTCAAACTTTTCATCATTGAGTATGATGTTAAATGTGGGCTTGTCACATATGGCCTTTATCATGTTGAGATACATTCCCTCTAAACTCACTTTGTTAAGAGTTTTTATTATAAATGGATGCTAAATTTTATCAAATTTTTTTCTGCATCTATTGAAATGATCATATGATTTTTACCCTTCATTTTTTTTAATGTGATGTATCACACTGACTGATCTGTGGATGCTGAACCATGCTTGCATCCTTGGAATAAATCCCACTTGATCATGGGGTATGATCCTTTTAATGCATTGTTAAATTCAGTTTGCTAATATTTTGTTGAGGACTTTTCATCTATGTTCATCAGGGATATTGGCCTATAATTTTCTTTTCTTGTGGCATCCTTGTCTGGCTTTGTCATGGTAATGCTGGCCTCATAAAAAGAGTTCCGTCCTATTCTATTTTGGGGAAGAGTTTGAGAAGAATTAGCATTAATTCTTCTTTGATTTTCAGTGTGGCCCTCAAACATGCAGCTGCCACTTGCCCCACAGGCACACATTAATGTGTCTAAATATTAGCTGAGGTGGGATAGAAAGATCCAGAAAAATTTCCTGAAAGAACCTAACACTAGTGCAACAAGAGAACATACTCACCAATCAAACTTCATTGAAAGAAAACCAAACTATCATCTTCCTTCACAATGATAGCAACAGCAATAGCTACCACTTGCTGGGCTCTAAATGTGTCTCACAGTTTCTGAGAATGTTACTAATGGGTTTATTTGCCTCTTATTCACCCAGATGGTAAGGGAGAGATTCCCACCCTAAGGTTATGGGGATGGTCAGACACACAACATTCAAAAATGGAGAAATGAGATCAATAGTAGTTTACACATACACTCACAGCCCATGGAAGGAAGATACTGCAAACCATACAGAGGTTGCACTTGGGCACAGAGGGAACAAGCTGGGATTGTGGGGCAGGCTTGGTAGTAACAAGAGGGTAGGGGGGCCCTGGTTCCCACAGGCACCAGGATGTGGTGGTTTACTTGAATAATTCTGTAGGCTGTCAGGGAACTGAATAAAACCTGCTACTCAGGGGTTAGCAAGAACAGCACTTGGTCCATTTGATAAGGAGGGTTGCTTGTTTAGGAGGACTTCATCTGCAGGAGCAGCATTTGGAGGGAACTGGATTCAAAATTCAGGTCATTTGAGGCCCTCCTGATTTGAACAGATGTCAAGGAAACACATAATACTGAGCCTTAATTTTAGGCCTAACATCAAAACACTTCATCATCAAAACACTTCATCATCAAAACACTCATGAAATATTATCACACCGTTCTACACATGGTGGATTCAAGGCTGAAAAGGCTAGTAGATTGTCCAGTGTTGGCCAGATGATAAGCGACTGAGCTGGTATTAAAATCTGGGTTTGTTGACCCCATAAACCATTGCTTCCAGGGTAGATGTAGTAGACCACCTTAGAAGTGGACTAGCAGAGGGGAAGAGAAAGATATTAAGGAGATCAGCAAATACACCTCACCCCATAGACAGAAAGTGCAATTAAACAAACACGGTCACTTTTGCTGTTTACCATTTGACTTTCTCAGTCACACACAAACTTCCCCCAAGGCAGCTGGGTTAATAACACAGCCCCACCGACCCCTAGCAGCCAGGCTCTGACTCTGATGTCCAACGTATTTTAATCAGTGGCTCCTGAAATGCCTACAAGCCCAGCTGCTCCAGACACAGTTCTGATTACACAGCCCACAGGAAAGAACCCAACCAAGCAGATCACGTAGCTCCCAGGTGCTTCAAAATCCCAAGCCCAGGATGGCCCCGAATTAATCACCCTCCTGGATAAGCATGTTGGGCATGCCAGTGGGGCTTGGATTTCTACAATAAATTCCTTTGCACTGAAAGAGACCTTATATCTCATCCAATCCAACCTCCTCATTTCACAGTTAAAGAAACTAAAGTTAAGTGGCATCCCCAAGGGCACAAGCCTAGTTAAGGCAGATCCTGCTTGGGTCCCTTCCTTAAACCCTTTACCAACTCCCTCCTCCCTTGCACCCCTTCCTTTATAAAGGTCTTCGTAGTTAAGGTGACACTCTGACCCATTTCCAGATGTCGTGCCATGAAGGAATCTGCTGGAGGGAATCTGGGAGAGAATTTTCCTCCCTGATAGAAGGCAAGAGACACGCAAACAGAGCGCTATTGTTTCCCTAGCCACCTGTTATGGGCTGAATTTTGTCCCGCAATATGTTGAAGTCTTAACCCCCCAGTACCTTGGAAAGTGACTGTAGTTGGAGATGCAGCCTTTAAAGATGTAATTAAGTTAAAATGAAATCATTAGGGTGAGCCGTAGTCTAATATGACTGGTGTCCTTATAAGAGGAGATTAGGACACAGACACGCACAGGCAGAAGACTACACAGGGAAAAGATGGTCATCTACAAGACAAGAGGAGAAATCTCAGAAGAAACCAACCCTGCTGACACCTTGATCTTGGACTTCCAGCCTCCATAACTGTGAGACAATAAGTTTCTGTGTTTAAGGCCCCAGTCTGTGGTCCTTTGTGATGGCAGCCAGAGGAGGAATATACCATTCCCTGCTCCCTGGCTCCTGTAATGGCCTGGGAGAACGTGAAGCTTGAAACCAGAGAAGGTGTCTTTCAACCAGGAGGGGAACCCCCAGAAATGCTGACAGAGCAACATGGCCTGAGACTCTGCATTTCTGAAAGCTCCCAGGGGATCCCCATGATACAGCTGGTACACAGACTGCACTTTGAGGAGCTCTTAACCTCTGGGTGTGTTCTCTGCCTGTCCATCCTTCCAGCTGGTGGGTCTGCTCTAACATCACACCCAGACCTTCTCACTATACTCCTGTAAATCCTGGGGTCAGACTGTCCTGACATCCTAGCAGCAATGCCATCAAACCTCAAATCCTGCACCAAATCCATGATTCGCACCTGCTTCCCCAGGTCTAGGGATTGCCACAATCCCAATGTCACCCTCAATGTTTCATGGTTTAGTCAAGTCACAGGGAGCTTGATTTATAATAAGACAGGAATTTGGAGGCAATGTGGGGCTCTATGGAGATTGAGTTCAATGCAGAGGAGAGGAGTTCACACACTCCAGGATTCCTGGAGCAAGTTGGGGACCTCCCAGCAGGACCTTGATCCCAGGATGGTCCTTGGACCAGAATCAATCAGTCCCTTTGTTCCAGCACTGTGCCCTAGCCCTGCCACCTGCTCAAAGCCTGCCCTGACCCCATTCACCAGCCTGACTGCACATCTGTCACCTGCCTGTGCCAGCCACCCCATACCCATCCCTCCCACCCACGGAGAAACCAGTGCCCATTGAGAGCCCCACTCCCTTCAAATACCAGCCTCTGTCTGGTTAAAACAGTGGATAACTGAGACTCTGAGCTTGGTCTCCCCCTACCCTTCCTCCACCAAACTGTGGGTTTGTGCTGCAAGAGTCCTGGTCCTGGAATTTTAAATATACTTAGCAGGCAACCCAGTCGTATGGTTTACAATACTTAGAGATATCTATGTATGCACATCTTATGCAGTAGAGACTCCTAAGGCTGCATATTCAGTATGCAATTAAGAATGTATTTTAGATGATGTGTTTAATATAGAATATACTTTAGCTCAGGACTTGACTAAGATAACAACAAGTGCTGAATGTGAGGGTCCAGTTCATGTGCCTGTCCTGAGCTGAAGGCTGCTGGGCAGATGCCAGGCAGACAGAGAGGCCAAGCCCATGCCCCAGCTCAGCCTCAGGGGCAAGTCCATACCAGGGGTACTCTTGGTGTGGTCTCCCACATAATAGAGATTGTTCTGAGTCCAAAGTCCTGCCAGAGGCACCACTTCCTTCCAGGAGTCCTGGAATTTGTGAAGCTCTGTGCCCCACTTAGAACTAAATCCCCACAGGGTCCCGAATGCCTGTCTTACCATAAGTCCAGCTCTCTATGACCACTAAGAGTAGTCAAAGTTTAGCAAGACTTGTGGTGTATATAGGGCAACATTTCACAGAATTTTCTACCAGGAACCTCCAGCTGCCAAGGGGGTGAAAATGTACCCAAGATCTGGAGGATAGCCTGGAACAGCCCCATGTCAGCATAGAGTGTCTTTGAAGTCTTGAATTTATCCTAATAATTCATGAGAATTTTACATTCTGCTCCAAAATATGCCGTATCTATTTTAAATTAAATATAAAATTAGTGATTGTCTGAAAACTCAAAAAAAATATTGATGTCCCAGGAAGCTGTGTCCGCAGTTCGCCTGCGGCTTCAAGTCACCTTGGGTGCAGGGCACTGTGCCTTGGGGGTTAAAAAATGCCCCCGTTTGAGAGCACAGATGTAAGTCATTTACCTTACTAACTATTCTAGAACCTTCTCTGGTTCACACTTAGGAAAACCACAGGCCGCCAGAGGCTTGAACTTAAGAAACATGCACATAAGGTGAAATCAACTAGAAGGCAAAATTTCCAGGAGATATTTGCACATAGGTCCAGGAGACCTTCTAGGGAACTCCTCACCCCCACCTCGTGCTGCCAAAATTAAAAAACAGCACCTCACTGTGAGGCAGTGACCCCTAACATTTTGGGGTGTCTGAACACTGTTGTAGCTATGGAGACCCTCCCCAGAAAAGACACGCAGTTTCTCAGGTCCATGTGTCCTCTGAAGATTTCCAGAAACCTGAAGCCGTCCGTGGGTCCCTAAGAATACAGGGATCTCACTGAGACACTTTGTCCTATTCCAGTTGTGGTAGGCATGGGTTTCCTTAAAACGTTTTAGGCCAACATTTAAAAATTGAGAAAGTTCACATTAATGTCTGGAGATTAGGGCCTGACAGCCTTGCGGTTCCTTGCGGCTCCTTGATGATGAGGATCGGCTGCCCCTGTAGCTGGGGCTTTCCCGTCCCCTCCTCTACTGCATCTGATCTTTCTCCATCACAGAAGCTGCCCGTTCCCTGGGGCAACTGTTACTGCACTGCAGCCCCACTTAGGGTGGCCCTGGAAGACTACGGTGAGGGAAAATTCCACCGGGTGGAGCTTTGGGTGGTGCCCCTTGTCATCCACTTCATGTAGAAGTGGTTAGAATATATACAGAGTCATGGGCAATGAGGAATGGCCTAGTTGCTGATCAAGGAGAAAAATAAGACTGAAAGATCAGGAGATGAGGTGGCCTGGGTATGATGTGTGTGGACTGACACATGTGGGTACAATGTGAGGATATTTGTATGGTGTGTCAGCGCTCTCCAGAAAGCACTCACCACGGAAGATACAATGTATTCGTCTGCTTGCACTGCCATAACAGACTGGGGAGCCTAAATGACAGAAGTTTATTTTCTCACAGTTCTGGAGGCTGGAAGTCCAAGGACGAAGTGTCAGGTTTGGTTTTTCTTGCGGCCTCTCCTCTTGCCTTGCAGACTGCCACCTTCTCGCTGTGCCCTTGTGCGGTCTTTTCTCTGTGCACGTGCATCTCTGGTGTCTTTTCCTCTTCTTATAAGGACACCAGTCCTATTGGATTCGGCCCCACCCTTATAACCTCATTTAACCTTAATTACCTCCTTAAAGGCTGTATCTTCAAATACAGTCACAATGAGGGTTACAGCTTCAACATATGAATTTATGGAAGGAACAATTCAATCTATAACAAGCACTAAGGCAAAAATAGGCAGAGTGACTCACCCAGCTGATCATCAACCACTTCAGTTCTGACACAATGGGCTCGTGGACAGAGTAGCCATGGTGGCAGGGAAGGAGGGTACACATAGACCCAACAGCAGGGCTTCCTACTCACCAAGGCTGATCTAACTCCTACTTCTACTGAATGTTCAACCTGACATATTGGTCCAACAAGTGACCAACAAGCCACTTGTTGGCAACTGATTACATTGGCCCATTTCCATCAGGGAGAGGCAATATACGTCTTTTTCAGGAAAAGACATATATTGAAAATATGGGTTGGTCTTTCCTGCCCACAGCGCCCAAACCAGACTCACCGTCTGAGTATTTTTGAAGGTTTGATCCATCAACAGGGACTCTCAAGAAAAGGCAGTGCTATCCCCAAACCCAGTGCTATACAGCCTCCTCCCAGGAGCCACTGGTCTGAAAGACAGTGGAATGGTCTCCTAAAGATACACCTGAGGCTTGGGGTTAGGGATGACAATCTGTGGGGATAGGGTGCCATCATACAGAATGTGACACACTCTAAAGAATGATCATCATATGGTTCTGTGTCCAAAATAGATAATTTATGAGGGTCTAGGAACCAAAGGTTGAAAGTAGAATTTGTCTTGCTGATCATCACTACTAATGACTTACGGAATTTGTGTTTCATGTCCCTACAGTTGTAGGATTTCTGGGTCTAGAGGTCCTAGTTCCCAGAGTCGGGAAATGCTTCCCCCAGAGGGGGCACATCAAGAGTCTCATTGAAATTTAAGCGATGGCTGCCTTCCAGTAACTTCAGGCTCCTTATGCCCAAGGGACCTATGGGTGAGGAAGGGGGTTGCCATGCTGTCAGTGGTGAGGGACCTGATCTTCAGAAGGTGGTCGTGCTGCTGTTACATAAACAACATAGAATAAAGTATGTTTGGCACTTGGGGAAAAGACTAGGACATCTCTTTATGTTCTCATGCCCAAATTAAACAATGAAATTAGCCATGGCCTAAAAAGGACATGGGAGACAGGGACTCAGATTCCTCAGAGATGAGAGTCTGGATCATCCCATCAGGCAGTCTGCCTACACCTGCAGAGATGTAACCGAGAGAATCGAGGCTGGACAGTTGATAAGGGGGATGATAAGTACCAGTTTAAGACCAACTGAAGCAGTGGAAGTGGCAGTTGTTCTAATAGTGTTTCTCATATAATTGTCAGGGAAATAAGACCAAACAAAATCCTACAGAAGTTCTTTCCACACAGGGCAAACCTACTGTAAGAAGCAAGTAGATCTGGACAGTGCAAGGGGTAATGACGGTCTTAGTCCGTTTCAGCTGCTGTAACAGAAGACCATAGACTAAGTGGTCTATAAACAATAGACATTAATTTCTCACATTATGGAAGTCGAAAGTACAAGATCAGTGTGCCAGATGGTCAGGTTCTGATAAGGAACCTCTTCCAGGTTGCAGACGGCCAACGACTTCTTGCTGTGCTCCCACATGGTGGAAAACGGGCTAGAGAGCAATCTGAGGTTGCTGTTATAAGGGCACAAAGCCTTATAAGGGCTTCACCCTCATGACCTAATTACCTCCTAAAGGCCCCACCTCCTAATACTGTCAACTTGGGGGGGTAGGATTTTTTTTAACTTTTTATTTTATATTGGGGTATAGTTGATTAAAAATGTTGTGTTCATTTCAGGTGTACAGCAAAGTGATTCAATTATACATATACATGTATCTATTCTTTGTCAAATTTTTTTCCCATTTAGGTTGTTACATAATATTGAGCAGAGTTCCCTGTGCTAGACAGTAGGTCCTTGTTGGTTATCCATTTTAAATATAGTAGTGTGTACATGCCAATCCCAAACTCCCTAACTATCCCTTCCCCCTACCCTTTCCCCCTGGTAACTTAAGTTCGTTCTCTAAATCTGTGAGTCTATCGGATTTGGGGGGTAGGATTTTCAAAATAAGAGTTTCGAGGAGACACACACACTTAGTCCATAGCAGATACTATAGGGTTTCATCCAGACCCTGGGTGGAGCAGATTTACTCATCTCCCAGGGGATGGTTTGGCTGCTGATGGCTCACAGCTGCATCCATTGATGGGAACTTCCATCAGCCACAGGGACCTGCGTTGCCTAATCTTATACCTCCTCCCAGGGGACAACTGTCGTCAATGACTGGCTTCTGCAGGGACACATACACTCAACCTCTCTTCCTCAGTTTGGGACAACTATGAAGGATCATCCCAGCTGCAGAGCTCCTGGAGATCAACTGAGGCTCCACTTGTGGCTGTGCTGTAGGCCAGCTCCTTGCTCCTCTCACTCTGTCTTCCTCACCTCCTTAGATGTGCACATCCCAAGAACACTCCCTGATGAACCTCGACATCCAGCTCTCTGAGTCTATTTTCAAAGTACCTATGACAGTACCCTTTCCTAAAACTGATCAGTCTGAGAGTGAGCCTGCATTCAGAATAGCCCTTTTCCCACCTTAAAAAACGTGTGTCTCACCCACTTCGAATGTACTGTGGCTCTTTGTCCTCAACTGAAATACATCCATGGCACCACACAAAAAGGTATTTATTTCTTTGATTAAACAAAGGCCATCGAACCATATGGCTTCCTGTCTTTCCCTGCCTGAAAGATATGTCTGTTAATTGGTGAAGCTTGGTATTAGAAATAGTGTATTTGGACCTATATTGTGATATTTTGAATATAGAACAGTCAAAGCAGTTTAGGTCATTGTCACTTGTTCTTATAAATGTAAACAGAATGTGAGCTTATCGAATTCTTCATGATACATCATATAAAATGTGCAGATAAAAATTTTATGAGATTCCTTCTACAGTTGGTGTGTTTTATTCAACAAAATAGTTAACGCTATTTTATCAAGTCACATCATATTTATTCTAATCGCCATCCATCATCATCTTCTTATTTCATCTTATAGAGTATTGTATGTTTGTTTTATTTAATACCAAGAAGTAGACTTTTTCAAGTTTATGATGAAAACATTTAGATACTAACTTATAAATACACACAGGGGTAGATAGATTTTTCAACCTTCTCTTAAGATGTCTGTGAACAATATAAAGTGTAACTATCACCAGAAGAAAAGGGTACCACTCATACATCCCCATATTCTCAAGAATTCAGTAAATAGAAACAAGTAAGACAAATTAGAGGCCAAAGTACGTAATGGATATCCCTCCACATGGGGTAGGGAAGAAGCGTTACCTCCCCCCAGAAATAACAGCCACATAATTTAGATTTTCGGGGTAGACCCCAGACTCCAATACTTTGATCTGTTTTCCTTAGAGAGCATGTAGGGCTGTCAGACAACTTGTCTTCTTTGAGGGAGGAATATGGAACACATAGTCCCTGTGACTACACACCTTGCCCAGCCTACAGAGCCTTGAAGCACAGAGGCTGCAGTATCCTTGGCTTCCTGGCCAGGTGCTCCTGGCTGGCCCTTTCCCCAGCAGTTCCCAGCAGACCTGGTTCCTGGCAGTTATGCCTTCACTTTCCTTCCAGGTCTATTTGTGCCCAAATTTGCTGACTCCCCACCACAAGTCTCCATTCCTTTTCCCCAAGGACCCTATCAGTTTTCATAAAGGAGGGTTTTCCTTGCCCACTCCTGGTGCCTCTGAGTCACAGCCACCATCTTTGCCAGTGGGCCGCCAGCCCACTCTGCTAGCTAACCAACAACCCTGTTTTTCCCTCCGAGGAAACATCCCTCGTGTGATCATCAGAATTTCAGCCAGAGGACACATGTGGGCAAAGCTTAGATCAAGGGCCAAAGGCAACAAACCCCAGGTGAAAACAGATGTGAAGTCATCTCCAGTGACTGCTGAGGCTCCAAACATACCCCTGGTAGAGGCTGAGATGTCCCTGGGGTGACCAAGAGTCCTCATTTCCTTGATATAGCAAAGTCAAGTGTCTCAGCCTTGGAGAGGTCAGGAGACTTAAATGGATATTTTCTGTGTTGAGCCTTCACCCCTGTATCTTGATCCTTGAGGTTATACAAATAGTTAAGCATGAAAAGTGTCACACTCAGATCTCATATGTTCTCCACCAAAAGGTATAAAGCCTGTAGATCCAGAAAAATGTGCACCATCGTCTGTGGTAGCCATGTCTTCAATTAACTTCTGTTCCAGGGAATGACACTTTAGCTCAGTGAGGGCATGGACAACCCTGTCTTATTCCTTATTTTATCTGTGATGCACAGATCATACTGTTGACACCTAGTAAGTGCTAAACAAATATTGATGGAATGAACACTCACTCTGATTGGAAAGGGCATTTATCAAGATTTTTACTCCATCAAACACAGGAAGTCATTGATGATGACCCCTTTTGCTCTAACTTTTCAGTGTTTGTAAAGATTTCTTTGCAGGGCTTCATCACCACCCCAACAGGATAAGGGGTCAGCCTTATCCAGCTCACCTGTACTACTTTTCATCCCAGGCACTCATGCTCTCCAATGTTTCTAAGTGAAGGCCTTTTTCTAATCATAGTGAGGTAGACTAGGATTAGAAAATCCCACACTCTACTAGGTGAGCCCATTTCTACTAGGTTCATGAAAGGATGAAGTTGTACTCATCCGAAGTTTTTCTCCCTGACTTGCCCCCCACTTTCTGATAGGCCAGCCTCAGAATATCTCCAAGAGCAAATGTTGTCAGGTCTTTGCCCAGAGAGAAAACTTCAGCTCCTTATTACCAAGGTTCTGTCTCTAAATATGTTATTCATTAACTGCCTCACTCTCTCTCACCCACTTGTAGGACATGGATTGGAGCTCTTCTATTGTCTTACTTCTGCAGTTGATCTCCAATTGTGATCAGGAATATAGGGAAAGGTTCAGCCCAGGAATTCCTAAGCTGGCAGGGAGGGAACATCCCCTCCACAACCATCTTCACAAATTCCTTTTCATCTTCTGCACCTCAACCTCCTCACTTCCCCAAAACAGTCATAAAATAGAACCACAATTTAGGATTAAAAGGTTTCTGAAGCACCCTGGCTGTCTACTATAATACATTGTCATCAACATATTTATAATCATATTTACAACTACAGAGTTTTGGTCTTGCATTTGCTCCAGAGATGCTGACCTCAAATGCCCCAAAAGCATTACAGTAGACTAGAGTGAAGTAGGTCTTCTGAGAATGGCAGGGATTGTGTGAAGATTAAAGAACCAGCCCCTTTCTTCTGACAGTCTCAATAACTTGGACTGTGAGACAATCGTTTTGTTCAGTCTTTCCCACTTCATAACAATCAAATAGTCCTCAACCTCAATGAAATCAAATGCAACAGCTTCACACAATGCAAAAGGCCACCATTGACTTGAGTGAGAAATGCCCTTTCCTATCCATGAAAACAGCCCGGGAGGGAGAAAGAAACCTACCACAACTGACACTGGAGCAGTTATTTCTGCTGACACTGCTGTAAACCTCTCTCCCCAGAACACTTCCTCTGTTATCAAGTAGAGCAAAGCCAGGAAAAAGTAAGTGAATCAAGTGTTTACTTGGCTGTTGAGTGTTGATAAGATGTTGGCCTCTGTGTGGTTCTGGACCAGGCGTGCACTCCACAGCCCTGCCAGCCCCAGGCTACAGAAAGAGCTGAGGGGCAGGTGATAGCACTTAAACAATACCCACTTGCGGTTTTCAGCCCAGCGTTGGTTCCCTTATCCTGGACGCTTGACTCAAGAGGGACCGTGTTTATGCTGAGTCCGCCTCAGGGTCACTTTTGTTGAATGGTGTCCACTGGTGCGGGTCCCACAGCAACAGACTGAGCACTGATTCCAGGAGAGATTAGGAGACTGCTGACATGAAAGGAAAGGACACAGAGAACAGCCCCAAGTCACAGAGGCTGCCAGGTTGCTGAGCTGATGGGAACTTGTGTCTACTTGTGGAAAATGAAAATCAGTCTCGAGTCTAGTCAACATAATCTTCCAACTGTCTGAAAACCATGGATCGTGGCATGGATTTATAGGCAACATTTCAGATTGGGAGCCCAGGAGAGCAGAGAGGAGTGGAATAAAAACCAGAGCCAACCTAAAATTTCACTCAGTTGAGACTAGAGCCCATCTTTCCAGAGGGGCAAATACTGATGATAAAGGTAATTATTATTATAATTATTTATATTATTATAATGATAGTACATTACATAAACATCCACTGAGCTGTTTGCTAACTTCTGCTGGTGTCGACGCTTTCAGGCTACCTTGAGGTTCACAGGAGCAATGTGGCAAAAAATAGACTCTTGCCCTTCTGGCCCCAAAAGGAAAGCAAATTATCTCAAGTTTTACAGCCTGAATAATCTAATTGAAAAATAAAGAGAATCTAGATATTTGCAACAAAATTAAACCATCATACAAAAGGATATTCTCCTTGTGACTGACCTTGTTAAAAACCAGAAGAGTGAAAAGATCTGTGTGTTGAGAGACCCGTGTCTTCCTCCTGGCTCTGCAGTGAATTGGAACCATGGCTTTGAGCATGGTACTGACCTCTGTGTGTCCTCTAAGGTCCAGGACAGTGTTGCTACCTACTGTGCCTGCCCTGATAGAACTCAAGCAGGTGGGGAAGCCCTCTGAGTAGGACAAAGTGCAGAACAGAAGCAAGGTCCGTGGGATGTAGATCCTATCACTGCTGGGCCTTTTACAAGGATATGCATTATGTAATCATTCAGTTTTGTAGAAATTAAACTTACTGGAATAGGAACTGTAGGTTGGAAAAAACTCTAGTGGAAAAGGCCAAGTAAGTTCCTTTGACCTTTACTTTTTATTTTTGATTACTTAGGCCCCACGATCACTCTAGTATCAGATATCACAGATGAAGAATCCCACACATTCAGACACACAGCCACCCCCAGATCATTTGGTCATATACCTCTAGAGACTCATTTGGGAAAATTCTTTCCAGACTGCTCAGTGATTCAGGAGGAGTAGGAGTAGGAGCAAAGGAGGAGCCATAAGTTAGGCATAGAAAGCAGGAACCTTAGACAAGCTTAGTAGAGTGTGGGATGCCTGCTCACACTCCCCCAGTGAAGGACATCTTGCCCCAGCTGCCAGGAGGACTATCAGCTCCTACTTGGATGGCCCCAGTTGCAGAGAGTTGCTTGACCAAGGTGGCCCAATGATAGATCAAGGGGAGAGTATAAAGGCCTAGCATTTTGGCCATTTTAACCCCCAAGGTCCCCATAGGGTCAGCTGAGACCATCTCTCTCATCCCACTCATGCTTTCCTTCTCCTCCCTTCCACGGGTGTCAATCTCAAGAGCACTCTTTAATAAACATCCTGTACTTTAAACTCCATTTCAGAGTCTGTTCCCAGGGAACCCAACTTGTGACAACTAGGAAATAGAACAGATGAAATTCCCCAAGACAAAGAGAAGAATAAAAGGGCAAAAGACAAATCTGCTTTCTTTTGTACTGTCATCACCTTTCCTTGCCTGGGTTTATGCAGCAGTCAGACTCTGGGGCACAGTGGAAAGGATACAGGAGTTAGGTTCCTAAGGCCACATTCTCATCTGAGCTCTGTCAGTCACTAGCTGTGTGATCTTGGATAAATCAATTTCACAGGGACCCTGTTTGCACACTGGCAAATGGGGAGACTAATGATCCTACATGAGAGTTGATTCATCGTGAGGGTCTATTAAGATAATGAATGTGAACATGTATGGGGAACCATAAAACTCCATCAGCTGGTGACTTCTCTTCCCTCCAACCAAAGCTTGGAAAGCCAGTGGCAGCTTGAAAACAACAGCCTGAAAGGAAGAGTTTCTACTCTGCTCTTCAATCCCCCAGCTGGTGGAGAGATTGCAGGGAAGAGTTAGGGGCCAGAAGTGATGGGAGGGGAGGACATGTCTCAGTAAACTCTCCTGCAGCAGGTAATTGAGTACCTGTTATATACCAAGCACCATGTTAGTCCCTGTCTTCAAGGTACTCACATGGGGGGTCGTGAACATTAACTAAAAACATCCCACAAACAAATAAAACCTCCCAAGGATATAAGCCAAGTAAGAACAGTCAGCGAAAGCCTCCCCAAGGAAGTGATGCTTGAACTGAGAAATATATGATGGGTAGGAGTTATGTCAATAAAAAGGAAGGGAAGGTGATTCCTAAATCTGAGAAAATGCAAGAGCAAACTAGCCCCCGTGGTAAGGAGATCAGTGAGCACAAGGCCTGGAAGCATGAGGGTGAAGCCTGGGGAGTCTGAGGAGTGAGGGGTGAGACAGGTCTGCAGAGGTGGGTGAGGGCCATGGTGATCAATTCCTGGCAGATCAATTAAAGGCCATCATCTTTATCCTAAGTGCAATGAGGAGCCATGGATGGGCTCTAAGTAGAGCAGTCAGATGATTATTCTGGCTGCAGAGGGAAGGACAGATAGGAGGGAGGACAGAGTGGATAATATTAAGGACAGCTTGCACTGATTAATTTACTATGTGCCTGGCACAATTGTAAGTTTAAATGAAGTACAGGCACCCAATAAAACAGGTACTCTTGTGATCCTCATTTTAACCATGAAGGAATGAAAACACAGACAGAATAAATAACCAGGATTCCAACCATGCTGTCTAGCTGCAAAGCCACACACTTAACAATGACACAATACGATACGAGAGGTAGACCAGATGGACGGTTATTTCAGTAATCTAAGTTAGGTGGTAGCAATGAAGCTGGGGAGAAGTGGATGCATTTTGCAGAAGTGTGGGAGATTAAAAGGCAAGACAGAATTCAGTTATAAATTGGTCATAAGGACGTGAGGGAGACAGTCTCAGGGATAGTGCTGCGGTGGAAGTGAGAAAGGGGGTACCAGTCACTGAGATGTGGGGCACTGGAAGAGAACCAGGGTCGTGGTGTTTCAGGGCTGGGGCAAGAGGCTGAGAACAGCGTGAGTCCACTTGGACCTGCAGAGCACTGAGGTGCCTTGGCGACATATTTGGTTGTACTGAATTCTTGGAAGGAGAAATGGTTCTATCCTCCCACGGGACAGCAGCTCCTTCTGCTTGGTTCTGATCCATCTGGCACATTCATTTGTTAACATGGTTTACCTACTACACACACAGGGGAAAGGGCCACTACCTCCCTTAAAGTCTCTTTGCAGAGGCCAGCAAGTCCCCCATCCCTCCTCAACCCTGGAAATTAGCACCAAATCATCCTATCAAGCATGAAAGCATCTACCATGAGGACAGGTGAGTATGGGGGATGGTTAAGAGCATAGATTTTTAAGTCAGATGCTGTATTAGTCTGCTCAGCCAGCCATGACAAAACACCAAAGACCGGATGGCTTAAAAAAACAAATATTTATTTTCTTACAGTGCTGGAGGCCAAAAGCCAAGATCAAGGTGCCTTGATGGTTTGGTTTCTGGTGAGGTCTCTCTTTCTGGTTTGTAGATGGCTGCCTTCTCCATGTGTCTTCATGTGGACTATTCTCTGTGTGCATCAGGGAAAGAAGAAGATCTCTGTTGTCTTTTCCTCTTCTTGTGAGGACACAAGTCCTATCAGATTATGACTCTACCCTTAGACCTCATTTAACCTTAATTACCTCCTCAAAGACCATATCTCTGCAGACAGTCACATTGCTGGGTTAGGGCTTCAGCATATATTCCAAGCCCTATCATTTGTGAGTGTTGAGATTATGCCTTTGCACAATTCATTAATCTTTCTAAAGCTCAGTTTTTCTATCTGTGAAATATGGTTACTGAGAGAATGCAATGAGATAATATATATGTAAGATGTAGAGCACCCAGAGTCTGACATGCAGTGGCCGAGCAATGGTAGCAATTATTATCTCTGGTGGTGATCATAGTAGATGAACCCTCGAATTGTTGCTCATTTCAGAGCTTGAATCCCTAGAACCATAGGAATCCCCTCCAATTGCCTCCTGTCTTTAGTCTTTTCATCCTGTGCCCTGTCTTGCAAGGATAGTGGTCATGAGCTATGCAGACAGTGCTGAGATGTCTTCTCAGACAGGGATCCTCATCATCTCAAAAATGTTTTGTCCCTGTGCAGCCATTTGCTTCCTTGCATGAAAAGGAAGGCCCACATATGAAGTTTGCTTAGTGAGAGCAAGTGGGGAGGGCAGAGGGAAAGGAGTTTATCTGAAGACAGTCTTGGAAACTGAAAGGTAGTTTTTTAATGTGAATAATGTTTGGAGCAATCCTCTTTGCAATGAATCCTTCTCTTTCCTCAAGGTTGGTTCCAAGGAAAAAATGTCATCACTTCCTGTGACCCTGGAGGAGTCTTTTCTTGAGATGGAGGCAGGAGTGGTGTCTCGTCTCCACTTAGGAGCTTTCTTCACTGAGGTCTCCCAAAATACAATCTGTCTTGGAAGGCAGTGGGTCCCATGTGCTGTGGCCCCTCATGGGGTGATTACAAAGCAGGCAACTGAGTCATACACTTTATACCCACTCAGGACACTGGCGACCTCTCACCCCAAGGGTAGGACAGGAAATGGGGCGGTTGAATCCCTAAGACTCTGATTTCACAGTCTGATGGTTTGGAGGTAAGAGGATTCCTAGATACCCCAGATGCTGGGAGGGAAAGTTCTCTGCTTATTAACCTTTGTGGGGCACAATCATGTCTGATTTGGGGGCAGGACTTCGTGGGGGAGGGAGACATTTACAGACAGGTCTCACCCCCTTCTCTGCAGCCCATGGCACCAGCAACCCACAGGGAATAGTGCGGTGTCTTTGCTAAGATACCTTGAGATTCTATCACTGTTTGCATTAGAAATAAGTAGCTAATTTTCCCAGTAATTATCACCATCTGCACTGAGAGAAGAAAAACTCACGTTAGCACATTTTTTTAAAAAAACAATAGTTTTCTTAAGAGAAAAGAGAAAAACAAACACACAAAAAAGTAAACTCATACTTCTGTGTGTACTAGGAAGAGGAAACAACAACAACAAAAGGCACCTGACCCCCAGGTACCCTTTTTCAGGATGGGAGGATTGTGTCTGGAATCTCACAAACTGGGGCTTCGTAAGGCACCCCTGCATCCCTGTTTCCTGGAATCTGCTGAAAGAAAATGGCAAACCAGCCAAGATATTTGACTGAGGTTTGTTAAGAACACACATCTAAGTTTGGGTGGTTTTCTGAGAGGAGAGTCAGAGAGACATGGTTTAAGTAAGAAAATTGCTCATGGACAGTTTCAGAAATTATGACTTTCTCCACTGTCCCACACGTCGCTGGCTGTAGTTACAGGAAGCAAAGTGGAGCAGTGTTTACAAATTACCTGGGGACTTGGGCAGGATGTACAACTGATTGAGAAGGTGGAAGGCAGGAAAACATCTTCTGTGTCAGCTATCAGGGAAATTCCATAGCTGGAGCATGCATTTAGTTACTTAAGTGGAAGGAGGGAAGGTTCTGATATCTGGACCCTGGCTAGACTTTGGAATGGAATAAGAGAATCTACTTCATCTGATTTGTGGTCCACACTCCCCAGAGAAGATGTAGCTCAGGTCTCTGACATCTACCCATTGTGAACCTCAAAGGACCAATCTTCATGCCCTTTTAATGTAAGTCTATTACATGTTAACCAAAGTCTAAACTCTTTGACTTGACTTTGAAGATGATTTTAGACAGTTACAGCCCATAGTATAACTGCATAAATGTTACTCGAAAGTGGGGTTATTTTGGTGGGTATCAAACCAATAGACACAACCAAGCCAAAGATCGGGAGAAGGATTTATTATTACTTGCAGCAAATAAGGAGCCACCAGGGATCTTCTCCAAAGCGGTGTCTGCCCAAACAGCAAAATTGGGGAAGTTTTAAGCTAAGGGTACATGCATATTCATGAACGGGCTTGAGCAGAGGAGAATTCAAGTTGACTTGGAGCAAAAGTTGATAGAGTCCAAAGTTGATTGAAATCAGGAGGGTCAACATCCTTTTGTTCTCTACCTGGATGGGGGCCTTAGTTCCTGCAGAACTCAAAGACATATTATTATGTATATCCCTTGAGGGGAATAGGACTCGGTTTTGTCATTGTACTATTGTTTGACTGCCTTTTCTCTGTTCCTGCATTCCTTTATTCCCTTAAGATCACTGATTACTGAAACCTGTTCAAGGGCAAGCATTGTGGCCAGTCTTAGATCACAAAACGGCTTAGGCCAAAACTGGGTTCTCTTCTGTCAAGAAAGCCATGCCTGATTCTCTTTCTTTGGGGACCCCCTACCCTGTCTGTTTACATGAACAGTTTCCATAGCTCTGAATCAACCCAATAAATAATAATAACAATTCTAAAAAGCAGATAATTTTGGTTGTTTGACCATCAGAATTAGTTCTTTCTCTCCGGTGTATCTTTGTGGTTACCCTTTGCAGTATCGTGTGTCTGTTACCCTCTATCTATTTGGGGAAGGATAAACTGAAGTTGTGTTACACTTGATTTTGCATTTTGGTTTAAGGACTCAAAAATTCTACCTAACTACCTTCAGTAATCAGTGGAAAATCTTAAATTTCTAGATCATGAAACTCACATATCAGATCAGTCATTTATACATGGTCATTTGTTCAAGAATTCGTTCATTCCCTCAGCCTATCAACATGTGGTCCATACCTGCAGAAGTCTGACCCCACCCTGAATGCAAAGAGCTTTCCAGGGACACAGCAACATCTGTAACACCACGGGAGGTCAGGGGAGGGTGTGGTTACTTTTCAGGGATGTCCCCAGAGAGGGAGAATATTGCTGTTAGCCTACAAGGATGGGAAGGATTTTGACAGGAAGAAATAAAGGGCTTTTAAGAAGATGTAGGTAGATGATTTTCCAAGCTTGAGCAAACTGAGGAAGCAAGAAATGAGAAAAATTGAGTGATTAAAATGGCGGTTGCCTGTGTCGACTGAAAAAAAAGGTACAACCTAAAAGTTGAGAATTATGTTTTATTCAGCAGACTTGCTAAGGACTTAAGCCCGGGAAACAGCCTCTCAGATCGCTCTGAAGGACTGCTCTGAAGAGGTCAGGAAGGATCCAGGATATACAGGAGTTTTTGCAACAAAAACCAGGTAGTGAGAACATCAAAAGATTACTGTTAATTAAAGAAAACCAGACATCTCAAGTTAATGACTTCAGCGCTTTTCTATGTATGGGGAGATGCAAGAGTCTGGGCTCACTGAAATCACTCCTTTGATATGCACCTTAACTATCTAGGGCCAGTATCCTGCTTTTCTCCACCCTGAATCCGCTCACAGCGCACAGTTGGGGGCGGCTACAGTGGCTGAGGGCTTGACAGTGGGCAGCCCTTTTGTCTCATCCTGAGTCCCCTCGGGGCTCACCGATGGGGTGGCTGTAGTAGTGTGATGGCTGCAACATCCTTTGTTTACTGATATGGACGGTGACATTCTTCTTCCACACCTGGAAGATGCAGGATGGAGTGTCAGGTGACTATGATGGGAACAAGTGGATGGCAAAACATAGAGCATCTTCAGAAGATAGGAGTTTGGGCCTTTTTTTTTTTTTTTTTTTTTGGTAGCGGCTGGGAAGCACAGAAAATGTGTGAGTAGGAGCAGAAAAAAATAAAGGATCTGGGGAGAAAGCGTAGACTGCTGTCAGCGTGAAGAATGGATTAAAGAGCTGCATGAGAAATGCGGGGACAAGAGACAGGCCAGAGCAAGAGCCCAAGAGAGAAGTAGTGAGGACCTAAGTGGGGCATTGTGGAGGGAAGGGAAAGAGGGGGTGGCTGAGGGAGGAGCTTTAGACTAGGGACCCTCACCCCTGGGCTTAGTCCTGGCTCTACGCTCGGCAGCTGGGCCACCAAGAGTTAATGCTTCCAGACTTCAGTTCCTCCAAAGTGAAGGCAAGAGGCTGGCTGAACCCCAACCTCCTGTACAGCAGCCCCTCCTGTGAGCCTCTGGAGACATCGTAGGGAGGAGAGCTTGACTGGTTGGGAAAAGAGAAACTTTTAGAGCCGGAGGCGACCTTGGTGATGCTGGTTCCCAAACTTTAGTGCAGGTCAGAATCACCTGGACGGTGTGTCAAGAGGCCAGTCAGCCCAGGACCCACCCCTGAAAATTCAGATGTAGTCTGAGGTTGCCTTTCCCACTGCACAACATTTTGTGAAACGCTAATCTCACAACTGGAGTGTTGTCCGACTCTCTCAGACTGGAGGAATTTGAAGCCCAGGGGCGGCTCAGTTGGTGTCCAGCCCGAAAGGGGCACCTCCCGCCTCCCTCACCATCTAGCCAGGGGACCCCCCCCACCAAGATGCTGCCACTTCTACGGCTGGCTCTCCCTTTCCACCTGGTCCATCTCGCCAGGACACAAGGAGAGCCTGCTGAGCTCAGAAGATCCCCAAGAGCCGAGACACAAGGCTGCGGATTTCAGAGCAGCTTGAGGTGGCCCAGGGGCTGTCCCTCTGCTGCCAGCTGCTTTGCGCTGGCCAGGCCTCATCACCATCAGTCATCAAAGCGAGGAGGCTCGGCCAGCACACTCACTTTATCCTTTGGCACCTCTTCATGCCTTGCTGTGCAGAGCATCACCCAGCAGCGGCTTCTGGAAGCTTATTGGAAATGCAGAATCTCAGGCTCACCCGAGACCCATGATCTGGAGTTTTACAAGATCCTGAAGTGATTTATTTGTGTTGTGTGCACATTAGAATTTGAGAAGCTCTGGTTTCTGCCTCCTCTGCCTTCTGTACATTGTTCTCCCCCAGCACCCCCCGCCCCAAGGTAAGGAAAGAAGAAAATGGGAGGGGAGGGGAGGGAGAAGAGGGGAGGAGGGAAGGAAGGAAGGGAGGAAGGAGGGAAGGAAGAAAGGAAGGAAGGAAAGGAAGGAGGGAGGGAGGGAAGAGAGGGAGGGATGGAAGGAAGGAAGGAGGGAGGGAAGAGAGGGAGGGAAGGAAGGAAGAAAGGAAAGAAGGAAGGAAAGGAAGGAGGGAGGGAAGGAAGAGAGGGAGGGATGGAGGGAAGAGAGGGAGGGAAGGAAGGAAGGAGGGAGGGAAGAGTGGGAGGGAGGGAAGGGAAGGAGGGAGGGAAGGAGGGAAGGAAGGAAGGAAGGAAGGAAAGAAGGAAGGAGGGAGGGAATGGGGGGAGGGAGGGAGGAAGAGGGGAAGGAAGGAAGGGAGAGAGAGATTGAGAATAGCTAGAGCTGGCCTCTTAAGGTCAGTCCAGCCACAGGACACATCTTTTCTTTTCTTTTTTTTTCTTTTTTTCACATGTAAGCTTTGTTGATGTCAAGTAGGACCAAAGGGTGGGGAATTTAAGAACCCCGAAATCAAAGACCTCTTATGTTTGCTTCCCACTTCCTAAAAGGGGAGGCCTTGGTCCCCATTCCTGTTAGAGATATTAAGCCACCTAGATTATGGCTGATTCGTCACACAGCCACTTGGAGCAGGTAGTACCTTAAACCCTGGAGTTAGTCTGCACGCATCTAATTGAAACCCTCAATTAATCGGATTAGCTTCCACCTTTAAGAGAAAAGCAAATACTAAGAAAACAAAGCAGCACCTGGCATTTATCTACTACTCAGAGCCAGTGGCTCCGTGCACAGGCAGGCACCCCCCGCCATCCTCCGAGGCAGGGTGGCGCGGTGGAAAGGGAGCTGGCAGTGGCAGCAGGGCTTCCATCCCAGGGCCACCATACACAGGTTGGCAAGTTATCTCACCTCCCCGAGGCTTGATTTTGTGGCCTGTGCATTGGGGACTAAGAAAACCAATAACCTGTTCAGTAGAGTCAGTGTGGAGAGGATTAGGACTTTGTGGAACTGCTCACCTGATAGCTTCTCAATAGGAATAAATTCTCTTTTTTTAAAAAAATATAATTAGAAACAATGTACGTCAACAACATGTGTAAAATAAGCTGCAGTTCAAATTAAAGCTGAACCACGAAATCATGAAAATTACCCCAACTAATATTTGCTGTTATATAGAACATGGCACATATTGTCAATAATTTAAAAGTGAATGTCTATTCTTCACATCTCCTAATCCCCCCAGGATCAAGTTCTCTGTCTTAATTCCTGTATCAAATTGCCCTTGTCCGACTCAATGGGGAGCCCTAGGCTGGCCCCAAGGCCTCACAGACCTGCACGAAGCTGAGAAGGCTTTGATTATGGGCAGCCGACTGTGGTCTCGCTAACACCAGCAGAGCCGGATGTTTCCCACTCTGGGGAATCCCAGTCAAGGTTTCCTCTGTTTTCAAGCAACAGCACAAACAAAATAAGAGCCTGGAGACTTGAGGGGGAGCCTTGCTGTGAGAAGCAGGGACGAGTTGAGCTGGGTCTCTTTTGGGAAGCTCCAGCGCCATCTGCTGGCCTAGAGCGGTATTGACTCGAGTCCCTCGTGGGTTTGGCGGGTCTTTTCATTCCCTCAACTGTACTTTCTAATTAGAACCGCAGGGTTTCTTCCCTGAGACACGTTCTTCACTTATTTTTAAGAATCTTGCATATTTCTGTTTTTTTCCTCTCTTACATCTAAACATTTCTATTTCTCTCTTTTCACTGGCTCTTTGACCGGATTCTTCCAAGCTGCCACCCTAGTTCCTAAATTTATAAATCAGTCCAAACCTTCTAATTCTCTAAGAGGATTATGTTTATCCTCTTAACACAAAGGGCCTTCCTTCTTACATCTTAGCAGAGGCAGTGGGCATAGCAGCTAAGATCCTGGACTCTGCTGCTGGACTGCTGGCGTTAGGGTCGCACCTCCCCTCAGCCGTCCGTCGTGTGACCTTGGGCAACTTACTTAACCTCTCTGTGGCTCAGTCCCTCATCTGGAAGACGAGGCTGACTGCAGAAACCACCTAGAATGCCTGGTGTAGAATTGGATGAGTTAATACCTAAAGCACTTAGGATCCATCCATGATGGATCGGCAGCTAGGTGTTTGCCATCCTTGGTTTCAGGGCGATTCTCCCGCCTCGCAGTACCTACCTCACCGGCTATGATTTCACCCACCAGGCAAGTGTTTTCTGCAGTGTGTGTGGTATAAGTAGATTAGGTCTGGGCCACAATCGGGAACGGACATCACTAACACGCAGGCACAGGGATTCAGATGCACACTCACCTGTGAGCCCACCCCGGGCAGCGGCTGCCCCATCATCTGCCCTCCCCATACCTGTGTAGAGTGAGCGCCTGGCCCCTCGGAAATGCTCTGCTCATGTTGCTTTCCTTCTCCATCTCTTCTGCTACGTGGTTTTTGAATGAACAAAAGACAGACTGACTGGATAGTAAGTTAAAATAACAGGACATCTCAGGGCAACTTACAGTCTGAGTCCTGCCGGTTGTTTTCTCCATGAAGAATACACGTGAACACACTTTCCCTGTTAGATCTGAGCCGTTTTTATGAACGTTATCCGAAAAGGAGAGGAAATAATAAATGAGTCTCTCATGACACAAATATACAGAAACAGGTTATTGGTGAAAATGGCAGGGATTCTGGCTCTGAATTTAATGATGTTTTACTATAAAGGGATGCCGTTTCCCTGGTGCATCAACCACCAAACACATCTTTAGACTTAAGGACATCGGATGGAGAGAAGAAAAAAGCAAAACCATCCCTCCCAGACGTGTGTTGCTGAGTTACAAACGCACCGCCTTTTGTGAAGGACTCGCAAGCAGTTACAATGGGCAACGGGGATCAAGTCTGTGCTCTTACCAAAGAGCCAGAGAAGTTTTCTCTGTTTTTTTTTGTTTTGTTTTGTTTTTTAAACATCTTTATTGAAGTATAATTGCTTTACAATGGTGTGTTACTTTCTGCTTTATAACAAAATGAATCAGTTATACATATACATATGTTCCCATATCTCTTCCCTCTTGCATCTCCCTCCCTCCCACCCTCCCTATCCCACCCCTCTAGGTGGTCACAAAGCACCGAGCTGATCTCCCTGTGCTATGCGGCTGCTTCCCACTAGCTATCTATTTTACATTTGGTAGTGTATATATGTCCATGACACTCTCTCACCCTGTCACATCTCACCCCCCCCTCCCCATATCCTCAAGTCCATTCTCTAGTAGGTCTGTGTCTTTATTCCCATCTTGCCACTAGGTTCTTCATGACCTTTTTTTTTTTTTTTTTCTTAGATTCCATATATTTCTCTGTTTTTATTCAGAAACATGGCCGCAGCCCTCAGCGGTCACCGCTGGCCACGCTGGCCCTGTTTTTGGCACCTGACACCACCCTGTGATGCCGTGGAACGCACAGCCCTCGTGCCTGAAGGGATTCAGATGCGCCCAAGAGGACCACGCCTGGGTCCTGAAATTCACGGCCAGGGAAGAATCTGCAGGAGGCTCCGGGGTTCATTGACTGGAATGTCCCCACACCCCAAGGGCCATCAGTAGCTCTGCTGACCCAAATCTTCCAACGCTGGCTCTTCTCTGGGGGACCTACTTAAATCTTCTCCCCATCAGTATGAACTGATGAACTGAAAGGACATTTGAAGAGCTCTGAGGTTGCAGCTCACAAAATCTAGACACACACACACACACACACACACACACACACACACACACACACACACACACACAGGGAGTTTTAAAAAGAGAAGTGTGTGCCCACAGATTCAGTCCCAAGCTCTGTCTCCAAGCCCTGCCCAGGCTCACGGGGGAGCCAGCCCGCAGCACGCTGGAGGTAACCTCGCAACTGACCTCTAACTTATTCTGGAGAGATGAGTGATGCCTGAAAAAGAAAATGATCAAAGTTAAGAAGGCAAATGGTGAGGTAGGAACTGGGTCTTGGGTCCCCGACCGCAGTGGCCGTGCGTGCAGCTCCAGCGCCACCTAGTGGATGGATGGGAGTCGTCCCCGCGCTTTCACATCAAGACGTGCCGCCACCTCCTGCTTGGCACAGAGGTCCTCTCTGCCCGTGGGTCCCTACGCTTGGTGACAGCACAGTGTGTTCTAGAAGTACTTCTAACCTTGGGTCTTCTTTGGGGGGCTCCTCCAGTAAACAGGGGAACAACTGCAATCTTCTCCCCATTGCTATGAAGTGAAAAGACGTTTCAAAGGAATTAGAGCTCTGAGATGGCAGCACGCAAAACACACACACATACACACAGAACATATACACACACAGGCACAGATACACACACAGAGACACATGCAGACACACAGACATGTACACACAGGGACACAGACAGACACACACACACAGATACACACACAGAGACACATGCAGACACACAGACATGTACACACAGGGACACAGACACACACACACAGATACACACACAGAGATGCACACAGGGATACATGCAGACACACAGACATACACACAGACACACACATAGTCACACACATACAGGGACACACAAACAGACACAGGGGCACACACACAGATACACCCACAGGGACACACACAGACATACACACAGACACACACATACAGGGACACACACACAGACACGACATTCAGAAGAAGTGTATGCCCACAGCTTCAATGCCACGATCTCCCTCCAGGCCCTGCCCGGCTCATGGGGGCAGCCTCAGCAGACTGGCTTCCCCAGATCTTGCCAGATTCCAGAGTGGGGAAGAAATATTAAACCCGTGACCCCTGGTGGCCAAAGCTGCCTTATCAAGGTCCTGCCCCTGTTTTGTTTTTTTTTGTTTTTTTTTTAAGTCTCCTTTTCTGCCAACCCCAGATAAGGATGCAGGTCTGGGCGTCCCAGGAGAGGGAACAATGGAACAAGCTGGGAATCTTCCGGTGGGGGAGAGATGGCCAATGGTTTACACTCACAGGCTGGCCCTCCTCGGGGCGACGGAAGGTCCGGGGGTTGGGTCACACACCACCAGCCCCTGCCCTCTATCAGGGGCTGCTAGCCCACCAGGCTGTGGAAACCTTCCTGGTGAGGGTTGGCGAATCGGGGGCTGGTAACATGACTTAGAGGCTCACGGCCTCTTCCCCAGAAAGAAAAAAGAAAGTGAGTGATGATCTGCGCTTCACAAGATACAAGGTTTACCCTGCTGGAGCCGATGTGAAATAAGTTACAAGCGGCCAGGGAAAGAGGATTTAGAAAAGATGAAGGAAAACGAACAAACAAACAGAAAGTGACAAAAGTCTGCAAGTCCTGACAGCTGCAGGAAAAGAAATCGGCTCCCTTCTGGCAGGAAACCTTGGCTCTCCGTCGTGGGTGTGAATATCCTACTTCTGAGCTGTGTGACCTTGGGCAGACCATTAACTTCTCTGAGCCGCAGCTGCCTCATCCACAAAATGAAGATTCTGATAGCGTGTGCCTCATGATGGAGACCAGATGAGTCAACGATATGTGTTTATCTGAATAAAAGTGGCTTCTTTTAGGGCCACCCTACATGGTAATCTGTCCAAAAGACCCGGAGTTGAATCCGTACTCTTTGAAAAGTAATGTGGGCCTTTACTGATTGTCACTTGAAGGTAGGTGGGGAGGCAGAGCCACAGAATACACAGAAGCTAAATTTACTGAAACAAACCAACAAACCAAGCTTTACCAACTTACCTCGCCGAAGTCCCTGGCAGCGGGCAGCTGTCCCAAACCTCTCCTCTCTCTCCCCTGAAAATATTATCATCCTTTCCAAGCATTCCCCCACCCCACACTCATGGTTCCCAGCCCTGGCTGCATTTTTAAAATTCTTATTCATATAGGATAAATACATATATATTCTAATATATATGTATAACTGAGTCATTTTGCTGTACAGCAGAAAGTAACACAACATTGTAAATCAACTATACTTCAATAAAATTCAAAAGGAAAACCTTTATAAAGGGCCAACCCCTGGGCCCCACTGCGGATGAATGAAATCTGAATTTTTGGAAGTTAGGTCTTGACATCAGTAATTTTTAGATGCTCTGGGGTGATTTTATTTGCATCTAGGGCAGAAATCGCTGTTCTTAATATTTTTAAAACTGTTCCTTTTAAATGAATCAGTTGACCACCTCTGGCTTCTGTCAATTCTCCTCCGTGTGTCCGTGATCACTCCCTTCAGTGTTATTTGCATAACCAGTGAGTTGAAAACAACCCCAAATCCCTTCGACAGGGGACAAGTCAAATAAAAATGGCACCTCTAAGCAACAGAAAACCAGGCAGCTATGAAAAATGAACCAGGAAGCTTTCTCTGAATGGATGGGGAAAGTCTCCGGGGTACATTTTGAAGTGGAAAAAGCAAGATACCCAGCAGGTACCTATCCTGCCATCTTTCAAATAGAAAGTGAAGAGGGCAGGAGGTTTATTTGTTGGTTTTTTTGTTGGTTTTTTGGCCACAAGGCATGTGGGATCCTAGTTCCCCGACCGGGCATCGAACCTGCACTCCCTGCATCGGAAGCACGGAGTCTTAACCACTGGACCACTAGGGAAGTCCCAGGCAGGAGTTTATGTTCATGTTGTCTTGCATATGCATTTTTAAAACTATAAAAGATACACAATTGAACAATAGTTGTTATATGTTGAGGGGAGCCTGGGAGGGGGGAGGATATGGTGAGAAATAAGGCTTTTCACTGTGTGCTATTTTATATTTTCAAACATTTGAGTCATGAGATCATGTTACTTATGCAAAAGTTAAGATAAAATGAATTAAACACAAGAATAAATCAAGGGAGCTGGCGTGTCTAAAACTTGCTCTGACCATCCCATCAGGTGTGAATTGAAAGCAAGACCGAGTCCCTTCCCTAGACAGCTTCCCTTCTGGTGAGGAAGACACAGTAAACATGCAAACAAGTAAATGTAGTGGAGGTGACAGGTGCGATGGAGGACATAATGAAGCAGGATATGAATAGAGGTGCCCCCATGGGGGGCGGGGGGATGCAGGTTTCAGCAGGGTGGACCTGAAGGCGGTGGTATTTGATCAGGGCCCTGAAGGAAGTGAGGGATGTGAGCCTTGAAGATATTCAGGCAGAGAGAACAGCAAGTGCAGAGGCCCTGAGGTCAGGATGGGTTTTGAGGACCAGCAAGGTGGTCAGTATCCCTGGAGTGGAGTGAATGAAGGGGGTAGTGGGTGATGAAGTCTCATAGGTGGTCAGAGGCTGGCAGTCAGATTCTACAGGGCATTGTTGGTCACTATGAGGATGTTGGTTTTTACTTTTACTCCCAGTGGGCCAGGCACCATTGGAAGATTTGAACAGAAGAGCGATATGATTGGATTAAGGTTTTAAAAGGAATTTTCTAACTGCCAAATTAAGAATGGAATTGCAGAGTAGGTGGGGAGAATAGAAATAGGGAGACAAGTTAGGAGAGATGGTAGATTGTCTTACTGTCCCTTTACTCTCCCAGGAGTTTCCATCCTGGGCTTACCTGCCTCCCCCTGGCAGAATAAACTCTCCCACCCTGTTGACTGTACACTTGACTGTGTGACTTGTTTTGGCTCAAGGGGCCTTGGGCAGAAATCACATCTGAGTAGAAGTTTAAGGGGCCATTGCCTGACTGGCTCTTACTTTTTTCCCTCTTCTAAAAGAACAGACATCCTAAATAGGAAGAAATAGGGGATTGTCCTTCAGCCCAGGTCCTTGAACTAGAAAACACAGAGCAAAGCTGCAAGAACTGAACACAGGCACTGACATGAAGCATGAATGAGAAATAGATTGTTGTCAAAAGCTTCTGAGGTTTGGGGATGTTTGTTAATCAGTGGAGCTGACTGATACAGGGCTTGTTAAGGTATGACATTGCAGAGGTATTGGTGGAAGTAATGTGAAGTGAGCTGATTTTTGTACATTTTCTGTAAAGTTGAGCCAATCAGATTTCAATTTGACATATGGCATGCAAGACAGAGTTTGATTTTGTTTGGGGACAGGTTAAGTTTGAGATCATTAGGCAGCCAAGTAGAGATTGGAGCCCATGGAAGATGTCAACTAATTACAACTTGGGAGTCATCTTTTTGCATTTACAGCCTAAGAACACAGAGATAGTCCTCAAAGACATGAGACTGTGTGGGATCAACCAAAGACGAGTTCTGAGGACTGGACCTGGGGTGCTCAAAAATGTGAAAGATGGAGATCTGAGATGGTCCTTGAAGGACGAGTGAGCACCGAGCAGGTGGTGATGTGGGGGAAGCACTTCAGGGAGAGGGAGCATGTGTGTAAAGACCAGGAGGGTGAGACAGCCCACTGGGGAGGTGGGCAGCCTACTATTCACCAGCCTGCCTGCGCTCATCTCCAGGACCCTGCCCTTCCTTATCTAAAAGGCTTACCCTCCCATCACTCACATCCCCAGTCACCATCCTCTACTTGAAAGTATTTCACTGAGTTCACTCATGGTGAACTACTTCATGGACCCCAAGATTTAAGTCTCTACCACCAATGACAAATAGCCTTTCCCTGTCCTGGCTCAAGCCCTGGTCATCCTTCCTTATTCCAACCTAAACGGAGCTTCATCTCACCCAGCTACAATTTGGCAATGTGGCCCAGCCTTGACCCAGCTTCTACCTCTAGATTGCTTTTGTCACCAGAGAGGTTTTATCTTGCCATGAAAGGCATGCAATTTGTTCAAGACTCCTCTTCTGGGTCAACGTTCCCTGCCCTCAAGTTTATCATTATCTCCCAACAATCTGGCCAGAGCACCCATCAGCAGGTCCTGCCCTAAGGACAGTTGGCTGCACTTCTGTCCAACACTCCAAGAGAGTTAATCAGCCTGCAGACCCACGAGCTGCTCCAGTCACCCTGCAGCCAGTTTCTCCTCCCACCCTGACCTTTCTCTGCCAAACCATCAGAGCAATCCTCCTAAGATGAGAAGGTTGCCCTTCACTTCCTTCCCTTCTGCATCTCCACCAGGTAACTCCATCACAGCTGCTCTCATCATCACTGGGACCTCAAGTCCCTTGACAGTCCCATCTCTGCTAAGATGCCTGGAATGTTCAGGAAATATTAGGAAAAGTGTGTCTTATTCTTGGAGTTATTGGGTAGAAAATGAACTCTGTATGTTCACATATCTCTACTCTATCCCTGACACTTTTTCTGGAATAGGAGAGGAACAAGGAAATGGATGGAGTGGGGGATTAAAGAAAGAGGGGAGAGAGAAGACAAAGGAATACCTTGGGAGGCTGGGGAAGAAGAAGCAAAGCCATATGACCCAGTGGCAGGGACTTTGGCATGGTTGTCTTGGGAAAATTACTTAAACTCACTTTGATTCAAGCCTTCAGATATACACAGAGATTATGGTGATAATTATAGCACCAGTAAAGAGATGCCAGAGATCTTCCTCAGAGAAGGAGGCACAGAACTGGTCCTTCTAGTGACCATACAAAGGGCAGACATTGATTTTACCCCAATCCACTCACAGTGTATCCCGGGAACCCTATGAATCCAACCAGGTCCATGTGTAAAACACTCGCCATATGGTGTCAAAGACATCATAGAGCAGGACCAAGTGGCCACATGAGTTCAAAATCATAATGCAAACCAGTAGCATGATGGCATCTGACCCCACCATGATCTTCATTTCATGGAAGGTGCTACAAGGCTGTTTCTCAAAAGGAAGTTTTGTTGCTTGATGCTTGCTACTGCTGGGACCACTCACTACCTGGATTTCTCTAGCCTTTCAGAACAGAAGCAGGACCCCAAATGCTCATTACCTTCCTAACCAGTGCTCTCTGCATGAAATCACATCTTTAGGCTCTCCTGATGAGGACAGTCATCAACATTAAGGTTAATATCATCTAGTTTTAATTTCTTGGCTTCATTAGAGAAATTTAGGAACCTTGATTAATAAACTCACAGAGAACATTTGGATTTATCTAAACTAGTAATTCCATTATCTACAAATGCATAGTCAGTTTAATGTAAAAGGAGTGTTATTTGGGCCCAAACCAACAGATTTGGGTATGTGTTTAGGGTCATTCAATAAAGCACAAATAGCTCTTCCTAGGTTTGTACTTGATTCACCATTAAAAGGCTTGAAACAAGGTCAATCTCTAGAGCAGTTGTTTTTAATATTTTAGGGTGATAGTAAACTTTGGGGATTTGATGAAAGCAATGGGCCATCTCACCAGAAGAATTCCCCAATGCAAAAAATTTTGCTATGCAATTTAGAGCATTACCAGCCCCAGTTAAGGATCTCTGCTTTATGGATTAAAATACTGAAATCATCCGCACTTTCTCAGAGCATGAAGACTACCACAACATTGGCGTGAAGTGGGTCCAGCGCAGACCCCTGCATGTATGAAAAGAAAAATGTGGACTCTTCCAAAGAGACTTCCTTCAGACTAGCGGGAAAATTTTTCCCTTTTGGTCACAATTCCCTCATTTCCCTTTGGGTGACAACTCCTTCCTAACCATCAAAGGTTTGGCTGTGATTGAACCAACCCTGGCTCTAGGGTACATGACTCAGGCTGGCCAATCAATGCATCTTATTTCTTTGGCTATAGTGATGGGTTCAGGGAAGGGCATGTGACCAAAGTCCAGGAGTGACACTTAATTCCAGGTCTCCTCTTTGAACTACTGGGGAAAAACAAATGCTTTTCTGTTGGAGTGGTTGAAAGGCCATAGTGTAGCTGGTGATTCTCAACCAGTGGTGATTTTACTCCCCATGAGATATTTGGGAATGTCTGGGCACCTTTCGTATTGTTATGTCCAGGATGCTGGCAAAATGGTGGGTAAAGGCCCGGGATACTGCTGAACATCCTACAAGGCACAGGACAGCAGCCTCACAACAATCATTTGGCCCCAAATGTCAATGGTACTGATGTCGAGAGATCTTCTGTAAGCCTTTACCTGGAGTTTTGTTGTGGCGACTATGTTGATATGACACAAAACAAGCCTACCCAAAACCAAAGCCTACAGAGAGAAAATAAAGCTGAGAGATGGAGGAAAACCAAGTCATGAAGGCCCTGGAGGCATCTCTGCTTGAAGTCTAGCTCTGAACTTTCCAAATCTGTCTCATTGACAAATAAAAACATCCTTACTGCGTCAACCTGCCAGGTGCCAGGACACTCCTTCATGGAGGTTTCAACAACAATGATGATGAAAAACAAATATGTAAAAGAGGAGAAGGCCAGTGCCAAGGGCCTTGACGGAAGTAGCCCTGGGGATGTGGGACAGTGTAGAAGGCTGAGTTAGATGTGGTCAGAGACGGCTTTGCTGAGACCCACAGGACAAGAAGACTGCCGCGTGAAGATCTGGAGAAAGAGCGCCCCATGCAGTGGGAGCTGCTAGTGCAAAGGCCTGAACTCGGAAAAGGCCATGGGTTTGAGAGAGAAGGACAGCAAGGGGAGAACTGAGCCATGAAACTAGAGAAGGCGGCAGGGGCAAACCCTGCAGGGTCTGCAGACCTGGTGAGGAGTTTAGTTTTATTCTCAGCATGATAGGAAGCTTCCACAATCGAAAGTCCCCTGCAGCTCCCTTGTGAGAAGGAACTGGAAACTGAACAATCTCAGTTTGTATCCCTTACAGGCCAACTAGATAGGAAAATATAAAGGATAAAGTACGCAGTGTTCGGCTCTCCTTCAAAAGCGTGGCTGCGGTCATGGTCATCAGACCCTCTCAGCATCTTCACGAGGTCTCAAGTTCAGAGCCCCTCGAGGACTGCTACTGTAGGCACCTGTACAGGACAGAGTGCTTCTGACCTCCAAAAAGAGATGCAGGATTCTGCCTTCAAATGGCATTCTATCCCCAGCTGGGAGCGCAGGGCATACACTTGTTACAAAGGATTGCCAGCACTTAGCCCCATGTCTGTCCCAGTTTCTGAAAGGACCTTGACGCATTTACATTCAACAAAAAATCACTCAGGTCAGCAGAAAGAACAGACTGTTCTGAGCAGAAAGGTACACGGCTGAGGGGCGGGTGGGGGCTGATGCGGAGCCCGTGCTCCATCACCAAGACCTGCGCCCTGGCTCAGGGACGCGTTGCCTAGAGACCGGGCCACATTGCTGTGAACCGTTCACCCACATGGCTCGTCGGTCCAGAGCATGCACCTTTCCTGTGTGCTGGTGGCGGCCCTGCTGGGAAAAGCTAATAGTTACCCAATCTCCTCTCTCACTCAGTCTCCATGTGAGTGAGCATTCTTCAGACTCCCTGCTGCTACGTGCTATCAGGGGGAAGTAAGCACACTTCGTCACGTGCTTTTTGTCCCTCTTCTTTATCCTTCCCTCACTGGCGCGAGCTGGATTGCAGATGTTACTCAGCCAAAGACGCATGGCCTGATCACACACACACACACACAGGACCTACTGGGAAGCATTAATTAGAGAAAACTCAAGGAGTCAGAATCAGAAGTGGGCGTATGGGTCACCTGTGGACACATTGTTCTGTGGCTGCTAGGGCACACAGGGCTAGCAGGGCCTGACATCAGGCTGCAGAAGAGGGCCCTACCCTTAGAGGAGTCTAAGCTTGCCTCTTCCAGCAAGACGAGGAGCCGGGATCCAACAGCAGTAGGGGTGGCCAGACTGTCTCTCGAGCCCTGTCCCAGCAGCTTCAGATTCATGCCTGGGGAGCACTGTCCCTTTTCTGGAGAACCAGGGCTCAAAGTCCAAGCCTTGGAGATGCAGTTTCTATGATGTGGCAGAAGGGACCTGATTTGCCACCTCCAGCACTCAGCTGTAGCTGTTTTTCATGGAGCTTTGCAGGAGACCGACTGGTGGGAAATCAGTCTTAGACTGGACTTGTAGCCTGAGATGGGCAGTTTCATGTGCTCTTGGCAGTTATTCAAACGTTAATCTAGGTGTTACTCTAAGGTGTTTTGTAGATGTGGTCAACATCCATAATCTGTTCACTTTAAGTAAAGGAGATTATCTTTTAATAATCTGGGTGGGTCTCATCCAATCAGTTAAAAGATTTTAGGAGCAAAATTAGGGAAGAAAAAATTCTGCCTGTGGACTGCAGTGTCCACTCTGGCCTGAGAGTTTCCATCCAGCTGATTCACCCACCAGATTTCAGCCTCACCAGCCAGATGCCACAATGGCAGAAGCCAATTCCTTGAAACAAATACATACACACATTTGTACATACATACATACATTAATACACACATACAAGCATATAGACATTCATATTCTACCAGTTCTGTTTTTCTGGTAGAACCCTAGCTGATACATAATCCAAGTCCAACTTTTGCTTTGCTGTGAATATTTTGGAGTTAGAGCATCAACCTTTGATCAGAATAACCACACATAGTGGAACAACAAGAGACAAAGATCCTGGATTTCCTGACATCACGGATGCCACGTCAGCCCTAGACCATCTATCTACATTTGGATTTTGACATGGAAGAGATGCAAACTTCTACCTTGATAAAACCATTGTTTTTCTTCTTCCATAGCCAAACTTAATTCTAAGTAACTATTATTTGACCAACAGAGAAGGAAAGAGAACTTCTGAGAAGCTAAATGCTATAACCAAGTTCAAACAGCCAGCAAATGGTAGGACTCAATGCATGCCCATGGGGTTTGGAAACCCACACTATTTCAACTACAATCTGCAAAACCCAGAATTTTAGGGTGCTAGGTGCTTATAATACCCCTTTTACATCTGTGGGAAAAGTATTTCTTTAAGCAATATCCTTCAGCCTCAGAAAACCTGAGCGTTGACACATAATTTGTCAACGGAATGACAGAAGAATCAGCCCAAGGTATTTCAGAATCAGAGGAATATCCAGATCTGAGGTCAACCCAGGCTATATCGGCTTAGCCATTCTTAAAGTGTAAAGCAATTTGGTAGGTCGGGAAGAACTCATAGGCAGCAAGATTGAGAAAGCAAGTTGTATTCTTCATCTATTGCAGTGTAATCAATTTGCCCAAAACATAGTGGCTTAGAACAACAAACATTTATTATCTCACAGTTTCTGTGGGTCTGGAATTCAGAAGCAGCTTAGTTGGGGGGTTCTGGCTCAGGGTCGCTCATGAGATTTCAGTCAAAATGTTGACCAGGAATGAGGTCATCTGAAGGCTTGACTGGGGCTGGAGGACTGGCTATCAGCAGGAGGTCTCAGTCCTTCATGGCCCTACCACTGGGCTGCTTGAGTGTCCTCCTGACATGGCAGCTGGCTTTCCCCAGAATGAGTTATCCAAGGGAGAAGGCAAGGAGAAGGTCACCATGCCTTTTACCATGTAATCTCAGAAGTCACAAACTGTCACCTCTACAACTTTCTGTTTATTAGCAGGTCATTGAGTCCAGCCTACACTGAAAAGGTGGAATCTTAAACTCTGTCTCTTGAAGGGAGAAGACTCACAGGAGACTCATCTTAGAGAGAGACAGAATGATGTACAGATATTCATCAACAATAACTAACCAACAGAGAGCATTTGGCACAGGAAGAAAAACCTGGGGAATACCGAAACCCACTGTACCAAAAGTGAACTCTCAGTCACCTCACAAGAGGAAACGGAGCATCCTCTGCAAGGAGCAGTCAGAGGGCGGCATGTTTCTCAGTGCTGCTAAACATTGCTCCAACAGCACACTGCTGGCGGGTGGGAAACTGTGGCTTCATATGTGTTTATCCTCTTTGTGTCATAGCATTTAAAAAACATTTGAATTGGAAGATACACCATAGGTACAGAGAGTGTTTAAAATGAATATACATAGCAAATAAAGAAATAGCTTTCATGATGGAAAAAAGAACATGGCCAGATTTTTTAAACACCTGAGCATCCCTCCTTGACCCCATCTCTCTTCTTCCCCCTGAGAAGCAATCACTATCTTGGCTTTGAAATCATCAGTCCCTTGCTTTTATTCCTATTTTGGAACACTTTTGCATAATCTCCGAACAATATATTATTTGTCTTTGCCTGCTTTTGAAATCTAAATAAATGAAACCATATTGTATATGTTTTCCTGATATTTATTTCTTTGGCTCAATATTAAATTTGTGAGTTTCATTCACCGTTGTCTGTATTTCCCTTATGTGGATATGCTAAAACTGGCTTATCTAATCTAATGTAGATGGATTCTTGGGTTGTTTCCAGTTGTTATTATTACAAGCATGCTTATAGGGGCACTGTGGTTCATGTATCCTAGTGGACTTATGGAAGGTTCCTGGTTTCCTTTGGAATTTCCCTAACAGGATTTTGGGTATACACTTTGTCTGTTCTACAATGAATGCCAAACTGTTTTCCAAAGAGATTGTACCAATCTCTGCTCCTACCCGTAGTTCATGAGACCTCCCTTTGTTTTACATCACCACCATCACCATTCTTAATTGGACTTTTTAATGTTTGCCAATACGGTGGGTATAAAATGGATATCATTTTGGTTTTAATTTACATGTCCTTGATTACCATGAGCTTGATGACTGTCCATACATTTATTGTCTATCACATTTCCACTCTTGAGAAGTGAGCTATTCAACCCTTTTACATATTTTTCTATTGCTTTTTTCTTATTGATTTATAATAGTTATACTTTCTGGATACTAGTAATTTGCAGGTTATATGAGTTACAAATACCTTCTCCCAGAGTGTAGCTTGTCTTTTTGCTCTCTTGAAGGATATCTATTAATGAAAAGAAGTTCTTAATTTAAACACAGAAAATTTTATCAATATTTCTTTTATTTCTTGTATTTTTTTTGTCATGTTTAAAAAATTCTTTTGCACCTCAAGTTCATGAAGATATTTTTCTGGAAGATCTTTGAAAATCTTTGTACTTTTGCATTTTAAGTTTTAGTCCTTAACCACATGTAACTGATTTTTGTGTGGTATTATATAACACTCCATCATATTTTTTCCCAATATAGATTTCTAATTGTTTTAGCTCTATTTATTAAAAAATCCATTCTTTCTGCACTGATCTTCAGTATCATTTTTGATTATGTCAGGTATTCAGATATGTTGGATTTGTTTATGGACTTTTCTTCTATTCCATTGATCTATTTGTCTCTTTTTGAGCCATCTCACACTGTGATTCTTAATTACTATAACTTTGTAAGATTTAGTATCTGGGAGGACAAAACCCACAAAATATAGACTGTGTTTTCTTCGAGAGTGTCTTCTGTATAAATTCTAAAGTCAGCTTGTACAATTAAAAAGAAAAAGACTTGGGAGTTTTTGATAGGGATTGCAGTAAATTTCCAGATTTTGCAAATAATAAACATCTTTATGATACTGAATCATCAACTCCATGAACATGATTCACCTCTTTATTTATTTAGATCTTCTCTGATGTCTCTCAGTGAAGTTTTATTATTTTCCCATAGAGATCTTGCATATCTGTATTAGATTTATTCTTAGGTACTACATATTTCATGTTATTGTAAATAATATTTTAAAGTTTATTTTTCTAAGTGTGTGTGCTAGTTATGTAGAAATGCAATTGAATTTTTATTTCAACAATTTTGCTAAGACTCTTATAAATTCAAAAAATTAACCTAAGGATTAATTTGGATTTTCTACATAAACAGTCATATTTTTTGTGACTAATGAAATTTTTTTTTTTCTTTCCAATACTTATAATTTTTATTTCTATCTTTCTTGCCTTAGTGTTCTGGTGAGAACTTCCAAAATTATGTGGAATATAAATGGTACTAGTAAACATCTTTGTCTTATTCTTGACAACAAAGTAAATGTTTCAATTTTAAATCTTTAAGTCTGACATTTGCTGTATGTTTCTATAGCTGCACTTTAACAGGTTAAAGAAGTCACATTCTATTCTTAATTTGCTAATAGTAATATATACCTGTTTGATTATATTAAACACATTTTTTGTGTCTATCAGATGATCGTGTTTTACTCATAATGTACTCATTATGGGAGTTACATTAATTGATTGTCCAATATTAACCCAACTTTGCATTATTTTGATACGTCCAACCTGGTTATAATGTAAGTGCTTTGTTATACATGGCTGAATTCTATTAGCTAATATTTTGTTTAGTATCTTTGCATCTCACGTTCATAAGTGTGATTGTCCTTTTTGTACTTTGTTGACTTTTGTTATTTTGTACAATTGGTTATGTTAGCATTACGAATTATACTGGGTCCCACTGTTCCCCGCAACGCACGTTTCTGTGGAGAGGGCTTTCCCCACAGTTACTCTTGCTTGCTCCCCACCACTTCCGGTGTCTCCTACAGGAAGAGACAGGACTTACCCTCCCAGAAATCTATTCTGGTTGCTCTCTCCCTGGGCATCACCCTCTCTGAAGAAGGCAGGTCGCTCTGTACTCTGCTCACCTTGTGCCAGCTTCTTGGAATATCCTGGCCTTCTAGTCAAGAGATCTTACCAAATGGCTTCATCACTTCTAGCCCAAATTCTTTCTTGCATATTTAACCTCAGCTCCCATCCCTTCCTCAGCATCTTAAGTGGAAAGCCAGCCTTGTCTCCCAGCCCCCGATGCCTGCTGGGAGGTGGAAACGGTTTTAGTCCGAAGCTGGGTTGAGGCTCCCTGGGGCTGCCCTACACTCTTTTAGCTGAGCCATGACTAATGCTGAGCAGGCTGGGACCAACAACCCCACGATGTGTGCCTTTATGGAAGAGTGTTGCAGGGGGCGGTCTTCCCGTTAAGTGAGAAAATGTGGAGGGGAACTTCAGCGGTCCTACCAGGCGGCTGCCTCTCCCCATTCACCAGGTCTCTGTGGTGCTGAACGGATATGTACACTTTAACCTCCAAGCAAAGTGGGCTCAAATCAATCTGGAGACATAAAGCCACAGGACAAGCAAATTTGGGGGATTCTAGTGTCTACATAATGTTTAATCCCCAAATGTGCTCCTGCCCTTGGGACTAAGTGATACTGACCAAGAGTGAGACTTCTAAGCTGTCATGCATTTCAGACCCTTTTCCCTGATCGTCCAGGAACATATATATATGACATTTCATCATTTTGCAGAACCTGAATTCTGTAGAACTGGAAAAGACCTAAACAGCCAAGTGGTCCACCTACCGAATGCTGTTAAATATCTGGTGATAAATCACATGGTCTATACTTGAGCACCCACATCCAGCAACTGCTGGGCAAAGGGTTGGCCATTCCATATGGAGCTCCTCTGACTGTTAAAACGTTCTTCTTTGAGTTTGGCCAATGGGCATCCATACTGAGTCCAACTATGGTCCAGACAGTTACTTTTCTGGATGTTCATTCATGTTCACAGCCGAAGACATTTACTGACAGCTTAATACTTCCATTCACCACACTGGGTCCTGGATTGATGGACCATAAATATAATCCTGCTTCCAGTATAAATACTGGACAGTCCCTTCAGCTATTCTTCCATGCCATAATCTTGGGTTCCCTCATCCCCCTCTCATCTCTATTAGGCTTGCTCTAGCTGGCCTATGTATCTGTGCAAGGTTATGTCCAGAACTGATGTTGGAATCAGTTCAAAACAGCATAAGCAAATTCTCTTTCACAATCTTTTTAAAAAAAATGCAACCTACATTAGGGTAGTCATGTCACTTTCCCATATCCTGTCAATATGAGGCAACATAGCTTAAGATGAAGAATAGAGGTTTGGACTACTGATACTATGTATAAAATAGATAACTAATGAGAACCTACTGTATAGCACAGAGAACTCTACTCAATGCACTGTGGTGACCTAAATGGGAAGGAAATCCAAAAAAGACGGGATATATGTATACGTATAGCTGATTCACTTTGCTGCACAGCAGAAACTAACACAACATTGTAAAGCAACTATACTCCAATAAAAATTAATAATAAAAAATAGAATAGAGGTTTGAGAGTCAGTACTGGGACAAGCATTAGTTCACCCTCTCACCTTGGGTGAGCTGGATAAACTGTTTAATCTGAGTGTCAGGATTTTTTACGTTTGGCTGGTTTCCTGAGGACGCCTGGAAGGAGTAATGAGACAACGCGTCCGAAGTGCTCAGTGCAGTGTCTGCCCTGCCCCTTAGCTCATTAATATTGTATATTCCACACATCACTGTCGTCGTCTCCAAAACCCTCATGTGCTCTTCACATGTGCTTTTGCTCAGTCCCACTCTCAGGTGCTTTGAATGTGATGCAGCTCCTAACATCAGTAAGCTCCAGTAAGCCTGGAAAACTTGGCCCATCCCTTTAGCCTCCTCTTTCGGATCCTGAAATTGTCATGTAACCTATCTTCCTTTCAGCCCACAGCACCTGGAGTTGTCTTTGGTGTACCTCCTATATCTTCACCCTAGTGAGGTATAAATGAGTAAGGTCAAGGGCAGAGGCCTGGAGTCTGTCCCCGGGACCTCTCTTCCAGATGGGTATTGATCTCTTAATCAGTACTCTTTGGCTGTGCTCAACCAGTTATGACCTTGCAAAATCTCAAAACTGTTTTATGAAGTCCTCTCAGAATGAAATCCTGGCTACCATTTGTGTATTATTTTCTTTAGGGAACATGCTATGTGTATCTATGAGTCATGAAAAACTCCTGTTTCTTTTTTTCATAAAGGTCTTACATTTAACATGCTTCCTGCGTAAGTCTGTAATTCAACATGTTCTGACACAAATGATAATCAAGTAATATTAGGGCTTGCCTTGACAAAATAATATCTTGTCAAAACTTTTTATGAGAAAATGAATGAAGCCATTTCACTTTATAAAATTAATTTAAAATAAAAGTTATAAGTTAGAAGAGTTTGCACAGTGATTTCTATATAGAATGAAGTTCGGCTGCTTTTTCAATAGAATCAAAAGAATATGTAAATACTATGAAAAAGTTAGCATGAGCCCTTACATTGTCAGCATAAAGGTTTTCAGATTGGTCATATTAAGACCAATAGACTTGTTCAAAGAAGTCCACATTGCCAGTGGGAGAGGCAGCCCTGGAGCCCAGGGCGTCAGTGCTGCTGAGTCGAGCCTGGCCTTTTGAGCAATGTGCATTAAAAAGTTTTGACTGGCCAAAGGATTTTAGAAAATGCTAGAAGACAGGTAGTATATCTATGGTGTTAAGCAGAATTCTAAGATGGTCTCTAAGATTCCCAACCCCTGGTGTACATGCCCTACAGAATCCTCTCTACTTGACTATGAGCAGGACCTGTGAACATGATGGCTTATCACTCCCATGATTAGGTTACATTCTATGGCAAAAGGAATCTTGCAGATATAACTAAGGCCCTTAATCAGCAGACTTTGAGTTAATAAAAAAGGAGATTCTCCTGGGTGGGCCTGACCTAGTCAGGTGAGCACTTAAAAGAAGTCAGAGAAATTTGAAATGAGAGAGGTTCTCCTGCTGGCCTTGAAGAAGCAACTTCCTTGTTGTTGAGAGGGCCACAGAGCAAGGACCTCAAGTGGCCTCCAAGACTTGAGAGTGGTCCCTGGTGATGGCCAGTAAGGAAATAGGACTTCAGTCCTACAACCACAAGGAACTAAATTCTGCCAACAACCAGTGAGCTTGGAAAAGGACCCCATCCTCAGAGAAAGTCACAGCCCTGGCTGATTCCTTGATTTCAGCCTGGAGAGACCCTGAACAGAAGACCCAGCTAAGTTGTGCCTGCACTCCTGACCCACAGAAACTGTAAGTTAATAGATGTGTGTCGTTTCAAACTGCTGAGCTTGCAGTAATTTGTTAGTCAGCAGTAGATAACGAACACACATGAAGGCGAGTTAACAGTAGGGAGGAGGGTTGGTCAGAGGGAGCGTAACTCAGGATGACACTTCCAGAGTAAACTGGCTTCCCTGATGGTTGATTTTCATGTGGCCACAGACAAAAATGTTATGGGATTGAGATTTCACGCTGAACATTCTACACATAGATACAGATTATCTTTTCCTCTGCTGCAGTGGTTCCCAAACTGCAACATGCTTTCAAATCACCTGTAAGGTGTGTTGGATCTGATGGCTGAGCCCCACCCTCCAGAGTTTCCAATTCAGCAGGTCTGGGGTGGGGCCTGAGAATTTGCATCTTTAACAAGTCCCCAGGTGAGGCTGCTGCTGGCCCTGGGACCCCACTTTGAGCACCACTGCTCTATGATAAATGAAGAGGTTCCAGTTATTTTTAATATTTGATTTCTATAGCCAACCTTTTCCCCATTTGACATGAAAACATTTCACCAAGATTTTTTTTTAAACCAAGGTTAAGATAAAAAGAAGGAATGGAATGTGATATACCTTCGAGCAGTCCAAAATCTTTTTCATTCTCCAAGTAGTCATCCAAGAACTTCTATTTGGGTGGCATGATGGAAGACCAATAAACATGATGCTCTTTTCTTTAACCATAGGTTACAGGTCAATCCGGGGGCTTGCGGGATCTCCATGTTTCCCCTATTTGCCATCACCGCCCCACATCCCAGGTGTCAGTGGTCCCTGCAGCATCTTGCATCCATGGCATGCCCCTCCAGACCCTTGTTCCCAGGTGGCAGGGGCTGCAGCAGCGAAGAGGTGCTTTGGAGGAGCAGAAAGTCCTCTACCTGCACCAGTCCTGACAAGTTGCTTCATCATGAACCCCTCTGACACATAGCAAGGACATCAAACTGGGAGCAAAAATGAAGTCTTGACTGAGATTTGGGAATCCGCAGAGATTCCACCATGTACAAATCCCAAAAGACTATTTAAAACAAGAAGAGGGCCCATCTCTTGCCAGCAGAAGGGAGATCCTGCAGGGATCTTGAGTGTACATCAGGGCAAACCGAGAGATGGGAAAAGCAGAGAGGAAAAGGTTCTTGATGTCACTATGAATACGAACTGGAGACTGCTTTGGAATTCGATTCTGCAGGAGCAGAGAGTGAACGTTATTTTAAGATATAATTGAATAATTATTTATTTGGGAGAACTCAGCATTATCACATTATCCAAAATAATCCCAGTTGCTCATGCTTGTCATAAAGTTTGCTAATAATCTGGATGGCAGGGGGAGGTGGGACCCTAACTGAAAACATCTGTTAAAATTGAAAATGAGAATTACGCCTTGTTTTTATTATTTTGTTCACGATACAATCCTGAAAGAGGGGAATTGAGTGATTATCCGAGTAAATGTCTATTTATATGCAGAATGGAGGTGTGCTTCAACTTTGCATTGCAAAATAAAAATGACTGATCTTTCCCATTAAAACAGTGTGGGTCACCCCAGCTGCCAGCTTTTATGCTTTTACTTATTTATGTCTTCCCTAAGGAGATACAGGCACTTTGCGGGCCCTTCCCAAGCTGCTGTAATTGATGGACAGTTGGACTTATTTTAATCCAAGTAATACCGAGTGTCTGCAGCTTTGGTAATCGGATCCTACCAGCTTTAGAGACCACTGCCAAAATATCCAGAGCACAGAGGTTTGGCAACGTCATTTAATCATCGCAAAAGGATTACAGAGTGCAAAACAAGCCCCCAAACAGCTAGGAGATGGGCCAATTCAGAAACTGACTCAGGCTAGGGAGCTGCTCAGGCTCGCCCCCTCTCACACGGCCTTGCATCCCAGCTCTCGAACTGCCTTCACCTTGGCCAAGGCTGGCATCCTTTGTGGCACGTAGGAGAGAAAAGATGTCAAGGGGAATTGACTTCGGATCAGAGAAATAAACAGTGTCTGATCATCTGTCAGGCTCAGGGTTGGTGAATCCCAAACCAGGGTACCCAGATTATCCTGGTGTGGGAAGGTCAAGGCCACAGTCTACCTGGTGAGAGCCTCTGATGGAGAAGCCAAATGGCAAATTTAGAAGCTGTCCCTTGTCTCGTTAAAGGGAGCCATTGCTGCTATCTGTGATGCTTTATTTATCAACAATAATACAGTTTACATGGAGAGCAATAGCTTGTTTGCCGTTCAATGGATGCTTTATAGCAGGAATTAAGGGTGATTCGTGACTAGGTGTGGATCTGGAATTTCTCAATTACAACCCCAGCTTTAGAGGCCTCTTTCCATTCTGGGTCTAAATCTGGAGGCTCCCAAATGAAAACCTTTGGTCCTTCTGCTCCAGACGGCTCCAGCTGGCAACAAGGCCCCGGAGAGGCCGCCACTGTTTGCGTGCCAAGCGTGCCATTTGCTTGGCTCTCCCTTGCACGAGCTCCTGGACAAAGGAGAATTCTAACACAAAACCCGCCCCTTGCAGCACAAGTTTCTAAAAGGCAACTTTAGTCACTAAAAAAGTGCAAATGCAGACTCCTGTGTAAATCTGATTTGCCATGCTAGGCCAAGCTTATTTTATTACATACATTCTGCATTCTAAGAACTAATAACTTCATATTGTAAACATTAAGCATACAGAGTTAAAGTTCAAGGCCACATTAGATCATTGATTGTCCCTTTTGTCGTGTATCTTTGGCTGGCCGAGATCAACTCGTAGTGTATAAATGCATAAGTTATATAATTATTATATAAAAAGGAAAAAAAAACCCATTGACTTGTCTACTTCATTCTGACAAACGCACAGCGTTCGCGACTCAAAAGGAAACCTGGAGCCCGCCTCGCCCCGATGCCTAGGTGATTTCGGATCGCGGTAGCCCAGAAGGCTAGCTCTTACCTGACCCTGTGGAGAGCAGGGCCCCTACCTAAGGATGAGGTCCTGAATGTTTCTTTTAAATATCAGACAATTCCAGTTACAATTTTTCTTTTGATAAACAAACAAAGAGAGAGATGCATGATTTTGTTTCTGAATTCTACTACTTGCCCTGCCTCCGTGACGCTGTGTCCTTGCTCGTAACACTGGATTTGGTACAACACTGACCCTAAGGAGCCTCAAGTCTCCATGACTCAATTCTCTGCAGA